>NC_133947.1:1592997-1892997 GCF_031877795.1 Strix aluco | reverse complement strand
GCAGAGACAGGCGGAAGATTTTTGTGTTACCGAATTTCAAAATCCAGGGCAGCCCCCGCAGAAACACGCTCCTGCTGCTCGCATGGGTGCTGCCGTCTGCAACCACGGGAGTGGCTGCTGCGGCGAGGAAGGAGATCTGATGGCCCGAGGAATCGCAGCGGGGGAAATGCATTAGGCATGAAGACAATTTGAAGATAATGAGGTGCTGGAGGATTTCCTGGGGTGCAGGCAGACTCTCCATTAGTGGTGTTTCTAGGAACAGGCAGCTCTCAAAAATGGTTAAGGCAGAGTTAACCCCGCAGGACCCCTCCTGAGCCCGGCGCGTTGATCCCCTGCAGCCCCACACCTGGTTCTGCACGGGAGGCACTGCAGCCCCGAGCCCCGGTGTCCCCGTTCGACAGTCGGGTGATTTCAGCCCCCTCGGGCTCAGGGAGCTGCTGTTCTGCCCCACACAGCCAGACGCAGATCTCTGCACCAGGGCAGCCGGGCTGCTCCACGTGCTCCCTCGCTGAGACTGTCCCCATCTCACTCCACATGTTGAAATGCCGCCGATGCCTGTTCAAGCAGACGCGCAGCCTTCCCGCTCCTACAGCCCCCTCCGCGTGCTTACCAAGAGGCTGTCGCACCCGCAGGCAAGCGCCTCCTTTCTTTTAAAAACAAGAATAAATCCAGACAGGAGAGAAGTAGGGCCAAGATTTCACGCGGCTCACACAGCTGCCCTCCTCCCTGCGCCCACCAAGGGAAAGGGTGAAGTTTTCCTCCACCGCTGAACCCAGGACCACACACAGCCCAGGCTGCTCAGGAGCACGGCGTGGGGCGAGCAGAGCAGAGTCACAGCCCCGACCATTGCGACCATCTCTGCTTCTCCTTCCCAACCTTCCTGAGTCCGTGCACGTGGCTCGACTGGAGGCGGTTTTCACCGACCGCTCTCCTTGGGTCCCTGCCCGACACAGCTCAGGCTCTCAGAGGCCCTGCGCACCTCTTGCCATTTACCCTGGGTGGTTGCAGGGGGACAAGTCTTAGACACGTGGCCTGAGCCCTGCAAAAAACCTGCAGGGCCACGACAGGTTCCTTACAGGAGCAAAAGCCCGTTGGCTGCCCAGTCTGAGTCAGCAGGAGATGCCCATGTTCTGCGGCGGTTTGGCTTGAGCAGGAATTTCAGTCAAGTAACTCAATGGGACCGTGCAGGGCTGGGGGGCTGGGGATGTTAGGAGAATCAGGTGGGTCCCACAGGCAACCCCACCGTAAACCCCGAGTCCCAGTGCCACCTGTAACACAGACAAGAATATCCACCACTGGCTGTTAAACCCACAGGCACAGCCATTCAGCCGGGCCACGGCTGCGTGTCCCCAGCCCAGGGACACATCCCTCCTCCTGCCCCTCTCAGCACCCACTTCAGGATGTCGAGCCCAGAAACAGTCCTGGGTGCTGCTGCGAGCGACGTGCAATAGTGGGAACCAAAACGAAGGGGAAAGCACGGAGGGTGAGCTGCCAGCCCAGCGCAGGCAGTGTGCAGGCAGGGGTTCAGCCCTGCCAGACATCCCTTTCCCTCTGTGACCCCCGTGTATCAAGGCAGCTCCAGGGGCAAACAGCCTCCCACCGGTGTGTTTTTGGGAAGGGGCTGTTTCATGCGGAGCCCAGGGGTCAAGCTGGGACAGAGAGAAGCTGAAGTGCAGAGCCAAGGGGCTGCTTCTCAGCTTTTTCTTCCAAATTCCTCAAAGGTTGGGGGTCTGGGGCACGGGATGGGGGGGGGCACAGGGCGCATGGCATGGGGTTTGGCGGCTGCCCAAGCGAGGGGCACCTCGAGGACTGTCTAACCTGAGAATGGTGCAATATAAGGGTCAATCTCAGGTTCGTCAGCCCATGAGATGCTTCTCCAGAGCAGGATGGGCAGCGCCGGCCCCGCAGCCGCCCCCTCCACCCCAGGGATACCCAGCGGGGAGCAGCGCGGCACCGGAGCTTTGTCCACAGCCTCTCACCGACACATGGGTGAGCCCTGACACGGCTCTGTGCGACGATGAGGAGGGACCGGGGCGGGTACCAGTCCCCAAGGAGCAAAGGGAGGAAAGCGGCCGGCAAATCCCACCCATTCTTTGGGAGAAGCTGCTGGAAGCTCGGCCACACTTCAGCGCCGACGCCGTCATGGTCGGCGAAGCAGCGGCTGCCGCGTGCGACTTGGTGTTCACGAGACAGAAGGCTCCGAGTGCTAAAAGCGCCTAATTAGGAGCCTCTCTGACTCCCACCAGCTGCGAGGCCGCCGGATCCGTGCCTCTGCGAGCCAACGAGCGCAGCCGAGGGGTGAGTTTGGCTTCCCTGAAAGCATCATTAACATGTGGCTCCTCGCACTCCTGACTACAGGAAGAGACAGTGACATCCCTAAAAGTGACGATAATGAATCCCCAGGCAGCACACGGGGCCCTTCAGCGCTGGATGTGTCAGTAATTTATGAAGGGAGCAGAAAAAAAATTTTTTTTTTTAAATTTTCCAAGTTGAGCTTCCTAAATAAAACACAAGTACAAGATGCACTTGTCGGATTCACTGTTTTTCCTACAATTAAATGACTAATCCTAAAGAACACAGACTGAAAGTATAAACAGCCTAAAGCGCTACCAGCCCCGGTGCTGGTCATGGGGGTAACTTGAACTGATCTGCATCTCCCCACGTCTGCTCCCAGCCATGAGGGGGAGTCAGTGCAGGAGCAGGTCTCCCTTGCCCAGAGCTGTTGGCTCGCTCCTCCCAAGCCGGGGTAGCCCCCAAAACCCCACGGGCGATAGTCTGAGCATCAGCCCCTCCTGCTGCAGCTCCCCCCACTGCACCGCAGCCCTCCTGAGTGCTGCTTCTGCTGAGTAGCCCTGGGAGTTGGGGCAAAATGAGTTTTGCAGAGAAAGCCCAGCCCCACGTGCAGGGGAGCAGCCGAAATCGCTGCCTACGGGCCACCGGGCACAGCCACTGCAGGCGGAGGGCAGAGCAGCCCCAAAATGTGGGTCACCCCTCCAGCGAGGGCTGCCTGGCTGCCAGTGCCCGGCTCTGCCACCACGGCTCCCGTGGCCCCCGAGAGAGCCGGGGTGACCTGTCCCCGTGCTTGGCCTACGTGAAAATAAACCCCAGATTTGTGCTGCCCCACAGCAGAGAGCAGTGAGGAGGCAGGGGAGCAGTGGGGCAGGCAGGGGAGCGGGGGGGCAGGCAGGGGAGCACCAGCACCCATCGAGTCCCGACCCAACTTCAAGGAGACTTAAAACCGTGCCGGGAGCCCCCACGAGCATCCGGGCAGCATGGAGCGGGGGAAGCTCCATCCCCAGCATTGGGGCTCCAATTGCTGGTGGAGCCATTTGCTTCCTCTCCTGGTATTTGGGGGGGGTCACATTTGCCCTCAGCACCCCCCAGGTCTGGGAGATGCCCTGGGAGCTGCAGGCAGGGCAGCAGCACCCCCCAGCCAAGGGCTCCTGCCAGCGCTGAAGACTGGGGGGGGGCGCACACAAGCTCAGCCCCCGGCACAGCCGTGACACGGGGTCAGGCTTCGGGGGACAGAGGGAAAAGGAGGCTCAGGTGGAGCACTGGAAATTACAGCGGTTCTCGATGATTCAGTAAAGAAAAGGACGTACAAAATGCACTGAGCACAAAGCAAGTGGGAGGCAGATGCTCCCCGCGCCCGCTGGCCGCTTTGCTGCTCCTGGGAGTTATTTTGCAGTTGAGGGGGAGCCCCCAGCTTCCTGCCCCCTCAAATCCCATCACCCTTTCTTTTTTTTTTTTTCTCTGTGACCCTCCAGAAAGCAGCAGGGCTCTTGGTTTTTTGGGTGGCTCCTGACCCGGAGGAGGACGTGGGGGTTCTTGCCATTCATTCAAGTTCTATTTCATGTGGGTTGTTTTGGTGGGTTTTTCTTTTTTTTCCCCCTTCTCTTGAAATGTTTATTCCTCACGAGGGAATTTTAATTTTAGAGACAGCAGCACTTTTTTGCAAGATGAAGTGACTGCTGAGCTCCAAGTGCCGAACGATGGAAGCTCCAGCGGGGAGGGAAGAAAAGGCAAATGAATCACACGCGTGAATCCCTCGGACCCCGAGTTGTACCCAGACGTGTCTGTGCTGGCCGATGGGGCTGGGGAGGGGCCGTGTCTTTTGTGCTCCACTAAAGGGGGAAAATTGGGCTCCAGAAATGCGTTTATGCTTCCAAAGTGGAGTTTTGATCGTACCAGGAGCTGGATCGCCGGGGAGGGAGCCGGGGCTGCTTTTACCGGGCAACTTCCGAAGGAGCCGCCGGTGCCGGCCGGGAAAACTTTCCCTGCGAAATGAGCGGGGGGGGCTCGGCCGGCCGGTGCTGCTGCACCCCCAGTCGTTCCCGGCGCACACACACCCCCACACGCCCCCCACCTCACAGCCCCTGGCTCCCCTGCCTCTCCCAAACCCCCCAACACACACACGGAGACACCCCTGAAACCATTCGTGCCCGTGTGCCTGCACCCCCCCGCACACCCCCCACCCCCCCATGGGCCTCCCCATATATCTCCCAAAACACTCCGCCCCCCTCCACCCCACGTACCCCTGTGTTCCCCCCAGTATTCCAATGCCCATGAACCCCTGTATCCCCCCCAGATTCTCAACCCCCTCCCCCCATGATCCCCCATGTCCCCACAACTCTCACCCCCGTGTCCCCCCAGATTCGCACCCCACGATCCTCCCGTGTCCCCCCCAAACTCTCACCCCTCTCACCGCCACGATCCCATGTGTCCCCCCATGTGCTCCCGCAGACTCTTGCCCCCCGTGTACCCCCGTGTCCCCCCAGATTCTCACCCCCGTGTCTCCCCCGACTCGCACCCCACGATCCCCCGTGTACCCCCATGTGTCCCCCCAGAATTTTGCCCCCCACGATCCCCCGTGTCCCCCCCAGACTCTCACCCCTCTCACCCCCACATACCCCCGTCTCCTCCATTGTGATGCCCCCGACTGTCCCCCCCCGTACCCCCGTGTCCCCCCAGATTCTCCCCCCCGCCCCCCCGTGTCCCCCCGCCCCGTTCAGCACCGCGGACAGCTCGCACCGCCCGGCTATAGCGCGGTCACGTGCCTCCCGCCGCCCCTATATAACGCGGTGCCGGGCGGGCGGCGCGGACCGGCGCGTCCTGCGGGGGGAGCGGCGACGAGCGGTGAGCGGGGCCGGGGAACCGGGACAGCCACCCCCATACACACACACACCCCCCCCCGGGGGTCCCGGCCAGAGGAGGGGGGGTCCTAACCCTGCGGGATGGGAGGGGTGTGGGTGTCCGGTCCCAGGGATAGGAGGGTCCATGGCCGGGGTGGGGGGTATCGCATGCCCGGGGGCAAGGAGGGTCCCAGATCCCCAGGAGGGGGGTCCCAGATCCCGGGGGGATGTGTCCCAAATTCTGGGGGGTGCCATCCCAGCGGCAAAGGGTGTCCCATGCGTGGGGGGGGAGACGCGGTCAGGGGTGGGGGTCCCATTCTGGGAGCGGGGGGGTTCCAGCCCCCGGGGTGAGGGGGGTCCTGTCCCCAGAAGGGTCATGTCCCAGGGATGGAGGGGGGGGTCCCATCCCCACATGGGGGTCCATCTGCAGGGGCTCTGATCCTTGGGGCGGGTGGGGGGCCCTCAGGTGCCCCCTGACCGCGCAGCAGGGGGGATGTGGGGGTGCGGGGTTGGCGGGGGGGCTCTTGCAGGCGTCTGGCCCCGGAGCGGCTGCGATGCGGGTCAGGATGATTTCGGCTGCCTCCGTCCTCGTCCTGCTCTTCCTGCCCTCGGAGACCTGCTCGCCCCTGCAGTGGCCCCGCGGCCCATCCCGCAGGCTGACCTTGACCCCCCAACCCACCTGGGAGCCTTGGCCGGGAGCCCCGCGATCCCCGGTCCCCTCCGCCGCCCCCTTCCCCCAAAGACTGTGCCATCCCCGTGGGGCAAAGCCCCCCACGGCCCCCCGCACCCCCCGGGCCTTGCAAACGGGCAAGAGGCGAGACGGCAAACCCAACTCTCTGGATCTGACCTTCCACCTCCTCCGCGAGTTCCTGGAGATGTCCCGGGAGGAGAGACTGGCCCAGAAAGCGCTCAGCAATAAGCTCTTGCTCCAGAGTATAGGAAAATGAGGTGGGGGGGGTGGTCGTTTTGGCAGTGGAGGGGGAAAGGAGGGGGAGAAGAAGGAGACTGACCCCATAGCGAGCGGCCAGGGCAGAGCGGAGAAGGCTGGGGGGGGGCTGGAGCTGTGCCCAGGGAGCCCCCCCACCTTGCCCGGCGGGGTCCCCATCACTGCGTCCCGCGTGTTCCTCTCGCTGTTGTAAATTAAAGTCGCCCTCGCACCTGCCCCGCTTCGTGCTCCTGTGCTTCCCCCCCCCCGCCCCCAACATAAAGTTGGCAAAAGTGACTTTCCTCCACCCCAAAACTTTTAGCCCTCTGGATCCATCCCCTACACGGACAAAGGGTTTTGGGGATGCTTTGACCGTAGGGATGTTGCAGCACAGTGGGGAGCGAGGATTCGTTCCCCTCCCAGGGCTGCTCAGACCCTGCCACCACACCTGGATGCAAAGAGGGTGTCCCCAAAAAAACACCGGAGCGAGCCCAGACGCATCCCTGGGTGAAAGGCGACGGTGTCAAGCGCTCAGAGTGGTGCAGCTCGCGCCTCTCCCGCCCGAGGAACGAAGTTCCTCGGGCGGGAGAGGCGCGAACTTCACCACTCAGCAGCCATGGGAGCACATGACACACATGTGTGTGCACAGGGACACACGTGTGTGACAAACCCCCACCAGCTGCACAGTGAGAAGGGAGGTTGCACAAACAGCCCCCGGCAGGAGGATGGGCAGAGGCACTCGCGGTTGGTCCAGCGAGAGGGTTGGGAGGTGGTGTTGGGGGTTGTGTCCCACCGCAGCCTGTCAGCAGCCTGTGAGGGATCAGCATTGCCTGTGAGTTGTCACCATCACCCGTAAGGGATCACCATCACCCATGAGCCCATCACCTGTGAGTGATCAACATCATTCATGAACCCATCATCATCACCCATAAATGATCACCCATCACCCACAAGCCCATCACCATCACCCATGAATGGTCACCATCACCCATGAGCCCATCACCATCACCTGTGAGTGATCAACATCATCCATGAACCCATCACCCATGAGGGATCACCATCACCTGTGAATCCATCACCTTGTGAGGGATCACCATCACCCGTGAACCCATCACTGTCACCCATGAACCCATCACCACCACCACCAAGCCCATCACCATAACCTATGAGTGGTCACTATCACCCATGAACGCATCACCATCACCTGTGAGTGGTCAACATCATCCATGAACCCATCACCATCACCTGTGAGGGATCACCATCACCTGTGAGTGGTCACCATCACCATCACCCATAAATGATCACCCATCACCCACAAGCCCATCACCATCACCCATGAACGCATCACCATCACCTGTGAGTGATCAACATCATCCATGAACCCATCATCATCACCCATGAGGGATCACCATCACCTGTGAGTGGTCACCATCACCATCACCCATAAATGATCACCCATCACCCACAAGCCCATCACCATCACCCATGAACGCATCACCATCACCTGTGAGTGATCAACATCATCCATGAACCCATCATCATCACCCATGAGGGCATCACCATCACCTGTGAGTGGTCACCATCACCCATGAGCCCATCACCATCACCCATAAATGATCACCCATCACCCACAAGCCCATCACCATCACCCGTGGACCCATCACCATCACCCACGCAGGCAGACACCAGCATCCCACAGGGACCCGAAGGTCCCTCCTCCTCCTCATCCTCCTCCCAGGACTGCACGAGCAGCAGCCTTGGTGCCAGCAACCAAAACCATCCCGGAGAGCCGTGCTGGGTCTCTCAACCCACGGCTGATCCTCTCTGAAGCTGGTGGTTACGTGGGACAAAGCTCCTTGCGCCGCCAATGCGCTGTGATCGCTTTGTGGGCTGGGCTGGGGTTTTTTTTCTGTAAAGCTACATTTTCTCCCATTATGGAAAAAAGGTAAGGAATACATAAAAGCAGTAATTACTGCAAGGAAAGGGAGGAACAGTTTGTTAAAGCAGAGGCAATGACACAGCCTGAGGCAGCCGGAGCGCCTCAGAAGCACTTTTAACCCTCTGCAGAAAGCTGAGGCCTCGCTGGGGCAGGAGGGGGGTCTCAGACCAGTGAGCTGAGGCCCCCAGACCTGGCAGAAGGAGAAGGAGGAGGAGGAGGAGGATTTCTGCTGCTTGCAGGGTGCCAGCAGCAGCCTCAGGCAGGACAAGCGCTCAGGGAGTGGCCTGGGACACGAGTGGGGGACAGCCAGATGTGTGGGTCCAGGCACGGGGGCTGAGGGGGACGTTTCTCTCTGGGACGCTGCTCTGGGGGCAGCCACGGCTCTTGCAAACGGGGTTTGCTCCAACCGCCGGCTGGGAGATGCGCCCCGAGACCCGGTTGGGGCTTTTCCTCCTCCAGTATTGCTGCAAAGGGCTCCGAAAGCTGCCGCTTCCCGGCCTGGCAGCAAGTCTGCACCTTTTAGTGTCACAGCTGGCACTTTGGGACAAGGTTTAATGAAACCTGAGCTTGGTGGCTGTCAGGGGAAGACGAGCATCCATGTAAGAGCTTTCCCAACTGAGCATCAGCAGCAAGAGCATCACAGCCCCCCCAGGGAGGCCTGGCCCCCTCCCTGAGCTCCCAGACCATCGCGGTGGGAGCGTGTGCTCTGCTGCAGCCCCCGGGAGAAGGAGGAAAAGTGTCCCGATGCCGTGCAGAGCCGTCTGCAACCCGCGGGGTCCTCGGCATGTCCCCCCCTTGGCCAGCTCAGCCATCCCGGCCCTGTGTGACCACCCTGGGGTGGGTACGGGGACAGACAGGACCTCTGGCACCCCGGGGACACGGGAGAGGGGACAGAAATCAAGATAAAAGCTGAGACGGTGCCAAGAGCACAGGGGAGGTGGGTGCTGCAGGGGAGACACTCTGGTGGGGAACATGTGCCCCAAGTGAACAGCTTTGACTCAGCCTTATGCACCCCACCCAGCCTGACCCTGCACCCCCCAGCCCCACTTTCCCCAGGGTCTCCTCTGTCCCCACAGCTTCTCCCTCCACCCAGCAGCACCTTTTCCAAGCGAGGCTGCAGCAGCTCACAGTCGAGGAGCCAAACCCCGGCTTTCAGCGAGGCATGACAGCTCCAGCCCCACATTGCTGCATCCTCGGGGCCCTGCAGCCCCTTCCTCGGGGGTGCCGCAGCCCCCAGGGTGGTCCCAAGAGCCTGGAGAGGCTCTGACTCTCCTCCTGCTCACTCGTGTCCCTCCGGGCCGGCATACGTGGTGCCAAACTTCACTCCCATGCTCCCTGAGAGTGCAATTATTTTTTTTTTGGTGGGATGAGCCGAGGGCAGGCTGCGGGCAGGCGGAGAGGCAGAGCATCCTTTGGCCATCGGCACAGGGGCCACTGGTTGGGTTTAGCATTTTAAAGCGATGGGAAAGGGCAGGTACGCAGGCAGCAGGCCTGGCCACGGGAGCCAACAGCCCAGCGAGCCAGGAGCCTGCCCACGACAAAGGGCCGCAGGCAGGTACCAAGTTTCATCCTGAGCTGGGGTGAAGATGAAATTCTGACACACAAGTAGCCCCTGATACAAACCCCAAAGCGACACGTCAAGGGGTTTAATTTGTTATGAGGGGGAAACAGGCAATAATAACCAAAAGATTCCAATAGAAAATGTCACTTTAAACAGCCAGACCTACCACGGTCCGTCCCGCAGCACCCTGAGGCAGCGCGGCTGGAAGGTGCCCAGCGACAGGACCTTTTCCCAGGAAAAGGCAGGCAAAACGGTCCCTATTTAGCTCAGATGTGGCCCTGCCTGCCCTGCCTGCACTCCTGCCAGGCCTCCCAGCCACGGGTAACCCAGGGCACAGTGTGACGGGTTCCCAACGCATCCCCGGCGCAGTGGCTCCAGGACACGGCCTTGGCATGAGGGGAGGGCGGCCGGAGGGAGCTGCCCCCCAGGAACCGTCCTGCAGGGCCAGGGGCTGGAGCGGGGCTACGCCAAGGCCATGGCAAGTCCTGCCGAGGTGAAACGCCACCATTTTGTGCTTACCTCCTTCCAGCAGATTTCCATCAAATGAGGAATTAAATTCTTCAAAACGAGGGATCCCGGGGAAGCCGTACAGGTAATAGAGCCACTGGTGCGGCCGTGCAAGGGCAGCCTTTCATCCGGCACGGAGCGGGCAGGACGGGGGGTCAGGCTGCCTCCGTCCCCACCTTGGCTCGGAAACACGACTCGTAGCAGCCGTCGGCACGTCTTTCACCCAGCTTTGCTTCTCCTCTCCCCCGGCAGCACCAGCAGCAAAGCCAATCTCCAACAACGGAGGCTTCTTCACAAAAGGGTATTTTTCCCTGCAGACAGATCAACCTTGAGCAAGGCCAGAGCAGCCGGCCCCTTCCCCAGCACCCTGCAACCATTTCTCGCACCACCTGGCCCCTAAAACTTGTATTTACACCCCAAATACCTGCCAGGGTCTGGCGTCATATGAACATCTTTGGCTTTTAACGTTCAAAAACGCCCGGGGAGCCCATGGCGGGTGCAAGAGGGAGCAGAGGCAGCAGTTGCAGTCCCTGCCCTGGGGACCCCACAGCCCCCCGGAGCTCTGTGACATGCCCGTGCTGGGGAGGGACGTCAGGAGAGCCCGAGCTCTGCCCCGTCCCCCCGACACCCCGCAGAGCCCCTCCTGGGACGGGTTCCAGCGCGCAGACGCGGGAAGAAAAAAAAGCCGACCTGTGTTTCTGCATTGAAAACATTTATTTTACAACAGTGGTTTCTGATAACTTAGCAATCTTTATTTTAGTTTATATTTGGACATACAATACACAAATTACCATGCTAAAACATAAAATAATTCCTTCTGCCGTAACTGCGTGTATGTACAGGAGCTCAGTAGTATCGAGTGTTACAATCCACAAAGTTCAGACAGCCACATCTACTTACATACAATTCAAAGTATGGTCCTTTAGTAACATAACAAAATATATATATGTCTATATTATAATTGCTTTTCAGATGCATTTATACTTCGATTGTGGGTTGGTTGTTTTTTTTTTTTTTACAATTTTTTTTTTTTTCCTTTTTTAAAGACGGGCTCCCCCCCACCCCACCCGAGTCGAAGTGCAGTGCAAACGCGGAACGTATCCCCTCCCGGCACCCTCGGCTCCCTCAGGCTTCCTGAAGAGGCCAATCCAACCAAACCCCACCATGAATTACTTAGTTTAGGGCCTTGCTCACATGCAAAATGAATATAAACCGCCTCGGCTGTCTGCGGTAACACAAACCAAAGCGTCCACACCCAGCCCCAGAGAAGCAGGGGAAGGTGGGGATGAGGGGAAGGACCGGCAGCGCCGGGCTCGGGCCACACGCACCCGGGCGAGGAAACATCGAGCGTCTGGGACCTGGCAAACCTCAGGGCTCATCTACCGCGACGGACGCAACCAGAACGTCAAACACTGAGCGATCCACAAACCCCCTCCTGGATATTCCCCGGCAGAAACCCCCGGCGTTGCGTACGTCAGGCAGCAGCCCCCGGAGCACAAGGCCCGCGGGGGGCCGGCTGCGGGCTCCACCCGGCACAACGAGAAGCGCGTAGGCCCGCGCCCGTCGCCTGCGCACAGATCACCGCCCAGCTTCGCTTTTATGACTTGCAATAACTCCGAGTCCTTACGAATCCAACCTGCAGGCGCTGCCAACGGCGGAACGGGACCCGACCGTGCCAACGCGCCCGACCGTGCCAACGCGCCACGCTGCTCAAGCGTAAACTCACTCGAGCAAGGAGGGAAGAGCCTGGCAGTAGCAAATTGCTTCTCCTTTCCAAGCAGCCCAGCTCTCCCGCTGGTACCACCCATTTATTTATACAACAGGATCCTTCCATACCTCTTTCACCAGCCATTTCACCTGACAGACCTTGTTTTGTTTGGTTTTTTTCCCTGCAGCCAAAAGGAAAAAACTTCTGGACACGCAAAACTCACACCTTCGGCTCACCTGGCTGAGAGTTCACTTTGAGCCAAATTTCACGGTTTTACCACCAAAGAAAAAACAGCAGCAAGTACTAGGTGCACACCTGTTGTATAAATATATACATATGTGCATATATACATACATACACACACATGATGTTGCAATCCAAAGCCTCCAGCGCGGGTTTGGACCTTGCTCTGTGAGCTCACCAAGTCCCACTTTGGAAAGTAAAACGTGGTGAAAATGAAGGAAAAAAAAAAAACAACCCAAACCAATGTGTTCTATCACACCTCAAGCGACGAGCGCGTCCACCGCGTGTCAACCAGCCCCCGCCCCAGCCTGCACCAGCCCAAGTCGTTCCAGAGATGGCCCCTGCCCTCCTCCTTACCACTGGGTTTCCCTTCCTTCCTCCGAAGGAAAGTTGGGGCAGGCAAAGCCCAGCACTGGCCGCAGGGGCCGGGGACAAGGGGCAGCTCGTGGAATTCAAGTAGATCATCGAATTTTTGGAAGGGTAAGACAAGCAACTGCTGACAGACTGCAAGAGAACACCCACACGGCTGCCGGTGGGGCAAAGGGAGCAAAGACAACAGCACTCGAGAATGAATGGCCACTTTATATAAGAGCTTCCTCTATACATATACATATATATATATAAAAAACCACCAGAAATTCCCAGCATCTAACCTTTCAACAACAAAATTAACTGTGCATGTAACGTTGGCATCTGATTTCTCAATGAAGGTTTGTCTTCCAGATTTATGGCATTTGGCTTGTGCAAACGTCAGACAGCTTCCCTCACGCCGTTTCTTCTTGTAAAGAAAGCATCTTCTTGGAAGGAAATGGGAATTTCAGTCTTGCCGAGTCCCAGAGAGCACGTAAGCCTCCCAACGCAGGACGTGGAGCGGACCACGGTTCTTGCAGGACTTGAACGCTGACAAATTTCCTGCCACCTTGTTACCTATCAGTTAACATTTCTTTCAAGATATTTTAAGCAGTTGTCGGTGTAATGATACACTACAAGCTAGATGATTTCCACTATAATACAGAGAAGCGGCATCAAATGATGAAGCATGTTAAGTTTATACCGACCTTACGCTATAAGCACTTGGGGGGGTTACGTTTCAGTGCTCTAAGGTTAACGCGGATTTAAACAGCATCCAGAATTATTAACATGAGGCGGGGGGTGCAAAAGCCTCCCTGGCCACCTTGCAAGAGCGTCCTGTTAAACGTGATGCCAGCGCCCAGTCGCATCGGGTAGAAACACCTGCCAGCACAAACGCATTTCCTAAATTATCTGGAAACGTCAAGAACGCCGAAGGGCAGCGGACAGACCAAGTTGAGAAAAGTGGGTACCTCCCTCGGGGAACACACACGGTACAAATGCTCTGATCTACCCCCCTCACCCCCAAAGCACGCTGGTGTCCCTCTACACCACACAACAGAACCGCTTTACGGATGGGACAGGAATATCTCTGCAGCCAGGCTCCTGCCCTGGTTGCAGCTGCCGTGTTTACAGGCTGACACGAAGAGGTTTGGAATCTGTACTCAGAGCACTGCGGCAGGACTCGGTATTTCTCAGCACCGTGCTCCAGCCTTCCTCCTCAGCGGGTCTTTCTGCAGGCTGTGCTCACCCGAACCTCAAAGAACATCACGTTTTTAAGAACACTATGAGCGCTAATATCTAAAGCAGTTTAAAAATGTTACAAATCTAAAAATAAGACTAAAAAGGTAACATGACTCTAAAACATCGCTGCGTGGAATCAGCAGAAATCTACACCCTATCGGACGCCACTGAGGTTTACAGGAACAAATTTATATACAGATAAATATTTAAGAATTTCCTACAAACATCACTAACAAAATGAAACTGGCATTTAACGGGTGCAATGCCCCTTCATTCACTTCAAGTGAAGCGTACAACTTGTACGACAGTGCGTTGGGGATTTCCCCATCCCCAGGGAGGACGGGGCAGGCCCAGCACCACCTCCTCCTCCTCCTCCTCCTCCCCAGGGGGCCATCCCCGAGCCCTCCCTGCAGCCAGGCAGTCGCTCTCCCTGCTCCCCCCCTAAGCTACAAGCAGTTCTCCACACAGCACAGCTCGGGAATAGTCAGTGGTCCTTAACACCAGCCGGCAGAAGCTCTCCAGAGCAGATTCTCCCCGATATTCCTCATCAGGAGAAGCTACAAGTGCTAAAAAATTGGTGCCGAAGAGGTTTGATGAGCTAGATGGAGGTGGCCGAACTACTGAAACAGAGGTCTCAGGCAACTTGTAAAAAATGATACAACTTTTAAGAAACGAAAACCACAAAAAAAAAAAAAGAGAATCAAAATCAAAGCTCAAGTTTTAATTCTGGCAACGCCCTGAACAGAGATCAACAGTGCTCAGGTTTAATTCTGGAAGGAAACATTTTGCATGTAAGGCAGGGAACGGGCTGCAGCGCCTGCTACGCTGCGTGGCTGGGGAGGGGACACCGCAGCTCCGCGCGCCCATGCCGCCGAGTGACCTTCCGCACCGGGTTTTTAACCACGATTTCCAACGCAACTTTGTATTTACAAGGATTGAGCTTGGCTATTCTGGAGTGCAACTCATGTTAGAGCCTGGATACTCTTGTACCTGGCCTACAAGAGCAGAAAAAAAGCGGGCATTAACCTACCTTCTGATGACACAAGTTTTAAAGAAGCCATGTTTAAATAGCTTGCTCCAAGAACTACATTAATACACAATAATCTTAAATTCAGAAATTAGAGTAACATGGGCAAACTTAAAACAGTTTCAAAACCCGTGAATATTCAGCTAAAAACGTGTTTTCCTGTCATTCCCTGTAACTGGGATCTCAGCGTAGTTTCCCTTGGAGCATCTAACATCATTCTGGCATACAAGAGACTAATTTACTGTTCACGCACCACCCACAGACACAGCTGAAAGGAAAGCAGTCTCTCCCTCAAACTCCTGCCTTGCTAAGCGAAGAACTAAGCCAGCAAATTTATCCCGGATGTCACCTTTTCCCAAGCAGCACGGAACACGGATAACGGCATCGCCTCTAATCCTCATCTGCCGCCCACATTTCGCTCCCGATGTCTGGAGCCTGCAGAGCAACCCCCCACCTCCCCGGAGCCACAACCTCCCGCCAGCCCTTCTAGTTCCGTATAAGTAGCCCAGAGAGGTTAAGAAATAAGAGTATTATTCCAAATTAACAGCGACAACCAGCCCCCAGTATCGGGGGTCACGGTTGCTCCGTGGTGGAGCAACAACCGAAACTACTGGCTTTGTGTTACCCTTCTGGATGATGGCGGGGAGACGGAGGATGGCAAACTACAGCACGCAGGAAACAGCCTTTTCCCTAACGAGTCACTCTGGTCAACTATGCTCATTTACAAAGCCAAAAAAAACCCCTAACACCTTTTTTTTTTTTCTTTTCTAAGAACATAATTTGCACAGATAAGGGCTATTTTAACCACTGAGTTTCTAGAGGAGAAAGCCTGCAGATCTTCAAGCATATTCCAGCGTGCAATTCAACATCAAGAACAGGCCTGAGGCAAAATCTACAAGGACAGTTGATGTGATGTTAATTTTTTTTAAGCCTAAAAAATTGCTTTTCATTCCAAGGGGTCAAACAAAGACTTTAATTAAATAAGGACCTCAAGCCAAATCATACACGCCTGTCCTCAAGGCCGCCCAAGAGTTTTCCAGATAAAAAAAAGTTAGAAGTATCTTCCAGTAAGCCACCAAGTTTCAGGTCTAAAAGGACTATCGACAAGGAAGAAGTGATGTAAGTGTGCTACTGAAATCTACCCAGTCAATTAAAAGTAACATTTCTTTTTGAATTTTGGGGAACCTGATGTGGTATCACGAGCGTGCTTATCTGCGACAAGCTCACATGCAGGCAACAAGCGTGTGCTTGTACCAACAGCTACAGCAAAGTCTGATTTTGCAAACGTCCCTCTCACTTCACATCGAGACCGTGTTCAGAACATGTTCTTCTACCCAGCGTGTTTCACACGGTTTCATGTCAGATTTTGTGTGCCCCATCATTTTCAGCTCGTGCAAAGATAGCGTGGAAATATATTCGGAACAATTCTCTGACAGGAGAGTCCCCTTCTTTTTCTGGAGGTTTTCTTACAGACTGACAGTGCTTTACCCGTTCTAAAGTAACACCTGGATCTTGTAAAAGAGCAGCAAACACCGGGCGGAAGGCTGTAAATAGCCTCTCAACAAAAACAGGTGAAAACTGAAAAGGGGAGACGAGGGGGATACAAAGGACAGTAGAGGCGTTGTGATATAAAACCATAAAGATCAAAATTAAAGAGGCTGTAATTAACCACTAAAAGTGCCAAGTGTAGGTTCTCTGGTCGCTGTTCTAGATCCTGACTCTGTATCGTCTAAAGCAGGATTATTAACAACAAAATATACCAGCAATTCAGCAGCTGCCTAAAATGCTTTTTTAACACTTAAACCTCAATAAACCAGTTTCTAGAGCAGTATTCAGATACGATTTGGTTTCAAAATAGTACAGGGAACCTTTCAATGGTTTCCCCATAGTTGTTCTGAGTAAAAAGAAAAACAGTGGTGTAAACAAATCTAAATGCAAGACAATGTGCAAATTATACAATATAAATACAAAGAAAGGTATTTTGTTCTTAAAAATCCACTAAAGTACTCCACAAAGATGTTCATGAGAAAATTAAAGGGCTAGTGTATTATAAAAGCTTTAAAAAAAGACACATAATACCCCTTTTGTCTATTAAAATCTCAAATTATTAGACCAAATTTTTAAAAACCAATTTTTTTTTTTTTGAAACGTTTACGCTGTTGCTCACTGTCCGCATTTTGCTCACTTGCTCAGTGAAAACCAATTAACCAGTTTCACTTTAAGATTCTCATGCATTCAAACAAAACTGCGCTATTTGGTCTTTAGCATTTCAGGAAAACAACTGAACTCAAACTAAACAGAATTGTGCTTGAAGTTAAAATCCCACCGCCACCACCAAACAAGCCCGTTCACAGTTGGTTTTGTGGCAAACTACAGTTTGTGGTTACATTGTCACTGAAGATCGCCTTAGAGCTGTTCATCAGTTTTCTGTTCAAAGATTGGAAACTCTCCCTTTTTATTTTTCAAGGTAGGTTTATTTAAGCTGAAAACCAGCATTAAAGAGAACTCCAGCTCTGCAGGACTGGCATTTTTTGGTTCTTGACTTTGTAAACTTGTCTAGATAACAATGCAGGAATACAAGGAGGAATAGAAGAATTGGTTTGTTGCACTCAAATGAAAACCATGAACTTTTAAAGGTCTTCGACAGCTCAGCTGTACGGAAGAATGGTGGCTTCTGTGAAACTTTTTAAATCTCATTTTTAGGCCAGTACCACTGCTTAAAATGCAGAATGTCTCCATCACACTTATATTGTGACAACTCAATACATTACACCACAGACATTTAACATAACTCCATACATGCTATAAAAAAAAGGGGGGGAAAAAAAAAAAGAGGAAACAAATAAGACCGTAGCTAAACTGCTTTAAATACTGCATGCTACAGCACTTCACGTATCGTCAAGATACGACACTGAAAGGTGACAAAAGGCTGAAGGGATTACAAAATATTTTCGGCAGGTTGGAAAGCTGCCTTCTTACTGTGGCAGAATTATTCCCCCTCCCCATTCTCTACTTCTAATGTTCATGATTCTAGTGTTGAGTTGGCCATGTATTTTTTTTTTTTTTTAATCCATTCTAATTACAGTGTTTCCTTAACTTAATTAAATCCATCGGTGTGGTAGCTGGGGTGAGAGTCAGCTGTGAGCTGGGTTGTCTCTGTGGCTGATGCTGGCTGTATCACAATAGGTGCGTCTGAGGCCTCTGCAAAGCGAAGACAAAAGGCTTAGCACGCCAAGGAAAACCAGCAGCATCGCATGTTTCGGTAAGTTACACCTCCCTACACCACTCGGATAACACGATTTTACACTCCTCTAAGAGCATGATGTTAATTTGCTGTTTTTCAGCCCGCACACAATACCCTTCGGCTCAAGCCTACACGTGGCACATTCATTTTATTTCTTTCTTCAGGTAAGAGCAGCTGATCCTTGCCCACCACCCAGCAATGCCCGCTCAAAACATGACCAGAGCATACACAAGGCTCTACAGTTTTTAAATGATGGGCTTAACTCTACAGAAATAGCACTAGATCTTCATAAACAGTGTTAGATACAGCTAGTAGGGCAGCCATCCTTCACCTTTACACTTGACGCACTTAAACTGCCTCGACACCCCCAGTCCCTTGGGGTAAAAAAAGCCCCTTTCTGGAATCACACATGTCTGGGTTACTCCAGCACCACGGGAAGGGAGCTACGTGATGCCTACTGCTCGGAAGGTGACCCCACCAACTTCCACAGAGACCTTCCAGGAGTTTTCAACAACTCTCTCTCCGGTGTTGGCGTTACCCACCCAACTCCTGTGCCACAAGTATCCCCCGACCATCACCCGCAACGATCTCTGCACAGCAAGTGCTGCGCCTCAACCACCGCCCCGGTCAGAGACTGACTGATGGTCATTCCAGAAATCTCACAGCGTTTTCACCTACCCCTTTCATCTGACTGCAACTGTGCCTCCAAGTCCTCTGGAGAGACGTAGTATTCCTGCTCTTCGCCTTCAGGAGGTTTAGGTTTACACTTCCCACAGCAACAATTACAGCAGCAGCATAAACAGCAGCAACAATAGCAGCCCGTGATGAGCCCACAGAACACAAACAAGGCCTGCAGAGACAGAAGACAAAGAAATAGTCATAACCTCTGCCTGCCACGCGTGACCACCGAGTTTGATATGGAAACCAGAGACCAAAAATACAGCAGTGCAGAGACAGAACTTACTAACTACTGGTTTACGCTTCATCACCAAGATATATTTAAAAATATGTGCAAAACTGGCTGCAGCTCTCAACATTTTACACTGCAGTGAATACTGCCAACCTGGTTTACTTGAAGAATTCCTACAATCTAGGTTTAAGTGGACTATTCTACATCTGCAAGAAGATACAGGTCTAAGAAGTATATCTGTATTAAAATCCAGAGGTACAATAGTTTCTGGAGAAGAGGAGGCTGAGGGGAGACCTCATGGCCCTCTCCAACTCCCTGAAAGGAGGGTGCAGAGAGGGGGGATGAGTCTCTTGAGCCAAGGAACCAGCGCCAGGACAAGAGGGAATGGCCTCAAGCTGCGCCAGGGCAGGGTCAGACTGGCTCTTAGGAAGGATTTCTTTGCAGAAGGGGTTGTTGGGCGTTGGAATGGGCTGCCCAGGGCAGGGGGGGAGTCCCCATCCCTGGAGGGGTTGAAGAGTCGGGTTGACCCAGCGCTGAGGGATCTGGTGGAGTTGGGAACGGTCAGGGTGAGGTTCATGGTTGGACTGGAGGATCTTCAAGGGCTTTTCCAACCGAGATGATTCTGTCTAGGACAGACTGTAGCTTGCATAAATAACCCTGGAAAATATTTACACCAGCTAGCTGACGTAGAGGTCACGATGTACCTACAAGTAGAGACCTGGACCTACCCAAAGATGTAGGCACGGCCACAAAGCTCACCATAGCGAGGTTCGGGGCGCTGAGGTGAGATGCCACCAATACCTGAGCAACACAACTCGAAGCCAGCCACACCTGCCAGGTGCTTATCACAGTGACAACGGGCAAAATCAAAATAGGTCACTGGGCAACTGTTTGAAAAAATAATTCTAAAGCTTGCAAACCAGCACGGTGATACTCCCTTTCTCCTACTGCAGGGGAACCAAGACATGGAGTCAGTGCTGGCAAAGGGCAGAAAAATAAACCCATGAAATGAAACGCCAAGAGTAGGAGAAGGTTTTAATCAGCCATAAAACACTCTGAACAACGTCATGTCACTAAATAAGTAAGCTGGTGCAGTTATGGTTTCATACTTCAGTTTCATAGTCACGCTCTTTTACTTACTACTTTCTGTGCAAGAGGACTGCAATCACACCAACCCCGGAATGCAAAAGCCTGGACAATTTCAGTATGAGAAATGTGTAATGTGCAACATAGTTTTTTTGCACTTTTGAGTAAATGTGGCAATTCTAAAATGTATTACTTAAGAAGATAGAACCGTATTACACACAAAAATAATTCAAGTCCAGTAAAATACAGTAACTCCTTGGTACTGGCAGAAGACTCCCAGAAAGCATCTACACATTAATTTTTACATGAGCTTGCAGTCTGATTTTGGTATACTGGTGATTCTCTCTGCTGCAAGAGAAACAAGGATGGGCAAGTGAACAAATAACCTGGAGTCTCAAGCCAGAGTGATTTGAGAGAAGAGCTGAAGACGTGACATTTGTTCAAGGAAGCCTCTAAGTTTGTAAGCTTACTTCTAAACAGGATCACCTGTGTGAGCTCAAGGTCAGAGTCAGGACTCATTCTGCAAAATCATTTAGCAGGTATTACCCAAGAGAATACCCCCAAAATCCTCCTCACTTTTAAACTCACTAGAAAGGTCCAAGCTTCTCTTAGTAATCTAAGTCCTGCCTATGAGGCCTGTATCACTGAAAGATAATAGAAAAATACTTCTGACGTAGAGATTGCAACACAGTAAGAGAAGGTTAATTACCAGGTGTCAGAAATTCAGCAACTTCCAAAAGTAAAACCAAGTGCAATTATCAAATGGAGCTCTTTAAGAGTTTTAAATGCCAACCCAGAATATCTTCTCTTTGCACCTCTATTTACCTTTGCCCACCAGCTGGATAGCACGAAGTATGTGTTCACATTTTCTTCACCAAACTGCTCTGCTACATACAGACCCAGAGAACCATACTTATCATAAATGTTTCGCTTTGTGGCATCGGTCAATATTGCGTGTGCATTATTGATCTCTTTAAATTTTTCTGCTGCCTCTGGATTATCAGGGTTTTTATCAGGATGATATTTCAATGCCAGTTTCCTGCAGAAAGAAAAAAAAAAAGAGAACGTTATAGATTAAAAACTGGGATTTGGGTTCCTGTTTTTTGATTTATTTTTTTTTTAATTCCGTTGCCTGTCACTCAAAGGAGACTTTCAAGTTCCAGTTGGTTTCCTTCATCTGTGATTCAACTTCCCTGATGATTCTTCCTTAGATGATAACAAAAGGCTACAGCAGTGTCTAGCTCAGTTCACAGGATGGACTTCAGACTGTTGGATTCGGCCCTCAGAAATCCAATGGGAAAAAAGAAAGACATTGAAGAAAAGTAGTACTCTTTTTTTCACCCCTCAGCTCCAGCAATTTCCACAAGTTAAGTTTTGCTCCTGCTAAAGCAAAGACCAAGCTAACAGAAAAAAGACACACCACAAGTCTAAGATATGGTACCAAAGACCAAATAAAAGCAAACTGCCACAGCTGATCTGCAGTGTCTGAACACAAAAATAGAATAGACAATCACTTTGTGGTTAATTCACCAATTCCTGTGCAGGAACAAAGTACTTTTCAGTTCAAGGTTTGCTAGAATAGAAAATGCTTCAGAGTTCCGAGATATCAGGAAATCACAACGTGCCTCCCCTCGTCATGACAGATCTTTCAGCTAAACGACAGCACTTTACAGTCCCCGGAGGTCTCTGAACATAGCACCAAAAAAATCAGATTAAGCATTGATAAATTTGCTAGTTCTGAGATGGCCCAGGCCATTTATAGAAATCAGTAGAAAACTGGCCAAACGACTCCTTACAAACAGAAAAAATGTGCTCCCAAGCAGAAAAATGATAGAGAATTGTATGCTAACAGTTCTCCTCCACCAAAAAACGTACTTGTTCTCCTACAGAAATTACCACAAAGTCCCTTATTTGAGAAATACACTAGAAGCCTGCAGATGTTTACATGTCAACTTTGTAGTGGGGAAACGTTGACAAACATAAAATAAAGATTTGGGCAAGCACAGGTTTGGACGTGCATGCAAATATATCACAGTGTTCAAACAATAAATTGAGGCTTGAAACACTCGAGCTGTAAATGATGCTGTTCAGTTAAATAACATCCACGGCTGCCACTAATGCTGTAGCCTCAGTGAGGACTGAAATAATCACAGTTTGTATAATTAGAGGGAAGTTATATAAACCTGGGAAGGGTTTAGCTACTATCAGGGTGCAACGGATAAATATTTTTCATTTCCCACTTCCTAAATGAACAAACACCCCATAGCCCACAGGCCAGCAAAGGATGTTCAAATGGAGTGAAAACAAGAGGTGGTCAGTCCTTGTGTAAAGGAGCAGAGGAAACAAGATTAGATGAAGGTTCAGGTAAGTATGAAGCAGCTACATTTCACCGCAGGATCTAGCTGGGTTGTTTCTCCCCAGGAAAAACTGTTGCAGTTTTTCCTCCAAGAAGGTAAAATTATTTTCCAGTTGCTAAGGCTTGAAGTTTACCGATTCAAACTTCCACTTCAAGATTTTAGGAAGACACAGCTAATTTTTGAGAATCTGTAGGCCCAGTTTATTCACAGACTTCATCATACAGTTGCCATCAGTATTAAAATGAAGCTTTGAATGGCAAAAAGTTCTGGTAAATGTTAAAGACTAAAAGAAAACAACTTTGAAAAAGAATATCCTCGTGTAAAGATTACTACTGACCCCTAGTGTAAGGCCAAATACATTGCCGCTTGTCAGATAGTCTACATAGCTCACGCTTATGGTGAAGAAGCAGTTGCATTTAAGCAGATTTTGGGGGAAATGTGGAAAGAGAGGATGTTACAGGACTCTCTTTTTGGCTTTGTTCATGTGCCTAGCTCCTTAAGAAAAGAAATAAAGAAAAAGATCCTCTTTTAAAATAGTAGCTCCACACTGAGTAAGAAATTTTGAATGGGTTTTTAGGAAAAAAAGTAATTGTTGATACTTAGTTTTCATGCTTATTTGCATATTTAATCTATACCTCACTGTGCCATAATTAGAAATGATGGACAAAAGGGCAGTACTGCACATCTGTGGTCCCTGTAAGCCAGACACAAGGCTACGTAACCTGAAGAATTTAACTCTGATCACACTGGCTTAAAACTCTGTTCAACTTTAGATAAAGATCTCTCAGAATGATACTGCATATTTGAGATTTTAACTTAGAGATAAGATGTAAAAATTTAACAGCACTTATATCCAAAGGCTAGGCATGTTCTCACACCAATTTCTGCAAGAAGCAACCATGTTTTCACCTGGTTGTCTTACATGTTTTTCTTGCAAAAGGTTTAAATAAACCAACTCCAGCCTGTACATAAACAGGCCATCTGTCGAATACTTAATTAAAGTTATCAGTGCTATTGGGCAACAGGTGTAAAACTTCAACCTTTACCTGTATGACTTCTTGATATCATCTGAAGTGGCGTTCTTGTCCAAGCCCAGCACGTGGTATAACGATTCCCCAGAGGTAGAGAGCGAACGTTGCCTCTGGTCTGCCATCTTGAACTAACCTGAAGAGAGAACTGGCCCCTGCCAAGAAAAGATTAAGAAATACTTCAACAAAGAAGAACACAGACCTCATTAATCAAGTCATCCTTAAAACCAGAGTTTGCGCGTGAAAAATTCATCTTTTATAAAGTTTAGATGTGCTGTGAAAAGAACAGGCTCTTAATGTATGTGGAAGTTAAAAAGTGACAAAACTCAGTGAATTATCAGTAAAAACAACTATTCCATTTTCAGCACACCAGGCACCCTTGGATTACAACTGTGTATACTCAACTCTTCATTCCAAAACCCCCAAATCAACAGCTGAGGTACAGCTATAGATATGTACTACCTAACACATCCCTAAAGCTACTTCATCTTCTTTATTAGTCTTAATATTATTTATTTATGATAATACCTACAAAAACAACTTGACATCAGAGAGGTTGCTATTACATTGAGGCTGCTTTTTTGCACCACACTTGCACAGGGGTGATTGCATTTGCATTTTCATTGGTTTAAAAAACCAAAACAAAACCCAACAACACCCAAACCTCCGCACACCTCCCAAAACCCCAGCCTCCCGTCTCATCACGGACACCAGGTTGAGCAGAATCCTGTAGACAAATCCAGTTTGACTAGGCCTCTGCACCCCACTGTGCAAGAGGGAATGCCTGTCCACTTGGAGATCTCCCCTCTCATTATTTAAAGTCGTGGATCAAACATTTAACATCTATTCTAGTTAAAATCACGCTACTTGAACGTGGATTAACCTCCTGCTCCAAATTCAAGTGTGAAAGACCCGAGAGGTCTGCCCTGTGCCACGCCACGGGCAGATACGGTTATGTCCTCTAACACCCTGAGGAGATTAGCATCTGCCATTCTTCAGCCGCAGAACTGCAACAAGGATGAGCATCGAAGAGAAGACTATTGGCTATTTTTGGATTATGTCATTACAGTTAGCCTACACCAGATTATGTAGTCTTTGAAAAAGATATTTAAAGCACCAGACTTTTCTAATTTAACCCTTTATCTTATATAACAAAGTTAATAACTTCAGCTTTTAAAAGGCTACCTGAAAGAAACACTCCCAGACATCCCATCCTGCGCTGCCTGGTTCTTGGTGTGACCTCACAGTGTTGACACGCTTCACCAAGCAACAGTTCTGTTTCTACCAACACAGGGGGATCGTCATGCCTGTACAAGTGTGACGAGGTGGCAAGGACATGGACAGAGACATTGAACAACCTTTTTGTTCATCTCCAGGCCTACTGTTAACTCCTCTTCCGCATTTGGCCTCTCCAGCTTTACATCAGTTTAACTCTGGAAAACACCAGCTAAACTAGCAAACTCTCAACTCATTTCCTTCAAGAAGTCTTTGGTAGCTCTGGTGAGTTTAATTAAAAGCTACCTAATATGGAAGCTATAAATTATTATTAATAAAAATAAAAGGTCTAAACTCTAATGCTGTAAGAATTCAACTCACATCCCAAATCTGAAAGATGAATACTTGGGTAGGGAGAGAAAACCTTTTACTTTCTGTTAAAGGATACTGTTCAGCTACCAAAAGGTTTCTGTATGAGAAGAAGATTATTGAGTCCTGTGAGACACAGCACAAATAACTTATTTATTTAGGCACAATCTGATTCAGTGAAAGGAGAAAAAAAAAAAAAAAAAAGTATTTCAGGAACAAAATCCCACATCCAGAAATACACCAGGCACAACCCTTGGGGACAGCTTTTCCCATCCACAGCTATGGGTCAACCTGGCTGCAGGCTCCCAGCCCCCTCTGCCCAAGCGGTCCCAGTGCTGAGGTCAAAGACTGATGATCCTGACGTCTCTCTGGTAATCCAGCTAATCGCACGGGCCTGCTCCAACCGCTGCCCTGGCTCCCCCGCCAGCTTCTCCCACTCTCCAACCACCACCGCTTCCTCGCAGCCTCCTCGGACACTCTCCTGCAGCTCTATCACGGCCGTCACCCGTCAGCAGCATCCAGCCACGGGCAGCATGTCTTACTGCTACTGCTCTTTGCCAGGGACCTGTGGGATTCATCTGAAGTCGGGGGGGTGGGGTGGAAAAAAGCAGCCTGGTTGAGATTGTACATGTTAATTTAGCTCTTCCAAAGGCATTGCTTCAAACTGGAGCTTCGAGGGCATTATGAACTTTTCTGTTTAAAGTCTGTAGCTCTATTTTTTATAGGCGTAACAAGCTTCCTTTAAAACCAATCCAACGTGCCCTTGGTGCGCAGATGCTGCAGATCACAGGTATACACTACGTTCTGCTTATTAGTGGCCAATTTGTTCAAGAAAAATGAATTCAATTTGGTCCGGGCGATGTCTATCAGTCTGCAGGCTGCCTGTCAAGACTAAAGACAGCCATAGGAATAAAATTCCACACTGCTGCAATCTTTAATTGCTTCAGTCTGAACAGTTCAGGGTATCTGGAGTTCCTTGTAATGGAGTGTCTGTTTTTCAAAACTGGTATGAAGTGGACACGCTGGCCTTGGCAGAAGAGTGGAGGACAAGGTGGTAATGGGAATTCATCTGGGAAGCTTGTTATTTAAGGGAACAGAAGAGCATTATTACGAGGAACACAACCTTTGGCTTTTCAAATATGAAACAGACAATAAAGGTGCAAGTTATTTAAGTTCAGAGTACTTCATAAACCAGGATATTATCTATCTTCTGTTTTTACAAGTGGCTTTAATTCACAGTACTGAAAGCTGCTCTGTATTTTTAAGAAGTGTTGTATGCAGCAGCAACAAGCCATCTGCTCCGTATTCTAACCAAGCAGGATGCCCTGAAGAGGTTTCTCTCAGAAGGCTCTGGGCTCTGAAGAAAGGTAATCCCCTGGATTAAACAGCGCAGTTTTTAACCATCTGTGTACCAGAATATCCTGCATTAGTCAGCTTTACCAGAAAATTCAACTGTTTTAAGCACAACCAGGTAAGTATAATTGGTACTGCCTTGCTGAAAAAAATTAAACCTGATAGGTTATATGGAAGCCAGCCTTAACATTTTAAATACATCAACAGTAAATTGAACCTTAAAAAGACTAATTTTATCTTCCCAAAAGAATCCTATCAAGTTTCGTGAAACTTGTGATATCTTCGTTTCTGCCAGGTCTGCTGACCCTTTTGTAAATTGTATTTAACTCATTAAAATGGCAAGCTATTATTACAGCCAAGAAAAATGAATAGTTCTCCGCCAGTTTAGGGAATTAAATACTCACAGAACATCCCAATGAATGCCGGCATGAAAAAGGGGTGACAGCAGATCAGGTGGCCAGAAGCAGGGAGGGAGGACAAAACCTTCATCTGAGCCCGCTGCAGGACGCTGCAAAGAATTTAACTGCAAGGGGGCAACGAGGGGCAACTTTTCCAAGAAAACGTGCTCATAGCTGCGTGGCAGGAGGGAGGGCGGCGGTTACTGACACTGCTCACACAGGGAGCAGCCGCTTGGAGCGACCCCGAATCGCAGGAGTCTGATCCCTGCTAGGAAGGGACCCCCTTGCACCAGTGAAGTGATGGAGGGCTGATCCAGCGTGCAGTATCAACGATATTCCAGTGTCGTTAGCATCCAGAAGCAAGCTAACAACAGTACTTTTATTTCACTTCAAGGCTGAAGTATTCAGTATTTATTCATTAACAAACCTGTGGAAACTGTCAAGTACCAAGTTGCCTGAAATATCACTTTTCACATATCCAAATAATTTTGTGTATTTTTCCAAGGCACAGCGGCTTACTCGGATTTCCTCACCGGAGGACAGACGGTGAGTTATGGCTGTTCAGCTCCAACTGATAAAAATTAGAAGGGGCAGAGGAAACCAAGCCACATTAACTTTAAAAATACTACCACAGCACGACATTGGGGTACAATCTTCACAGAATTTTAATTTTCTTAATACCTGCATAGTCATAAGTTCAAGTTACAAGAAAAATTTCTTTTAAATCACATCATGAATGCATCTGTCAATGCACAGACCTTTAAATACATGTTGTTCACAGCAATTTTAGTGAAAATTCTTCAATGTAGGGAATCTGGCTGTCAACAGTTGTTCCAAAAAGTGAAATCCTGCTGTAACAGAGAAAATCCACCACCTCCTGACATGGTAAATGATACTTACCCACTAGACATAAGACAGTGGAGAATCATTAACCTGAATGGATACTCTATCCAAATTGCAGTGAGTTTGGTTGAAACCAGAACAAAACAGCTTCTGAGTCTTTCCATACTTTGCCAGTAACAAGTAACACAGAGAATAGAGGAATCGCCAAAAAGGGCAGATAGGAAAGAAGAGGATTAAGAAAGACAAGCTCAAAGCCATGCTGGAAGTGCTGGCCAGGAGAAGAGGAGGTCGGCTGCTGTCCTAGCACAGCCCAACACCACCCAGGCACCAACCCTGCAAGTGTCTTTAATACCAGCTATCTGCAATGATGTCAAGGCCTCTGCAATTACAGTTTTAAGAGCATATTAGCAGATGATTAAAGAGCCTAGCCTGGAAATGATGTTTTGCCAGCTCTTACAAAAATTATGTCTAGTTGATGCTTTATTATACAACTTTAGGAAGCACTAGAGTATTTTAGGAAAGATTTGTATTCTACAAAGCTTTTCTGGTTACTGACTACGTGGTAAAATATGTCAGTTAAATTTAAGATTACTAGCTTTTCAAAGACTTCCAGTGTAGAAAATTAACTACAGGTGTTAATCTTAAACTAAATTATTCTATCTTAACCAGTATTTACTAGCAAAAGTCTAAATAAAAACACCAAGCCAAAAAACCACTTTAGTAAATATTGATTTATCACAAAAATGAAATAGCACCACTGGCCTCCACATCCTGTCCATCTGTCTCAGATTCATTTAGAGTCGTTTTCACAATCTGGTATTTTTCTAGGGTGAAAAAAAAATCATTTTTAAAGGGGAGAGGAGAGAAGCATATACAAGAATGCATTATCAAGAAAAATATGAGGTGTTTTAAGCTTGGCTTTGTCAGGTGTTAAAGAGATTTCTATAAGAAACTTTGAACTTTGTTTCCTCGGCATTATTTTGCATTTAAATGAGTGGATTTTTTTTTTAGCTACAAGAAACAAACAAATACAGCACTTACCTGGTATCTTGTTCGAATATTCTAAGGTAAGTGGTAACAGCTTCCACACACACCTCTAAAAGTGAATCTCCTAAAGACAAAACAAAAGCAAATCAATTGTTCACGGCCTCGTATGTTGAGGGCTCACTGCAAAGTTATCATCACATTATTTTATTATAACAATCCTTTGTAATACGCCAAAGGCAAGATGGAAGTGAAATAACAGAAATGTAACCTTCTATACTTATATAAAACTTCCACTTAAAGCAGGTAAGTATTGATGCTGGTGGGAACGTGGTGGCACGCTGCAGTCTGGAGGTGTTCAACAGGGACCCACCTTCCCACGACACGCTCAGCTGGCCCCAGAGAATGCCCTGTAAAGGCTGCACTGACGAATTTTCACTATGCTTTCACTCCAACGCCGCCTTGATGTGGAAGTCCAGAAAAAAAACACAAGTGGTTTTACTGTCCAAAACATTTTATACTACAGTAAGTCTCCACAGTGTAAATACTTAACTTTAGAATTGATTAGCTGTCAAAGTAAGTTACAAATATTTTAAAGTATAGATTCAAGGGCTTTATGCTTTTATCTGTAGCTGCAGCCTCTCTTCCCAAACCTTTTACCATGTGAAGGACACACACTTACCTAAAATAAAGATACCAGTCACACAGAAGCTCTAATAACCATTATCTGTTTAAGACTTTGGACTTTTTCAACTCACACATTTGTAAAATATCTGCACTTAAAACAAGAGAAGCGTGTTTTTCCAGTCTGGATAATCTGTAACGTTGTTAGAGACAGCTAAAGCAGCTTAGCTGCGAGCTCCAGCCCAGGGGTTCTGCTGCCCTGCGAGGGAGCAGCCCGGCTCCGGCACAGGCCAAGCCGCAGCAGAGCTGGACTCTGCCACAGCCCAGAGAGGTTTAGTGGCGTTCAGATGCCTTCGTGACACATAAGCGTAGGGTTTTTTTAAATTTCAATAGAAAAACAGTATTGTCTGTACAGCACCTTTCTTCACAAGTTATTAACAGCGCTGATGGAGATGTGCAAGCGCCTGGAGCAGCTGAGTGCCACTAGGCCACTTCTAATGCCGCTCCACCTGGCATCGAAATTGGTTCATGGGCTTAAACTCTAGAGCAATGCCAGCTCATCTGGCCAGGAGAAATTTCCATCGAGAAAACCACCTTTTTATCCTATTCACATTCCCTCATCCTCAAGCAGATTACCCGAAGAAGAAACAAGTCTCATTTCGGCGTACAAGGAGGAAGAGAACCCAAGATGAGCCAGCAACACCTCCCCCCTTCTTTGCGGTGAAGGCAAGGCTAGACAGGTTGCTCCAGATCACTGATCACATGAAAATAAGAGAAGGAGTGGGCAAGAGGAGCCTAATAAATCCTAGATGCTGCTATGGAAAAATTTAGGGAAAAAAAAAAAAATCACTGCAACAGATTAAAATATCTTTCTCATTAAGCAGGTACAAGATGCATCTAATCCATGTCATTAATCACAAAGTCACTTATGCGTTAGATTACCGAACAATAAACTTCATAAGTGGGACTTCAGAGCAGCTTTTACCCGGCAAGTCATCACTTAATCATCATCCAAACCCTTTCAACAGATTCCAAAGAACAAGCTCTGAATGCACTTGAGAAATAAACTCCCCATTCAATTAAAAAAACACGCCTGTCACGAACTAGAAGGTTTTGGTGTGGCAAACTGAGATGTTGGGAATACACCCAGCAAGCTGCTGGCATTACTGACCACAGAAATTATTTTATGCAGCCTGTAAGAAGCTGCTCAGTCTTCACAGCATAACCATAAATGAGTAAGAACAAACCAACAAGAAAATAATCAGCCTATTGTTGATGGATCTATTTAGTTCATTTGATAGATACTGACAAAGGACTTTTCCTGAAAAACAAAAGGCAGGGAGTGCATAAGCTACAGGCAGAATTTAACCTTTCCCACTTGGATGGACCCTGTGCCATATTAAATGCTAGACTCGGATGCAAAATGTCTTATTTTGTCAACCTATAAAAGCCTCCTCTTAGGGCACTGGGGACCAGAACAGACTTAGATGGACGGGTCCACCCGTTCTGCCTCTGGTCACTCTAAATCTTCTCTTCACTCTCCAGCTAGCAGATACACAGAAAGGTTTTTTTTCCTAAATAAGCCCTGCCTGCATACCTAGATGAAGACCATCTTTAAATTTACCACTAATCCTGTTTCAGTCAGCAACCTAAGCTTCAGAAATGTTGACATTCAAACTGAAAAACAGCTACAGTATGCTCAATTTATGGATGTACACAGCTGGAAATCTTGTCAGTGAAACAGGAGAAGAAAGCAAAGTCCAAATGTACGTTAGAGATTTGATTACACTTGCTTGCCTTCGACAAAATGAGCTATCCTGCTAAAGTCAACATTCGGCATATAATGAAAACACGATGATGTGTGGATAGAAGCTTCGGATAGTTCAAATACAAGATTCTGGCCCAGGCCTCATCAAAACTCCATCAGAAAAGTCTTTATTTTTTACAGCATATATACCTAATACCTAGCCATGTACAGAACTCAGAATGTATAAGTATTTTTATTTTAACATGGATGCAAGCAGCAATATTTTCTTCAGCCTCTCTACTGTGCCAATAGAAAGTTTCATTAACAGCAGAAAGCCTGATTTACAGCTGAAAATAACCAAACAAACCCAAAATAAATTCCAAAGGGAACTAGTTCTTATAAAAATCAAAGTACATGAGCAACCCGTGCCGGCTCCTTCGCACCCCCTCCTCCTCGCTCCCGCCAGCACGGCGGCCAGCGGCAGCACACTGCCTTCCCGGGGCTTTGCCCGCCTGGTTTCTGGTGCAAGTGGCAATTCTAATTTAGTGACTCAGGGATGTTTTGATCTACCCAACCAATCTCATTATGCAGCAGGCCAGATCCACTGACCCAGAGCTCTACATAATACCCTGCTTGTAACTGCTTGCAAGTATCTGCCCTCCTTATGACATGATGTTCACAATACAAACAAAAGGCGAGAAAATGAAAGGACAGATGCCGGAAGAAACGGAAGTGTTTAAAACCAAGATTAATGGATGTTTACCCGGTTTCAAAAAACACAAAAACTCAGAAGAAAAAAAAAAAATCTGAGGAAGGGAATAAGTAATTGTTGAAGAAGCAGAGAATACATACGTACGTATGAAAAACAGAAAAAAAGATTAATGATGAAGAAAAGATAACAAAAGCAAAGCTACACGAATGCAAACTAAATGCAGCAACACATTAAAATGGTGATAAGGTTTGTAACACAAAGGAAGAAATACGCTTAGGAAGTTCGCCTGCTCTTTCAACCATTTTGCTCATACCAAAAGCAGCTCTTCTAGCCTCGTTTGTCCTGCAAATTGGAATCCAATTTATCCAACATTATATTTCCCCCATACGCTGCGACCATAGTGCTCAGCACCTTTTCTTCCTCTAACCAAGAGCTATATACTACCTTCTCCTTACAGAAATCAGACGTGTTCTCAGACCCATGCTTTTTGATAAAAAGCACATCTGTTTCTTCTGTCTACCCTAACCTCCTCTGACAGATGCAGGAGAACCATTTTTATTTAACAGTTCTATTAACAGAATTGCCATCATCCTGCTCCATATGCTATTAACAAAAAGAGATAAGTATCTTTAGGATACCTGGCTTCATAATCCATCTGTCATGTATGTGAGCTATATCACACTTACCATGTATGTAAAGAAATAATGCTGCAATTAAGGCAAATACAAATATTAAAAAAAAAAATCATTAAGACAAAACAGAAACTCCCAAGTCTTCACTTTCACATCCTTACTTGCTCACATCATGTGCAAATGAATCAGTATTGGAAAAACGATATGAAAATGCTGAAGGTAAAGCAAACTGGCTAGTAAGTGCGCTCGGAAGACGACTCCTATTTTGAAGTACTCATCATGAACACTCCCCTAGCTGTCTTGAAATAGTAATTTTTAACCTATTAATTGAAGCACTAACATTTACTATTTCATTAAAGCATTCAGAGTGAGTGTTCTGGTGTTCCTTATATTTTTTTGTATCGCAGCACAAAAGCCTTTTAGCTAAATTATGCGATTCAGTTTGTAGCCTTTTGCTAAAGGTCATGTGAGAAATTTCATATCCATTCAAACATTCTGTTTTAACACACAAACCCTGATGTAAAGCTAATTTAGTATCCAGGGAATTAAATGCACACATCTTTCTCCCAGAAAAAAATAACTTTACTATGGCCAAATTCACTTGTCTTGGGAACAGAAGATAAGTCTCCAACAGTAAAAGACTGCGACGCTAAATTCTTCACTAAATACTCTTAAGTATGAGTTAAAAAAAACACACACACAGCTTTTAAATAAATGAAATCTGGGACAACACAACTTCTCTGTTAAATTTGTCTAAATTGACGTAACATCCACCATTAACAGCAAAGAGAGGTTACACTGAAACTTGTGACAAACCTAACTACAGCCATGCAAGTGTTGTTTCTCTAATAAGCTTAGCAGATTAAAATTTAGCCATTTAAGTCTGATTGACCAACCCGTTACAAAGACTTGTGACCTTGTACCCTACACAAGAGTAAGATTCAAACCTACTAGAGAAGGTTTTCCATATTAGGGGAAAAAAATGTAAAGTATTAGATTCACATTTTCTATCCTTTCTCCTCAACTAAAAGAATTACTCTTTAAAACCTTGGGGTTTTTTAGTGGATTCCCTACTTAGGATTTCATTGCTACTATTTAATCCTTCAGCAAAATTAAATTATTGTTTGTGGCATTACAGTCATTTATGTGGCAGAGTGCAAGTGTCACAAACTGCACAAGGCTACAAAAACCCTACATCTGCTTACTCAGCTATTTTCAAATTTATGAAAAAACAGTAGTTCTGTTTGCTTGCCTCATTACCCTTAATTCTTTCTCTATATAAATCTATGCAGTGTTTGAAGGGCACACAAGTTCACTAGAACAAATCAGAAAACCCACAACGTTCACTGCTGTGGGTGGAGTGATACTGATGCCACTTATTTCTTCTAGAGAAGAAATATTTTAAACTTCTTCAAAAGTGTCAACACAGAGGTACAGCTCCATTTGTGCTAGGTGGGTTGAATAACTATATCAATTTTAAAAAAATCATATTGCTAATGACTATACCAATATAGTCAAAGCATTAAACCTTTAAACTATAGAAAAAGTCTTGGAAGAAACAGATGGGTTTACTCACATAGAAGTGGGATTTATACTGCTATGTCACACCTGTAGGTAAGGCAACTAAAGGCTTGTAAACAGCAGTAAAAGAAAAACTACCTATTGTTTCATGTGACAAAAGGTTCAGCAAACTGGATCAATTGTCACAATGTGATCCCTGACCGCTCGTAGGTCAGGATGAGGTTTCACAGAATCACAGGATCATCTAGGTTGGAAAGGACCTTGAGGATCACCTAGTCCAAGCATTTCTATCGCGTGAAGCAGTAACTGTACAACACACACACAGGAATGCAAAACCACTTCAGCAACAGGCCAAGGACGTAACGCTGGCCTAAGCAGCACCTTTTCACAGCACAGGCAGTTTTTGCCTGCTCAAAAAGAAGTAACAAAGTGAGGTGACAGTACATCTAAAAAAGCCATCTAAGCAGTCCGAGAGGCAAAAGAAAGGACACAATGATCTTCCCAAACATAAATACACCTTTCAAATTACAAGTTGTTCGCAAAAGAGAAGAAAAAAAAATATCAGAAATTAATCTGGAAGGGCACAGCAGGGGGAGATTATCCTCTGTACTCATCTACAGTAGCAGGAGATGGAGGGGAAAAAAAAAAAGTTAAATCCTATCTTTTGCTATCAATTGTGGAGGCAGATGAAAAGGTAAATAAGGGTTTCCCCCTCCTCAAAATTTAAATAATGTAAAAGTATGGTTCTACAAATTGCAAAATGTAGGCCAAAATTATTTTGCAAGTAATTTATTTTTGGAATTGGTTTGTTGTCAAATAAACACTCTTGGCAGTTTCAATCATGAACAGTTTTTGTTAATGACTCTGAAAGGAATAGTTTATATTAAAGGGTAAAAAGGCAAAAATGAAGATGAGGTTGTACCAACAGCAGAAGGTAATTCACAGATCTTCAACCTGATCTAAAATGGTCAAGTCTGGTGTTTCCCTTTGACAAACTTCACCCTATTTTCAGGTTATTAATCTCTGCCTTTTGGTTCTTTAATAGTTATCTCTTCCCTACCAAACACACAAGTCATCCTCTTAAAAAGTTATTAATAAAGAAGCAAAACAAGCAGAACTGAATGGCAGAGTTTATAAAGCCAAGTTTCCAGAAAAAAACCACCCACCAAGCCACCTAGCTCAGGAAGAGAAAAACAAAAATGCCTTTATATGGCCACCAGGAATCCAATGTAACTGTCTCCATAACGTCAGAGCCTTTCTTTCTACTTCATAGGGTAATTAGTTTTTGGTAATCTACAAGATCTTACTCTAAAAATTAAGCTTCTTTATTTAATAATACAGGCAGAAAAGAAACTTCCCCCCCCCAGTTTACTTTTACTTCATGTATCTGATGGGGTCCTCCCAGCCTAAGAAGGTGCATAATTACTTGAGCAACACTTGTATCCACGCAGTTAAGTTGTGAAGGCTTCATTTCCAAAGATTTTTGGCTTTTGAAAAGTTTAAAAATTAAGCATGTCTAAAAATCCTTTCTTCTCCTAATTGTTCAACTGTATTTCCCCAGCTTTTGTGGAGAGTGGGGAGGAGACTTCACTATTTCATTATTTCACTTCCTCACAGACACTGCCAGAGAAAAGAACATTTTAATTTCCTTCTGTAAAAAACAGAAAACATGGGCTTCTAACATGCCTTCAAAGACTTCTTTATTAGATCATGAAGAAACACAGGCAAAAAGAGCACAACAAATCTGTCTTTTCAGGCAAGATAGAATACTAATAGGAAATGTTAAAAAGCAACAGCAACAAAAAAAAACCAACCCCAAAATAAAACCAAACCACGGCTCTTTTCTTTCCTTATTGCAAGGCTGGCAATCGAGCGATCTGCCGGTACAGCTCCAGGTTAAGGCACTCCAAGCCAGGACAACAGCTCAGGAATCCAGGTCAGCAGAGCTACAGCAACTTTGGGTGACAGGTCCTTGGCGTAAAGGCACCAGTTGTCCCCATTCCCTGCTGGTCAAACATCACAAACACAATAGGAAGTCGCTCCTGCAGTCCTGCAGCTGAGAAAAATGTGCCAGGACAGAGCAATCGGTGTGGTAAAAGATGTTTAAGCTTGAAAATAGTATTTTCGACAACTTTTAAGAACACCCTCAAAACCACTGCTTCCAAGAAACGACAGATTAAAGTCATAATAACACCAATAACATTTTTTAAATAGCATGATGCTCTTTTCCACCCTGAGATCACCAGACTCTTTGCAAGAACTGAAGGGCTGGGAGCAAGCTGCAATACTGGCCCGAGTACCTCCTGACACCAAACTGCACCATCCAGTTAAGCCTGAAAAAAACCCCAAAAGGCATCACCAGGAATAAGTGGTCTCACAAACAGGGCACAGGCTGTAGGATAAAACCCCTTCGAACTCAAACTATGCTATGGTGAGGGGGTGAGCCCAAACCCAAGCAGACCAAGCCCCCCAAGCAGATCATCTCCAGGCCCCAACATAAATCTCTGCCCCAAACACAATTCAACTGACAGAGAAAACACAAATTCCTTTTTCCACAGCCAGCCTCATCTGAAGAAAGGCCGACACTCCCCCAGCGATCACAAGACCTGAAAGCACACAAACACGGAGTGGTAGAACAGACCTGAAAAAACTGCAAGTGAAATGGCAAGTCATAAATACAGATTTACTAAACTAATCGATACAAACACCACCAAAAAAAAAAAATATTTTGGACATGCAGACATTCTTCAGACATCTTCATACCACAGATTCCTCCTCACTGGGTAGTGTCAGATGTTACAGAAAACAGTTGAAAAGGCACGAGGAGATGAGATTCACACCTGCCCTGTTCCAATCCCCAGCACATGGGCATTTAGAAGCACAAAAGAAGTTAAAACTTAAGATTTTCACGATAAAATCTGAACTGACCAGCACAGCTTATATCACTCAAACTTGTTGTTTTGGCAGGAAAATACAAAATTCCTTTTCTTCTGAAGGCTGGGAAATGCTGGAGGGGCATGCCTTCACTGCAAATATTTTTGTTTCTTCTTAGGCTAACTAAAACAGAGCCCATGTCCAGAGGTAAACACCCAGTAAGACACAGCAAAAAGCACCTTGGGAGAGATGACACATTTATTCCCTGGCCATCCAAAAGTTTTCAGAGCAGTGAAGAAAGTCCCTATGAACACACTGCTAATATAAGTATATTCTTATAATACTCCCAGAAGACATTAACCCGTATACAACAACCACGTTCCAGTCAGTCTGGACTGCGAGGTGCTCAGGAACTAAGACCTGCTACATTGTCTCCACCCAGCTCATTTGGCTAGAAATAGTCAAATCACAGGGTGGATTAAAAGTGGTTTTAATTTAAACTGGCATTTTCTTACAGGAGATAAACTCTTTGGTATTTTCTAACTATACAGTGTGGTTTCACCAACAAAGAGATTTATTTTATACTACTCCTACAGAAACCATACTGATGTTTATTTCCACTGTTCTCTCACTCTGCATACATTGAATCTGCAAGCTTAAACTATGCCCTCAGTTCTGCCATTCAGTCTGGCAACAATATTTTGTGGATGCTTTAAAAAAAAAAAAAAAAGCCAGCCCATAATTTAGAAATAATACGGTAACTGAGAATGGTATTTGTCCTACTGATTTTCCCACTAACTCACTAGCGATTAACAGGAAAATCACAGCTTGAATTTCAGACCGTAGACTTAGTTTGCAAACCTGGCACTTAAGGAAAAAACATTTTGTAGACTTTAATTGTAACTGAGTTTTCTAACATTACAACTGGGATAAGAAATGGAACAGCTGAATGCATATAGATTTTATAAACTAAGTTTTCAGACTGGAATCACACTTTTGAGTACTTAGAACAAAAAGGCCACTATTATACTGATGCATAATTTAATCACTGCCATTCCAAATGTACATGTCTTTTTGTTTCAGTGTACAGAATCATCACATTTAGTCTTTTTTCCACCTAAAGTAATAACTGAGAACAAAGCCAGAAAACCCTATAGTTTTTGTGACCGTGATGCTTTTATTCCTCCCTCTGATCTCAACTAACACCAGAGCACAGCAGATGTCTCGTCAGTCTGCCTGTATACATGACGCGATGCTGTTAATGCAACGTTAAAACTGTGTTACTCTTACACATGTTCCCCAAACCAAGAGTACATCTTCCTAAAGATCCTTAACAGGAACAGAATTAGTTGCAAAATAGCACCTTTCCTCATTCAGTGTTATTTTAAAATAATATTTTATACATCTCCACATTTAGCCTCAAAACAGCAAGGAAGGGTGGAAGTCATCATAGAAAAATAATTGTTAACATGCAAGAGGGACTAACTGGGCTTTATATGGAAGATGTCAACAGAACAAGTCACTGGAGGAAACGTGGTTTTAAGATAAGATGGAAACTGAGGTAAGGAGTTGCGCACTACAGGACAACCACAGAAGACGCTGGATTTTCATCATCCAAGTTATTTCACCCAACCTATATTCCATTTCAGGACCAGTAATAAAAAAACAAAGCCATGTTGATTGTTATCCAAACCACTCAGTGAAACAGCGAGGTATGCTTGGGAAATTATAACTATGCACCTTCCAAACACCTTTTGATTAACTGTTTGCCTGGTTTTCCGAAGTCAATTGTGAATAGCAAATGTTGTGCCAAAGCAATTTTTAAAAGTGCAACAAGAATGAAGCAAGCAAGTGTGGGAATGGGGAACTTTGTAGGAAAAAAGAGACAGTTATTAAGGAAGATAAATATTTTCACTAATTACTGTCCAGGCAAAACATTTCTGTTCATTATGCATTTATTTTGCTCTGTGATAAAAATGGTCTACTCAAAGCGAGAACGTTATTTCCCAGCATTAATGTTAGGGCCTTCAAAAGAATGACTGACTTACTAATGATTTGTCAAACCAAACCCTAACAATGAGGAAAGAAATTTTCTAAAGAAAAGACACAGTTCATATCTTATTTTGCTTTCACCGCTCAGACCAGAATAACTTTGAGACACACATAAAGATCGTACACGTGTGGAGAAGCAGCATCCCTGTTCGACAGAGCTTGTTAGTTATCAGATGGAAAACATTCCTAAAGTTCACAAAGAACAGCAACTCAGAAATTAACCTGGAACTTAAATCAATTCACTGCTCTGAACAGTAACTGAATCGGGTTTTTTAACTCAATTTAGAATAGGAGATATGTCTGGTTATAGTTTCCAAGAAACATCTCATCTCAGATTCCAGTGGAGGCACCAAACAATTTCATGGTCCCTTCCCTCCTCCTCAAGGAGATGCCGGGGGGTGCTGGGACGAGCGGAGGATCTCGGAGCAGCAGAAGCTACACCACACAGGCAAGAAGGAAGAGAACTGGGCATCTGCTCCCACGCTGAACCATCCCACCCTCTTCCAGAGCTGGCGCTACGCAGCGAGGTCCCCTGCCCCAAACGTCACGTAGATCAAGCCCGTTGAGGCGCATCGGATCCGTCCCACTGTTTCAGGTCAAAGCAGTTATCGGTCTGACCTGGAACTGTACCCGGATAACTCCCGTCCGTGATGGACCTGCACTAGAGCAGAACCTAAAAAAGCAAGCACTGCTTCAATTCCCTGCGCAGATACCAGGTGATTTCACAGGGATCGCGTATGCCTGTTGTAAAAGCACGTGAACACTCATTAATTTTATTCCCCTTCTACCCGCTGTTATCGCAGCGTCACGTGTCTCCCAAAGACACGCTGCCATGCTCCAGTACCTGAACAAGATCTTAACACGTCCCATTTTGTCCACTGATTCCTCCCTCTTGTACATCTAAATATCAGAAGCAGGACCACCATTATAGCTACAGACAACTAAAGAAAAATTAAGACATTTCTTAACGTATCTTTTAAAAAATTCCCTTAATTGTGTATCATCAAGTAATGCTAGATACAACCTGAAATTATAAATATGTCACTTGATGCAACCTAGTCTTGGCAGAATGAATTTCCTGCACCTGGCACATTCAAGATTACTGCAGACACTGCCATTAGTAACTGCCCACAAAAACGTTTGGAGTTGGGCTCCCAAGTCCCCCTCCTCTCTACAAGCAGCTTTAAACCTAATTATGTTTTTTGTTTTTACAGTAAGCGTCCCTAAATCCTCCTACCATGCAAAGCATATTCATAAGGAAAATTCCTTAATGACTGATCCAGTCTAGGCAAAGGCCCACATTAAACACCGTGCACTGGAACTGTAAGACGAAATTACAAACTATTTCTGAGCATAAATAAAATTGCTAAGATACTACCATCACAGTAACAGAAAATCCTGTTAAGACATAAAATATCTAATGACAGATGGCAGGGAAAAAGAATATTTTCATTTGAAATACAGCCAAAAATTTAAAGACATAAAAGGGGAAAAGCAAACAGAAAGCCTATGCAAGTTTCTACATTTTCTAACCGTGTATTTGGCTACTGTAATGACATCAGTAAACTTTGGACTTTTCCTATCTGCACTGCAAAATATTATCAACATACAGGTCCTATATACTCATTTTTTTCTACAGATTGCCCTGTAAAAGCTGTGACCGTTCCAGAATCCCTACCACTGCCACCTAACACAACTTTAGTAAGACAGAGATGAAACCAAGTGAGGATTGTGAAGTCCCACGTGACAAAAGCAACAGCAGGATGGTGTAAGTCAGTGTTCCTAGAGCAAGCAGTTAAAAAACGGTTCTTGACAGATATATAGATATATGTTCTCGGAGGGAGGAGGAAGCCCAGAAGGCAGGCGGGGGGAAGCGTGGGGTGCTGGCTGGCTCACCAGTTTGTGCTCTTCTATCAACTTCTCCCCACTGGGATTAGATACTGTTAGATACTGCCCGTCAGTGCAGTCAGATCTACAGAACTAGCTACTTGCATCATTCATCTGTCAGAAACCATCAGACCATCACAAAACTACCCGTTAATGAAAGCATGCTTGTATCACGCCACCCAAAAAAAAAAAAAAAAAGAAAAGGTTCATTAGAAGTGCTTTGGTGAAAGATGACTAAATGCCACTGGGTTTTCTGTTTGCTCAAACGTTCACCCAATGAAGTTTAAATCATATTAAAAAGAAAAAGCCACACAACTATCTTTCATCGAAAAATTCCACTCCCCTTACAAAATCCTCGAGCAGATTATGAAAGAGGAGATGGCAGCTGCTAATCTACGTTAACTGGGGCCTCGAAGGCTGCTCCCTTCGCATGGGAGCGACCGTACCACTGGGCACCACGCGCCTTCCAGTTTCCTTCTACCAACGCGGGCACAAGAGGATGAAATACTTGCACCCAGAAGAAAAACGTACTGAAATTTTACAGTTGGCCCAACGTGCTGGCACTGAAAGTGTTTCAGCACTACTGAAAAAGGCAGAAAAGGACTTTAAAAAGGCACATTTTAGTGCTAAAGCAATGTTATTCACGTTCTCCCAAGAAAAACCTACATATCAACAATGCACTAAAACCCCCGTGATCCAACACCAATAATTATTATTATTTAGCTATTCTATGCACACAAAAAGCCGTTATGTTTTTTGGTAGCTACTATCACTTCATTAAAAATATTTCAACAATGTTTTGAGGAATGTTTGCTCCGGAATGCGGTTCTTTTATATCAGTTTACACTGCCTGAAATAGGAAACAAAGTGTCTCCTGAAGCTAAAACACATACTTTCTAACAATTGTGCTTTGTATGCTTTTATTAAGAAAGTACTTTAACTGAACTTCTAAGTAAATCTTCAGATATAGCACCAAAATCCTGCCTTTAAAGATTAAAAGCAGTCACTGGTTAACCAACCAGCATCAACACACAGTAACAAAACCCTAAGAACAAAAAATACATTAAAACAATGATGAGAATTCACAAACAGCTCCTGAGAGATTATAAGCATTGGCACCTGCTGACAGCACACACTGACCAGGTGCATCAAGATCACCCCTCAGCTTCTTTTAACCTCCAAGTCTTTCCTTTTGCAAATGTCCAGTCAGTCACCAAATCATCCTGAATGTGTGGAAGAGCTTTGATGGCCAGGACAGGTAGCTAGAGAGTTAAACATGCAAAAAAATATTTACATGGACACGTCTAAACCAACATTGCTTAATTCAAATCAGTTACTGGAGCGCAAGGAAAACAACTTTTTCATGTCAAAAAAGCAGCGCTACACTTTTCTTTGGTCCTCAGCGGTAGCCATGTTCCTCATCCCTCTGTATTTTGCCGTGACCCATCTGTCTTACGGCACAGGTGGCCACACAACTATTTCCTGAGACCACGGACGGGCCCACCGCAGCCCTTTGTGCCATCTGCTTACAAGCTGGGGGTCACCTCACGGGAACCAAGCGACTCGCCAAACTGCACACACCCGCTCCCCAGAAAGGTCTTTTCCTCAGCTCGTGGAGGGCGGCAGACGAACCACACCTTCCCGGGCAGAGGCAATCCCTCCCCAGCGCTGCTTCGTTTTCCACCCAGGCAGGTAAACCTGGAGGTTTAAAGCCAAACGAAGAGGACTCGCATGGCTCGAGATCAAGCTGCGAATGAGATCAGTTAGTGTATTAAAATTACCTTAAATTAATCCCCGTGCTTATGTGTTTGATGGGAAAGCAGTGAAAATGCTGGCAGATGCCATTTTGCACACTCTGGGGAGGATGCTGGAGGGCTCAGTCCTATGTATAAGCTTTGCTGAAAACTTCTGCCAAGCCCTTACCTTCCCAAACATACTGAAAAAATATTTTGATCTGGTTATTAACAATACCTAAAAAAAAAAGAGAAAACACTGGCAAAGTGATCGAAGAGGGAAATACAGCAATTATCACAGGCCAATTACAGCATTGGTATTACAAGTCGGGTCATTCAACGGACAGACAGGATTTGCAGAACCACCTCCCAAGGCTTAAGTTGTGCCCACTTTTCCAGAGAGGATATTCTGGCAACTGAGTTCATAAATTTTAAAAAAAAAAAAAAAAAAAAAAAGAGTCATATCAGCAACTTTTACATTTAACCTAAAACATGATTTCTCAAGTAATGCAGTTAACCTTCCATTAGCATTCGCTAACAAAACGCTGTTTAAGACAGACAAAAATCCTTCTTGAAGCTCACAAAGAGAAGAAATAAGATGATTAACAGCATCACTGTTGACAACTACCACCTCAGCATAACCTGCAAACTAGGCCAAAAGTCTCAAAATCCACATTCATACTGTTAGGAACCTAAGTCATATTCTGGTACCGCTCCATTTTTTCCAAAGATCCAAACAGCACCGCTGACTTGACAGAAGCCTTCATACAGCACGGTAAGAAAAGCCTGTCCACATCACAGCCCTATTCCGACCCACCGCTCTGAGCCTCCGCTGCAAAACGAGTCTCTGGCAGCCTCCAACCATCTTGGGCAACTTCATAACTGAAGCCAGGTCCATGACTGTGCCACCTCGGCCACAAACCACATCAACTGCCTGCAACCCAGCTGTCAAACAAGGCACACCACCAACTGACCAGGAGGAGGATTGCCTGGGAAGACTGAAAGAGTGTTTAAACTTCTTGGGAATAATCAACATGAATAGAAGGTCTACGCTATGAGACAAAACATACTATAAAGACATTACTTTTTTCAAGAACTCACTGATTAAATATAGCACACAGCCACCCTGTGGAGCTGGGAGATCTCCTCTTGGGTTCCACCAGCACTTTGAACCTACAGCCTGCAATTTATCAATACGATGCATCAAAAATTTAGGAGGAAAATGACCACGTTGCAGCATCTCCCCTTTCATTTAAATGCCATGGACAATCACTAAAATGAAATAAAGGAGAGAGGGGAAGAAGCGTTTATTCAGGTTTATAAAAAGCTGTTTGATGTAAAAATCTCCTCTCCAAACTCAGGGATACCCACAAAGCAGGTGCTGCATGGCCAGCATCATGGCAAGTTTCTCCAAAGTCCTTAGAGCACTGCGAGAAAACCACAGGAAGCTGCTCAATAAAAATAAACTTATTTTCATCCTACACTCCATATATTAAAGTCAATTTCTCTTCGACTCCAGCTTTTGCTTCCCCTCTTTTCTCCCTCCCAGAGCACAGCGTACTTGAATTATTAGAGCTAATTCATTCATGCAAATGAATTTGGCATCTGTTTCTCGGGATCTCTTAGTCAGATCAGGACTCTCATTTTTTACTGAAAGCAAACAAAATGCAAACACTGATCCTAAGCAGCCTGCAACCAACAGATGCCTGAGAACTTGGAAACGCCTCTACTGAAATTGTGGTCAAAAGAATAAATTCCACTTCAAGGTGGCTGCTACTATTCAAGAATTTCAATAGGTACAATCCTGACGCATTTCAGAAGGAAATCCTTTCAGATTTGCATACTTTTGATAGCTTAATTTACTCAGTGAAATGGGTGAAACACCACCGGTCAGCCACTGGGTGAACGCGGCCTACAAGTTTTTGCTTCAATAGCAGCAAACTAATACAGTATTTAAACACACATATAACATTTCCAATTCCTTAAGATGAGCCGGCATGAGGGCATTAGGCAGACATCAGCTAGGAGAATTGTATTATTTCATACTGCTGTAAGATGATGTACCAAATTTATGCCTTTTTTTTAAGCTTTACCGCAGGAGGGAGAATATTAAGCACACACAGCTCTACAGCAAGGTCTCACAACACACGAAAATTAATGCCCTGGTAAAAACAAACCTAAAAAAGATAAAAACGTTTGGATTTCCTTTCTGTGTCATACGGATAGCTTTCACCTTGCTCTCCGAGGGAGAAACAGCTCCATCAGTGTAATATACTCCAGTAATAAAGTCAACGGCTTTGTGTCACCACGCGTATAACAGCAAGATATTGATAAAGCATAAAAGCAAAAGCGACGCGTTATCAGTGAATTCGCTGTCTCCGTTCCGTCCAGTTGCAGCCCGTATCACCAGAATTACCTGACCGGAATTCTTAATTTGAGAACCAGAAGACACTGCACAAATAAATAGAATTATGCTGCCTTTGCAAGTTTCTCATTATAAAGGCTGGATTTACTTCCCGTTGCTAATACGTCATTCATTAAGCACATTATAATCTGAGCAGTTACAAATGGGGTTTTTTAAAAAAAAAAAATTAAGCAGAACAACGTGAGGAAGGGGAAGCGAAAATCATCCCAGATCCCTCCAGCGAAAAAAACAGTCATCGTGAATCACAGCTCGCACAGAACACAAATGACTTTCATTTAGAATTCACCTTTCCAGGCCTTTTGTTTGGGGTTTTTTTTTTCCCCCCTCAATCTTTACAGCTCCGAGACAGAGGACGCAGCCCCCTCAGCCCCCACGGAGGAACCCGCGTGTGGGTGGAAGGGGGGGGCGCAGGGATTTCCACAGCCCCCCCCCCGAGCAGGGGCTTCCCTGAGGGGGGGACACGGCGCCCCGCCAGGCCGGGACGCTCCGCCGAGCCGCCCGCAGCCCCCCGCCCGCAGGCAGCAACAGCCCCCCCTCCCCCGGGCACCCTGCCCGGCCGCTCCCCGCTTCCTCCATCTCCCCCGCACCCCAAAACGCCCCTTTCCCGCCCCCCCGGCAGCCCCAGCTCCATCTTGGCCTCCACCCGCGGGCCGGGCCCGGCGAGGCCCTGCCCCGCCACCGCGCTCACCTGCGCCCCGCGGGCGGGCGGGGGCCGGGCAGCCCCGGGCGGGGGCGGCCCCACGGGGCGGGCGGCTCCTCCCGGAGTGAAGCGGCCCCCGGTTCCCGGCGGCGTTTCCTCAGCCGCTGCTGCCGCCGCCGCCAGACACCGAGCGGGACCCGGCGACGCCGACGGCGGGCGGGGGAGGGACCAGCGCACCGCGCCTGCGCACCGCCGGCACGCAGAGCCCCCACCCGCGCGGGGCGCGGGCATGCGGGGTGCGTGTCCGTGGGTGCGCGGGGCGCGCAACGTAGCGGGGAGAACCCACGGCGCGGGGAGGGGGGGATGTTGCTGAAAAGCAGGCAGAACGCGGCAAAAATGAAAGCTTCCCTGACCGGGAATCGAACCCGGGCCGCGGCGGTGAGAGCGCCGAATCCTAACCACTAGACCACCAGGGAGCTGTGAGAGGAGCTCCCGCCCGCCGCAGTTCCCGCGCTGCTGCCGGGGCGGGCCCTGAGGGCGGGCCCAAGGCCGCGGAGCGGGGAGGTCGCTGCCGCCCTTCGGGGGGTGCCCGGGGCGCTCAGCCCCCCCCAGCGCTCCTGCACATCGTCCCTCAGTGTTTAATCAGGTTTGTGCAGCACCTCCATTCGCCTGCGCCTTTTCCCGGGGGGCTGCACCCCACGCTGTGCCCAGGAGCACGCTGCCGAGCCCGCTCCTTTCCAGGAACAAACGAGCGCTGACAGTTCGAGGAAAACAGGCTTTTTTCAAGATCAAGACTCACCCGGCCCCGTGCGTCGCACCAGGGAGCTGGCAGAGACGAACGGGAGGTGCGGGGAGACAGGAGCATCCCCCCGGAGGCACCGCCCCGGGAAAAGCCTCGTGTCAGCCCCCACATCCCCAAGCCATAACATCCGCTCAGCACGGACCCCCCCGAAACACGGGAGCTCTCAGAAGAGGCCCAGCAAGTCCTCAGCGATGAGGAAAAAAGGAAAATCATGTGGTAAAACCAGAGGAGCGGGAAAGAGGAGACGCTGGTTTGGTTGCTGGCTCCGTCGCTGCCCGCAAAGATCCCAACTCTGATGGGCCTCGTGAGCGTAGATTTAATATCAGGATGTTTCATTTAAGGGAATCAACAGGAGAAAGAGGGAGGAGAGAGAAGTGACTGAAAAAGCTCCAGGACAAACCCTCTCCAGGCTCCACAGCAGCAGGAGACACCGGGCTGTCCCCGAGCGCCCCTGGCCCACCGAGGCTGTTGGCAGGGGATGAACAGAAGAGGAATGTTCCTGCCAAAGCCTCCTCCCCTGGTTACAACAGAGCAGGTGGGTGCTCACAAGGCTGCCAAGGCTCCTCGTCCCCGATTTTTGATGGGAAGGAAGCTGTGTCCCCCCCCTTCTCCTTTGCACAGGACGCTGCAGTCCACAGCCCAGCCCCGAAGGAAACCGGGGCTTTGCACCTGCGAGAGCTGCCCGGAGCACACTTAGAAACCAGGAAAGGACAAAACCACTGTCAAGCCTGTAACCCCAAAGGGAAGGATTAATTAACCTTCCTTCAAAACACCCGAGCTCCCTGGCTGGAAGGGACTGGGGAGGTGGAGAAGCCCCTGGGGCTCTCACAGGGGAGCTCACAGCCTGGGTGATCCCTGCAGCACCTCTCCTCCCGGGGACTGGGTATCGTTACCAACCCCGTGGCTCTTAGACCCAGTTGCAGAGATGTAGTTTTACCTACAGAAGTTGAATAGCAAAAAAAAAAAACCCAACGCCAATCTTCAAAACAAACAAAACCCCACAAAACCAAAACCAAACCCTCAGCACCAAGCAGACGTTTCAACCTGAGCCAGGCATCCTTCCTCTGAAAACACTGCACCCAAGCGGCTACAGAGCTCTGCTGGCCTCTCTCACAAACTATTTGCCTGCTCCCCGCTGCCCTTTTGAATTTAAGAGCAGCTCCCAACTCCACTCATCCATTCGCTGCTCCCCCTGCACCGTGCTGTTTCAATCGGGAGCGACTGCCAGAGCTTCCAAGAAGCCGATTCCCCGAGGTATCACAGCGAAAATCCGAGCCAGCACCACAGCTGCCGCTTTTCCACATTCGAAGTTTCTCCAGCCTCAGCCCCCACGGCCAAGGTTACGGCCGCGACTGCGATCCCACGCTCTGAGCTCAGAAAACGGCACGAGGAAACTGGAGGCAGGTTGGCACCGGGGAGGGGGCAGTGTGATGGAACCTGGAGGATAAACGTGGGCTGGGGACTCCCCGGCCCTTGGTTGAGCACAGGCCTGTCTCAGGAACCAGCGGCTGTTTGGCATCTGGGAAAGGAAACAGCACGCTGTAAATATTTAGTACATCCCTTCATAGAAAGCATCCGGAGAGGCGATGGGCAAACGAGCCAGAGGGATAGAGCAGAACATCTCAGTTGCATCTCGCCTCAAGCCGCTGCAGGCAGGTGGTATTTAGTCCCTAACACACATCTACAAACAGACTTTGGCGCTGTTTGAACGAGACAAGAACATTCACCCCGTTTTCTCCCAAAGGAATGCTTTATTGACAAGTTTCCTCGCTATTTATCTGTATAAACAGTTCCATACGGCAGCTCCAGCAGCCCCCGTTGCGCTGGCTGTTCCTCGCAGGGAGGCCAGTTGCAAACAGGCAGCACCAGTAAATTAACACTCTACACCCCACCTACTGCCCAGTACATCTGCCCGCTACGATTTCAACCCCCCGGCCCCAGGTCTGCAGAGGGAGGGGAGCAGGGGTGAGGGAAACGGAGATTAATCAGCAGATCAGTGTCAAAACTTGCTTCTCTAAATACGGGTCAGAGAGGGTTCAGGGCCTCCAGGGTGACAAACCACTAAAACTACCCAGATATGTACATAAGCAAGTCTAAAGACCTGAGTAAGTCCCACTTGGCCTCTAAGGCACAGAACTGCTCACTCTAGGTATTTCTATCCAGAGGCACCTTGCCTAGAATAAGATCAGGCCTCTAGGAGAAAACTCAGAATTTTTCAGCTCCTGAGCAATGAAGTTGGACATCACAAGAGCAAAACACCCAGTCCCTGGGGGAACTGGTTGAGCTCCGTGACTCTGCCAGTTTTGTAAACCTAGATTAGAGCTGGGGCTTTCGACTGAAAAACCCATCCAGTCGCAGTCAGATGTACCAGCCCAAGGAGCCCACCGAGAGCAGAGTCCCCCCGACACGGTGTCTGCACTGCCAGAGACAGCTCGGGCCTTTGTAACCCGGCCCTGGCACTCGCAGCCTTCAGAAATTCTTCCTCCAAGACGAAGGCATAAACTGAGAAGGGAGAAGCAAGTTTCATCCACTCAGGAAGTGCGCCACTAAATTTTAACACAAGAACTGGCTTATAAGCATGCTGCTACTATTGTATGATGCAAAACTCCAGTGCTCAACATCCAGCTTTAGAACCCTGACAGTCTTCTCTATAGAAAGTAAAAATCATAAACAAGTAAAGCGTAAGGTGATGTAAGGCTTGCAATTCAGTTTCAGAGTCCAAGGGAGCGTTTCCCTAATATGATGCCAAAGCTCCTTTTTTTTTTTTTCTTTTTAAGCTTTATTTCTTTAAAGTTCATTGCATTTAAAAATAAAGATTTTTAGTTTCGTTAAAGCTAGAGCATTAGTGTAACAACGAGGCAGCCACTAAGTGAAGTTTCCCTTTTGGGAGCCCAGAAAAAAAAAAAAAACAACTGTTTACCCCATTTACCAGACTACTCCAATGAGAGCCAGAGAAAACAGTAACGGGAGAAGCCTGGGAGCTCACTGAGTAGCTGCATGGCATGTCCCGAACAGAGAACACAGCCAGAAGCTGAAGCTAAGAAGCCCGTGCACTTGGCTTCTCCAGTAACTGCCCTCCTCACACTGCTCAGGGCGATGTATCTGTTCCAAGTTTTGTCAGACAAGGGAAAACTGTTTTTATCTAGACCAGTGGCATTTCTGAGCTACTTTAAGGAAACTCCAGCTTACATGCTCTCCCAAAAGGACAGCAGTGATACATTTAATCTACAAACTTTAGTGTAAAATATTATTTGTGTACAAAACTTTGCATTCTCTTTATTTGACTTCGATCCAGCAGTGTCTATGAATGAACGATGGATCTGTCCAGACTGGCTCTCAGCCCCTTCTTGGGATTCGCGGGTTGTTGCTGTTGTGGAGATTTGGGAGGGAGGGGGCTCGCTCTTAGTTGTGCACAGCCGTGCAAAGCCACATCGCAGGTCTAGAACGGAGCGTTGTCTTGCAGAGGCTTGTCTCCAGCTCCCGAGGGGGAGTGGAGGCCGTCAGTGCTATTTTCCCTGCTGCCCACCACTCGGGACTGAAAGGAGAGAAGAGAGTTAGGATAACGAGAAACCAGCACTGAGAATACCAAACCAATTCCCCCTTGTCAAGGTCACCTACTGTAGCAAAGACTTCACATATCTGAGAGGCCATTTGCCCGAATACTAGTCTACAAGAAAAACATTGCAGAAATTAAAGTTTCTGCATAAGGCTTCACTCTATATGTTCACAAGACAAAGCAGATTGTTACCTTTATGGTCCCAACTCTATCTTCAAATGACTTGAAGGTTGCAGAATTCCTTGAAGGAGAAGGAAAAAAAAAAGCAAAGAACAAATCAGGACAAGTTAGTTCTCAGCTAAATCAAACCACGCAGCGTGACTGGGCTCTCTGGCCGTTCCCATGCAGGGACAGCAGCACCCAGAACACATCCAGCTCCTCTCACAGCCTTTGGCACAAATCTCTCAGGCACACCAGACAAGAACACCACACACAAACTCTGAAGAAAAAACATTTCTACCACGTGCAATCCGTTCCATTGCTCAAGCTAAAATGTTGCAGGAAACAAGTCCTAGTTCACCAGGGAATCAATACACAGTAAGTAGAGAAGAAACTAGCTGTTAGTCTTACAAAGCTTCCAACTAAAAGCAGGCTGTCTTAAATAATGGAAAGGAAAAGCTGAAAAGGGTTTAAAACAAAGGCTTCAGTTTCCCATGTTACATCCCGTGGGCAGGCAGGGGAGCGGCCACGTGCCTGTACCTGTGGGCAGTTTTATTACCCCAGGAGCGAGCATAAAAAAATGCTCATGAAAACCGCAGTGTGATAAATTAATCAGAGGATTTCGTATTTCTAGCAAAGAAAACCAGGTCAATCGTTTGACAACCTGACAAGCTTCTTTGCTTGCAAACCATTCCAGAGGAGTGCTCTGTACCGAGCGTTCAGACCAGGCAATTACTCGTACAGAGCCGCTCTCCCCGGGCTCGGCTGCGGGCGCGCTGGGAGCTGACTAGCTTCAGCTCAGTTATTTTTGTTCCAAAGAATCACTTTATATTTGCACCCATAAAATAACCTCTGTCGATCTGGAAGGAGGATGAACAGAGGTTTCTGTGGGCCTTGCCCAGCCCTGGCAGCAGTTTCTCCTGCCAGGATATCACCACCTAAGGCAGCACAAGGGCACGCGGAGAAGGGCGCTGAGCTTCCGGCTGGAGACAGAGGGTTCAAGTTCAGATTCATCTCGGTATTAGCAATGGCCATGCTGTACGTTGTGAGAGGAGGGCTGTAATCCCCACCCTTCGGGGACCTCTGAAAGCTGCGAATTTCTATTAGACTTTGGTACAGTTGCGACACCGCTCTTAGTCCAAGAACAACACAGGTGCTAAGAACCACAGAGATGGGGTAAAAAAACCAAAAAAACCCCCACCCTGAATTACTCAGACTGCAGGATGTGGTTACCCCATACTCCGGGGTCTGCTTAAGAAGGGAACCAGTCGTACAAATCGGAACCAAAAACCCAATAACACTCAGGGGACGCGGGTATTTGCTACGTTACCTCATCGCTGGCATACTTATCGAGTGGCGAATGGAGTAGCTGCTACTCGGAAGCATTCAGAATAAGGAGGAAAAAGTTAAACGACAATTTGATACAGACACCATGCAAAAGCAGCATACCCCTGGGTTTTAAACACTTACTGTCCACACACAGGCTGCTGTGGACAACCAGAGTGCTAAGAGCCAGCCCTCTCTTCCCTTATTTAACAGCTGCAGCCCAGGACTTAAGTTTTGCAGATGTAGGACTGTAAGCACGAGTATTTAACTGCAGCTGTGATACAAAAAGCCAATTACAGGGCATTGGTTTGCGGTAGGTTTCCCAATCTGTGTCAAAAGGGTAGGGAAGGCTGAAATAATCAGCTTCCCCTTGAACGTCCGCAAGGGCCTGGCATAGAAACAAATGCTCTTTTAGCAGCGTTGAAGAGTGTCTTACCTAAAGGAGTGCGAGAAGGGGTGAGCCCTGGGAGAAGCCACAGGCGGCAGAGAGAAAAGGGAAGAAACAGTCAGACACTTGTGCAGGTCTAAACACTGAATGCAGGGCAGCTAAGCACGGACGTGGTCACAGGAACACGGGACAGCAAAGTCAACTACCCAGGAGGAAGCTTCTCACAATAAGTTACAGAAGCAAGCAAAAACCAGTTACTTTTCATTAACTCAAGCCAAGAGAAGACATTTTTCAGAGAACAGTAACAGCACCTACAGCCACTTAGAGCCAGGGTGCTGGGGAGGGAAAAGCTTCTTACAACAACAAACCAAAACATTTTACCTACCCCATCACTGCTTTCACGTGATTTTTTTTTTTTTTTTAGAGTCTGTTTTCTTAAACTAAGGGTTTTACCAAGCGCTAGCTCATTTGGTAAAGATACCTCCTTCCCCCAGTTCCCCCCACGAGCTCTCATACAAAGACAGCATTGCTAGGACTCTTGGTTGAGAAATTCTGTAAGAGGAACCTGCAATGGATACCTGCACGTTATCTTGCCAAGCCTGCAGATCTCAAAGTTACAGCTCAGAGAACAAACACATCTCAGCACAATAAAGATAAGAGTATCTGGATGAAAGGTATCATGTTTACCCCATAACCTGGTTGCCCATTTTTAGGTTTCAAGGCGAAGTATCCCCCACTAGGTAACCAGATTTTCAGGTGTGACTCGGTCTGAAATAACAGATCACAGTTTCCTACTTCTACCCGTAAGATTACCAGGATGCTCTAAAGGAGCTCCTGCTGACGGAAGCTGTGTTTTATTCCACTTAAATATAACTTTTGTCTCTGCACCAGGAAGCAGGCACGGCATGTTGGATCTGAAGTGCTTGGCAAGGAGTACAAGGGCTTTTCCTTACAGCCAGAGCGAAGACGTTAGGCTTTGTGGTTCCATTCCCTCGTGCATCCAAGTCAGCTCTTTGGCAGGAAAGACTCCTGGAAATGCTGTCTTTGCATGCGAAATAAATTAACTTCCTACTTACTCTTGCTTAAAGGAGAATACAGATAACACATGTCCATGCATCATGCTACTCTGTATGCAATACCACAAGCACTGGCTCGTTTGTTCAGTATCTTGGCCTGGAACTAGCAGTAACCCTTTTCCTCCTTTCATAAGGATTTAAAAAGTTTACATAAATTCAGGAATTTACAGGGACATCTGGGGCTCAGGCTAACATTTCATAATCAATTTGCTTGTAGTATTATGTACAGCAGCAAACTTCATCAGACAACATGAAGTGTGCTGGGGGACACAAAAGCACAAGGCAAGCTGTAACCAACAAAACGAAAACACCCAGTTTTGCAGTTTACTGGGGTCAGTAAAATGCAGGAACAGAGCGTCTAAAAGCCAATTTACTTTTTAACTGTAAGCAGAGATAACAGAAAAAGCTGAACTGGCCAAGATTTGAAAAGACCCCGCCCATTAATTAAGCCACATTTTCTCCTGCAAGGCGAGCTAATAGAGCAACAGCCTTAATACTGCTAGTGCACAGTTACAGCACCAACTTCACAATGTCTCCTTGCAATCTGCAGCTATAACACTTAAAATTATTTTGACCAGAATACAGCAACCCTAAAGAATTAACCCAGGAACACGTTACTTGTATTGCACAGCATTTGGGTCCAAGCATTTTTAATGGAATTACAACTACGCCCTCGCGTATCGGAGGCATTTGTCCCATTCATCACGTCTTCCTTGCATTTATCAACCGGTGAAGGCTGACTAAACAAGGAAATCCCTTCTGTTATCTCAACACTTCCAGTGATGGAAAATAAACCTGCTTTTACAAGTGAATTTGTAGTGTAAGAGGAAAAAAGAAAGTACAGTAACAGAGGTTGCAGTGTAGGCTACGAGGCCTGTAACAGAGACTGGGGGACAGAGATCACCCCCACTTGTCCACCATGTGATCACAACGCTACAACAGACTTCCCTCCCCGTCAGCTCTGACCACGTATCAGAGCACCATTCACAGTTTCACCTGGCAAGGGTAGAAAGTGGGACAGTTCCTGCAGAAACTTTTGCTCAGAGCCAAACCTTGCTCAGAATCAGAAATATCAAGACTTGACTGCAGCACAGGAGACAGAAGACTGTTTATATACACACAGAAAAACTGAGTCTTAAAAAAAGTCATTACTGTGTTCCCCCACAGGGCTGCATACAAAAAGCAAATCCTGCTGAAATAACTTTGGCAGGGATTCCCAAGTGATAAGAGAGAAGCTGCCTCTATTTCATAATACATCACCCAAGGTATTAGCCATAAAAAGGAAGGCAGATGTTTAAAATGGTGATTAATGCCGAGCGATACCACCACTGCAGAGGTCTGACTCATTTGTAGGCCAGCTGACTACCCGGCCAGTTTTGGTCTGACTGGAACCAGCTCTGTCACCAGGACGAACGGGCACACTCTTCACTCGGCCTTGCACCCCCTCCTCCCCCCATCATCTGCTCCTGGGACAGCACAAACATTTCTGCAGCTGCGTGGTGACCTGGATTCTCCCAACCAAAAGACAGCAGGCAGGACCAAGCCTGTCAACACGGCTTCTTCTGGTGGCAGCACTGGTTGGGGAGTTCCTCGTTTGGTCCAACAAACACAGTTCCCACCCCTCTGCCACAGCAGCCTGTCCAGACTGCAGAAATCAGGCACCAAATTCACTTCACTTATCAGTTTAGCAAAATGTGTTACCACCACACCTTGCACCAGTTTCTGTAATCTACTGTGATTACACATAAATCTCTTCTTCCAGCCAACCAGGTAGTTTCCAGGAAAGAAAAGTTACAACTTGAATACTGGGAAGGGTAGGCAGCCAGTCCTCTGCCAAATTCAGAGAAGTGAGTTACTGAAAACACCAAAAATTACCCTCCAGGAACACAGTAAATAACTCACTGAGGACAGAACTAGAATAAATCAGTACTGTGCAATCAGAGGCCAACGAGTTCTTACCACTCGGATATTCCCAGCCACAGTGGAATAGGAAATTCCCTACAAAGAATGACAGCTACCCGTTCAATCCAAGGTCTGGTACATCATGTTAAATACAACTTCCAAGAATACTACCTTAGTAGCCTAGAAAGGTTGCATATTCAGAATTAGCCCTCAATTCCAAGAAAAACATGCTCAAGGTACTCTGTGTGAATAACATGGACATCACCATTAATGGGGAAGCAAACGTTAGCTTAAATTTCTGGAGATCAGGTAAATCACCAATTCTAACCTTGAACTTTGTACAGCTGAGAAACTCACAGAGCAAGAACCTCAGCCAGCAACCAAGGGAATCAGCCCTCCACTTTCCCATTCAGAGAGGTTTAAATTTCCAATTACTTCAGCGGTCACCTGCTTAAGGAATCTAGATAATCACCAACCACAAGAAGAAATTTTTAATGTTGTCATGATCTCTTGAATCAATTCCTATCTTCCCATCAACATGACGTAGCTGTGCCTGGAAGGCGTGCTGCCCTCCTCCGCAGAGAGGTGACACACAGGGCTTGAAACTACATAAAATGCAGCATCTAGACTTTGTCCCAATTAAAGCATAACAGAGCACCGGGGTGATGACCCTTTTCTAATCCCAAGCAGTAACACTGAGAAAACACACCTCCATAATCTAGTAATGAATGGAAAAGGTAAACTTTAATACTAGTTTCTTACCTAGGACTTAAAAGCTGCAGTGAAACCACGACAGTAAAAGGGGGAAGGGTGCTAAAAACATTCCGCCAGTTCTCCTAAGCCAAATCAAACTTTAATGCCTTAGAATAAGTTTTATCCCATCAAGTCTTTAATAAGCTTTAATAATTACTCTGTCCTAAACTACAATATACAGGGCCATGCAGAATAAGGTAGTCCATCAACAGTAATGTGCTGCCAACTAAGCAGAAAAATGGAAAAAAGCCTGGTTATTGTCTAAAGTCTCATTACTGTTTGAAACCGACATCAAAGCACCAGAGCACAAAACAGAAATCTTACCTCATGTCACCAAGTTTCCTGCTGATAACAGAACCTACATTGGAAAGGGCTGCTGAAGTCTTCTGTCCTGCCTGGGAAAGGGTTTCCTGGGTCTTCTTATAACTAAATAGAAAAAAACATCATGAATTGAGCTAACAGGTAGGATCTGAAAGCAAGAAGCATTCCCCCCCCCCCCCATTTTGAACAAGGAACCCATATTAAAGGAAAGAGGCTAGGTTAGCGAGCTGCCCTGACTTCACCAAAACAGCCCCTTCAGTCTGGCATATATTCAAAGACTTGAAGTTTTAAAAAAGCAGCAAGTGTAGGATTAACCTTTCCATACACTCCCTTTACACCATTTTGACCACATGCTCTTAAATCTGACAAACATTTGCAAAAAAAAAAAAACCAAACACCCAAACCAACCCACCCCAATTTTCCATGTGGAAACTCTAATACCATAACATCATATCCTATTTACTCTACAACTATCTTTTGGTCTCCTTGAGAAAATAAGTCTAGGAACCTATCCCATAATAGCCTTGCAGCCTTGAAGTTACAGCGTTTGTTGCAGCATTAGTTATGGAGGAAAGAGGTGAGACTAACGTCACTGTATAGAAAAGAAAGGACCAGCATTATCTCTACAACTTGCAGTTTAGAAATAAATTGATAGAGAAGCTTCCTATCAGTTACCATTAACCACAATACACAAGAGGCCTGACAGCTCGCATTTGTCAGCTGATTACATTTGAGTTTATACCAGAGCTGGAGAAGACAGACACTTGAGAACCTTTGTCTCCTTCAGATGAGACTAATCTCAGGAACGGATTCTTTGAGCCGCTTTCATTAACTCATCTTCTCCAAGCTACTCCACAGCTGGTGATTAACATCTAGATTTACGGCATTCTTCAAGTTATGAAAAAAGACTCAGGCTGGAAAGTTCAACAATTTAAGCCAAATTTTCTTATTCCAAATATTTTAGTTTGAGATTACATTTTGCCTGACTAGGATATTCAGGAGAAGGGCATTATAAACAGCCTAAACTTCTCTCTCACGCCTCAGCTCCCAAGGCTGGAAGTACCACGATGACAGCTGACTGACATCTCATTCTTTCCAGAAAGAAGTGCAGGAGACAGCACCACAGCACCTGAATTATATATAACATGTTGGTTTATTGTTTTTTTTGTTTAAGACCACAGCCAAGTATTTCTGAATCAAGAATGTTCACAACACTGATGCAGAACAGGGCAAAACCGCATCAGCTTTACCTTCCCTCTTCCTGCTCCTGAAAGAAAATTCCTATAACCTACACGGTTTTTAGACCAATTCCTCTTGAATTCAGTGACTCCAGAAGAACCTGAGTGTGCCCCAACAGCAAGGCCTCAACCTTGTGTTTCACCACAGCACAATCTTTTGCAAGAAGTAGCCACCTCAGAACAATTTAGGAGTGAACTGGTCAGCATTAATGCTGCTTGCTCTTACATGTGCCTTCCCATCACAATAACTGTGTTTGAACCCTAGGGCCAAACTGCTTTGGAAGAGGAGGATCTGAATCCCTGCTTTCAGCAGTCGGGCTCCTCCCCAGCTGAGTCCTGTCACAGGATTTGATTTACAGCTGCCTAACAGAAACGTTGAAGACCTCACACTCACCAAAGTATGTTGTGCTGACTCTACAGCTGCTAGCACTCAACTCTTGGGAGATCAGCACTGAGCAAAGAGCAGCAATGAGAGGTTTACAGGCTCAAAGGACACCACCACGCCATGCACACACTGCAAACTCGCAGGTATTGCGTCTAGCGTTCATCTAGAAAGAGGCCTGAGATTTTCCAACCATATTTTCCACATTTGACAGCAGTATTCTTAAGCTAACTGAAGATCTAGCACTCACGTGCTGCTCCTTCTGCCTGCGTGCTCCCTCACGATGCCAGCACAACGGTTTGTGCCGACACAGCCATCTAGATCAAGGAAACAATCCGGCTGAAATACAAACTTGGAAGAACAGAAAAGACAGCAACAGCCAGATCAGATGGCCAGTCTAGTCCTGCCTCCACAGCACCCACGCACCCGCCCACCGCCACCTCACAGCTCCAATGAGCAGCTTTTTAACCCAGAACTGCCATCAGACACACATGTGGAACTGCATCTGTGACAAGCAGGGACCAGGTTATACAAGACTTTAAACGTAACTGAACTATACTCAGCCCTGACCTAGAAGTCGCAGCTACTCCTCTGCAAGAGACACGACCAGGTTTACCATGGCTTTAAATTCACAATCACTCACTTTCTTCCCTTAGCACCAGCGCAAAGCACAACAGAATAATCCAAATCTGGGAGTAATAAATATGAGCCCTGATTAAAACCTTGCTCTACTAACAGGCCATTGGCTGCAGCACAAGCTGCAGAAGTGATCTCTGCCCTGTGGTGTTCACCCCGTGGTACTCAGATATTTCACTGCACCCCTCTCCTATAAACCCTGACAGGGAGGAGCCAGACCTGCACCCTCAAATCCTCCTTTATCCATTAATCCCAGCTTCCTCTCACTTGCTTTTATCCAGCAATCACCATTTGTGCTGTCTGGCTAAGTACACAAACCGTCTAAGTCATCTGGTGTCCTGGTTACAATGAGACTGGAGCTAGGGACAGATTGGGCTGATTTTTCTCCTGTCTATATGCACTGCTCGCAGAGGGCAAGGCTGTGGCCAGGAATGGCAACTCCCAGGAAATTCAGCAGTGCACAAAAGCACCACGAGGTCACGGGTCAGGCCCATCTCCACTCCAGGTCAGGATGCTTGTTAGTAATAATGCAGAGAAGCTCTGAACAGGAAAGAGGATGCATTTGCATAAGAACCCCAAAACACAGGAACAAAACCTCATCCTTGGACTTCTTGAACTTGACTCTTTGCCTTTACTGAGCTTTAGACAAAGGAAGTAGAAATTCTCTTTGTTTTCTGAAATGTTGCTGGACTCTTACCCTTCAATCCCCGTCACCTCCCCATTTTACTCAGCATCTACCTTGCCAGCATGAATTGTCACTCTGTCTAGAGCCAAAGCAAGCAGGAAAACTAGCGTGCCACAGCTATTCAGGCCTAAGTGCTCTACAAAAGCAGCCTTCCGCCACATTTCTGGCACTTATTAAGTACAAGGAAACAGATATAGCCAGAAGTTTTCTATTCTAGCAGGCACGCCCAGGGAGGAACTCTGATAAAACACTGCTGGAGTCACACTGTCAGCAAGCATAAAAAAACAAGGTCATTCTATTTAGCAAGTGAAATAAGTGACAATTTACATCTTCTTAATGTAGAAAACATACACGGAACGTTGAAAGCAGACCTGCATACTTGGAAGTTTTTTCTGATACTCCTACTTTTTATCTCTGCTCATCTTTCACCTGTCTGATGAAGAAAACCTTTTATTCACACACACTGCCAATAACAAGCCAGCTCAAAGGACTGGGTTTCATACCCACTCTAGAGAACAGGAAAAGCTGGCTTACCTAAGCGCTACCTTACCATGGTTTAGATCAGTTCAGAAAACAATGACACTACCTACCCGCTCCCACTGCATCACTGTAGAGGATTGCCCTACATACTGTGGGAAAGATGCAGTGAGAAGGACAAAGGCCAATTTCCATAATATGTTTCCATAATTTAGTCCAGATGATATTTTAATTTCAGGCATTTAATAATAACGTGGCTAAGAGACCTTCACAGCCAACAACTGGAGGTTTAAGCTGTTCAAGCCCATTTGGGGCCCCGACACGCCAGAACAGCTGCCTTGGACACTACAGCTCTATTTGTTCTCATCAGGTACCAGAGCAAGAAGAAAAGCTCCTGCTCCCAGCAGCACGTGTTGAGGGTAACAAGAAGAGGTCAGTCTGGCTATTCCACACCTTGTCAGCTGGAGATGGAACGTGTGGCACACAGGTCTCAGCTACCCAGTGGCTTCAGCCAGTTCTCTGAGAGCAGGCAGGCATTTGAAGAGTATCGCAACGAAATCATTCAAATACTGACCTGAGGAAAAGCTCCCTCTCCCAGAAGAGGCTTTTATTGGGTTAAAAAAAGTGAAAGCTAGAAAAGAGAAATGTTTAAATAGATCTAGTCAAAGCAGGGGACTGTGAGCAGGGGCACAGAATGTTAGTGGCAGCAGACTGTCACGAAAGCATTTGTTAATGCTGAAGGTTAAGACACTCACGCTTCTGATTGAGTTAATTTTTCATTCCAGTCCTCCAGTGTGCTGCTGGCTGAAAGATATCTACAAACACAACGGAGGTTAGATACGGTGCCAAGATTCATGACAGATGCTTCTTTTGACACTTTCCACATTATTAGTGTCTCTTCACACTTACAGTATCATAGGCTTTATTTCTCTGACAATACCTTCTCCCCTTCTCAGTTACAGCCAGAAGGAAAAGAGCTGCTGTTTGAGAGGCAGGAGACACCTAAGCCCCAGTTTCCTTCTTATTTAAGCACAGTCAAACACTGAGCACAAAGAAACAAAGCCTGCAGTTCAGAAGGTGTCAGGAATTGAAAGACTTTGCATCTTCTGCTCCCTTCCTACACGCTGTGTGGCAGCTATGTATTAAAAGCACAGAGCAGTGAACTGAGCTCAAGGCCAAAAAAAACTGACTGCCACACCCAAAGCTGTATTTTACCAACCTAGCACAGCCTGGACAAACTGTTAAACTTAATTTCATTTACTAATCTTTAGAAATCATGTTGCTCAACATACGAACCAGTACCTTAGGGGTTGTGAGAATTAACACTGGAGGTACAGAACAAATACAAGGGTCTGCTACCAGCGCAGACAACACGCAGAGGTGCTCAGAGGTGACACAACGCAGGCAGTTCACCTCACCCAGAACTGTAACTCTCCCCAGTTAGATCACTGCCATCCTGCCTAATGATGGGATACTCCCAATTCACATTTTCCTCTTTCCTAAATAATCCTCTCCTTCAACACAAGGCACAGAAGGGGAAGAATCTTCAGTGCAGAAAATATTTAAGGGCTTCCTTACGTTCAGCTACGCAGCAGGAATCAAAACTATTCATGTCTAATACAAATGGAGGTCTAACATAATTAAAGAATATATTCTAGAGACAGAAGTAGCCAGATGTTCTTTGTCCACATTTCTCACCCGCTTGTATTTACAGCAAAGACTGAAATTCATGGCTTTCTAGTATTGACATCAGCAAAAAGGTTCATACACATCAGTGCAGAAGAGCCACTGCCTGGCAGCTCTCAAACTAATGTACATATTTGCATTTGCACAGCCCCTATTTCCATCTATGGGCAAATGCCTTCAGGCACCTTCTCTGGCCGTACAGAAAGGCAATAATCAAACTGATTCCTACCACATCTGATGATAAGAGGAGAAATAGTTTTACAGTAAAGATAGAGGTTCACTAATAAGACATTCAATAACAACAGACTAACCTACCAATGACCAGCTAAAGGGAAACAGTGATTGATTTTCTGCCTTTTTTTTTTTTTTTAATAAAATGTGGTCTGGTAACTGATTGGAATTTTTCTTCTGCAATAGCAAGACCATGAGAGAGATGATAGCAGTTAATGTTTACTCATCTCCTCCGCAACCGAGGGATGTTTATAGCTGGAAGCCAGGCATGCTGCTAATAACAGTCCTGCTGCACCACGCCTCCAGCTCCCCATCGACCCCTGAGAACAAGGAGCAGCACAAATTGGGGACGCAGCAAGGAGCAAGGAGGTGTTGCTGAGGAGCCCGAGGCACTCACAAGTCAGACTGTGTCACTTTGTCATTCCACTCTCCAAGTTTCTCAGATGTTTTCACATAACTAGAAACAGAAAGTGTTAATGAATATAACTTTAATATTCATTTTTTTTAGACGACGACGACACAGATTTCGGTTACAAAGGAATAACAGAAATTGGGCAGGGATGTAGGAGGGAAGATGAGGAAAAGGGAAAGAATAAACAGTGAGATGAACAGCTCAACCATCTGCTCTGCAGTAGCACTGTCAGTAACCCCAAATTCCAGTTAAGTTACACCAGACGTTTCAGACTGAACGATATCTCTAAGGGCACGGAGAGTCCCTTACATGGGGCACAAGTGCAGGGTCAGACTTACCTCTGACTCGCCTCCTGGCACTGCCGAGCCCTGCAGTGACCATACCCTTAACGCCTGCTCAGGAACAGTCTAATTTCAGATCTTTAGGCAGAGATGACTCTGCAGAATGCACACTAATATTACAGATTTTTTTCCTAGGCAGCGCAGGCTTTTTAATTCAAGCTATACGACTCAGGAAATAGCTTCTGAACTAGCACTACGCAGTAGAGCTTTGAAACTTCTTGCACTTCTCTTTGAGCCTGAGTCCAGAACAAGGCAGTGGGAGCTCAAAAAATGGGCAGAAATGGGCAAACTGAACTGTTAAATGCCAATCTAGATCTCCAACACCACGGGAAAGAGCATGAGCAACAATTTATCCAGATCATAGATATGAACGTTCTGTTTATGCTGACATAAAGACTCTGACATATAAGAACAATAAAATACATATTTTTTAAGTGCCTTTTACTCTATATACCCCATCAGAGCAAAAGCCTCCAGCCACTCAGAAGAGCCCTGGAATACGCTGCTGGGAAATAAATTACTACAGAGTCATATTTAAATAAACGTGCATCACAAGCAACACTTACGCATTGGAGACTTGGACATCATGCCAGCTTTTAGACAGGTTTTGCTTTAACCCATCCAAGGGAGTCAAACCGAGCTTCCTCTTCAGCTCTCCACAGTGCCTCTCTTTAGCAGCCAGAACTTGCCTGAGAGTACCAATTTCTTCTTCAACCTTAGAGAAAGGTAGAGGTTTGTCTTAAATCACAATTTAGTAAAATTTTGAAAGGTAAGCCACCTTTCTATCTCCCTCAAAACTAGCAAGATTTCGTTAACATGAATATATAGACTTGGTAGGAAGGTCAGCTGCACACAGAACAATTCAACTCAACACAAATGTTGCTGGAATGGGAGGCCTACAGCTCAGACTTCAGTGGCGATTTAATGGCACCAAAATTAACAGAACTCATTCCCAGCGTTGTAATTTCAACCGCAGATAAAAATCAGTTGCCAAACCTTATGAACTAAGGTTTCTATCTTACGATTCTTTTCCTCTGATGTTATTAAAGCAAAGAGTTTTTCCTCAGAGACCTTTCTTACAACATTTTCAAAGTACTCTCAAGTTGTTTCCAGGCAGAGAGGGTTCATTACTACTTTTAACTGCAGCTCGCCAAGATCTGCGTGGCCACCCAGAGCAGCAAAGTCCTCCCTCGCTAAAACTTGCAAGTCAAAGAAGCACCATGGGATTCTCCAATGAAGAAGAGACTACAGAAGAACAGCTACAATTATCTTCAGCTACATTTCAGACAGAAATTATAAACTGACCTTTAAACCTTACGAGGTGACCAAAATTTAGGATATTACATCACAAACTCTCAGCTCTTCAAAAGCATATATGCACCAAAATAGTTGCCTATGAAGTGTAATAAATATTTAAGAGAAAAAGGTAGAAAAAGAAAGCACCTAGTAATAAATATTTAAGAGAAAAAGGTAGAAAAAGAAAGCACCTAAGTGCTCCATTGTTTCAGCTTCTTAAGGAAAAAGAAGTTTCTTTTGCATAGCACTCGCCTGAAGTGTTTTCTTGCTTCAAATGGAGCTAAAAGCCTAGATTAAGCTCACAGCATCAAAAGCCACTTATTTCCTTAGAGCTCTAAATTAAGTCGTTCTGGGAAAGAGCAACGCAACATACCACAGTGTTTGAAGTATCTGCCAGCTTTGTGCATTTTAACAATTAGCCGAGAGATCCAAATGTAACACCGCTGCAAAACTAATAAAAAAAAAAAATAAATCCTGCTCCTGTGGCTCCTGTTTGTCCGTTCCCAGCAGAACCCCACCGCAGCCCCCGTTACCTTGGCAAGCTCAGATCTCAACTCCTCCTCTTCGGCAAGAGTCAGGCCTTCGGGCGCTGAGGTGCGGGCCGACGCCGCGCTATCCACGGGAACATCTGTCATGGCATCCGACAGCAGACCTTTGTTGGGAGAGTTAAGGTTGATATCTGTCACAGACAAGGAGCAGAGGGCAGACAGAATAAGCAGCCAGCAAGCGAAGCGCGTTATGCAAACCCGACGGGAAAGGTGAAGAAAGGGGCTTCACCGAAAGAGGAAGAGAAACCCCCAGCGGAGTTTCCGCTACGAGCATCTACCAGAAGCGACAGAAGCACCGGGGAGGATAAAATAAGCCCGTCGAAAATAGCTCCTCTGCCCGGCACCACGCTGCTAAACACCCCCTGGGCCCGCGGCAGGGCCCCTGGGCAGGGGGGAAGGACGAGCTCCGGGGGGGGACACGAGCGGGGCCCGGGAACCGCAGCCCCCCGCGGGGCCCACCCTCACGGCAGCCCCCGGGCCGCCGCCTCTCCACCCTCCCGGGGGGCCGCCTCCCCCCTCACGGCAGCAGCTCCCCCGCCCCGGGCCGCGCCGTCCCCGGGGCCTCCCGCCCCCAGGCGCCCGGAGGCGAAGGCCCGTCCCGGGGTGGGGGCTGGAGCTCGACCCCGCCGCCGCCGCCGCCCCTACCCTGGCTCGCGCTCTCCATGGCGGCGCCCCAGGCCCGTCCAGCCGCCGCCGCCGGCCCCGCCCCTCCCGTGACGCAATCAGCGCCGCGCCGCTTCCGGGGGGAGAGGGTCGCAGGGAGATTGCGTCACACCCCCCGCGTCGCTACGGCGACGGCGCCACGTTCCCCCGCCCCGCCCCGCCCCCGGAAGCGGCGGCCAGGCCGGGGGGTGACGTCACGGGGCGGGGGTGACGTCACGGGGCGGGGGCTCCGCCGTGCCGTGCGCCCGGCCGGAGGGAAGGGGGCAGCACCGGCACGGGCCTCCCGGGCCTGGCCCAGCGCCCCCGGCCTGCGCCACCGGCCCCGGCCCCTCAGGGCCCGACCAGGCCCCGTGCGACCCCCCCCGCCGCTCCGTGCTCAGTGCGCCGCCCTCAGGGGCCGGTGCTGGCGGCCTCCTCCCGCCGAGCTCTTTAATTAACCCTGATAATTCCCCGCCGCAATGAACCGCGGTGCGTTCCCACCCTTCCTACCCCTCAGCCTCTGCAGGGCTTGGGGCTCCCGGGGAGATGTGAAGCGGTTGCGGTGCCCAGGGCCTGCCCCGGCGCCCCCAGCCCGCCCCCGGTGTCCTGCCGCGGGGATGGAGCTGTCACCTCCCTCCAGAGGCGCCTCAAAAATCAGATTTTTCACGCGGTGCCCACCTGCGGCTGGCAGCAGTGGCACCGAAAGGGGGAAGCGATAGCGGGGGAGGAGGGTTTCGCTCTTCCCTGCTACAGCCCCCCGGCCACAAACCAGCCGTTCGTTTTAGAGGGGCTGGAAGCGGAGAGGGCTCCGGTTTTGCCTCAGTTGTGAGAAGTTCATCAGGGCACGGGGAAGCCCTTGGGCTGCTCCACTTCCATCCATTTTGCAACCCGCCTCGTTGAAAACCCCCCTCGGCTGGAATCTCCTTTCCAGCTACTTTCGTTTTCAGACCCTTTTCCACTCTCTTGGAGTTGCCCAGGATGAGGCGTGAAAAGGGAAGCGAATATAAATGAGGAAATGGGCCTAAATTTTTCAGAGCCCTTTCCAACAGCACGCCTGGGCTGCCCGAGCTGAGGGTTTGCAGCTGGCGCTCACCAGCGCTCCTGGAAATGCCCTTTCTGGGGCACGGCACGTCACCGCCGTCCACCTTGTGTGTCTGCTTGTCCTGGAAAGGACAGGGAGCATTTATCAGCTCAGCTTTTTGGTTTGGGGGTTTTGGGGGGGATTATTGTAGAGTTTGGAGCCTCAGCGCAGGTCTCATTTCAAAGCTGAGCTCAGTGGAAACCCAGGGAGTGGCCGAATACTGAGCCCACGTGAAAAATCTGGATTTTTCTGGCCTCACCAGAGCCCAGATTCCTGAAAATCTGGCCCCGAGAGGTGGCTGCAGCAGGAGGAGCTGGGAGGGCTGCGGCTCGCAGGGAGCTGCAGTGGCCTCTGCCAGCTCTGCCAGGCATGAAACCCCACTGCCAAGTCCATCCTCGCCAACTGACCAGGGATCAGGCTGTGCCTCGTGGGGACGCGGAGGATTGCCCTCCACAGATCCACCACTCCAGCGGCTGATTTCCCTCTACCTTCAAGCGCTAGCTTTTAATTAACCGCGTCACGCTGCCAACTTCATTATTCCCCATCCCAAGCCCTTGAAGGGTGTTGGAAAGCAGAGAGCGATCCTGCATTTGGGGACGTTAAAAAAAAATTAAAAAATCCTCTTTGTGGAGGATCATTGCTTTTGTTCAAAACCACTGGGCAGTAATTTGGGGGCAAAATGTCTGCGCTGTCTGCAGAGGCGTTCGCTTGCCCTGGCAGCCGCAGCTTCATGCCCTCCACGTTCCCCCGAGTTCCCCTTTTGCTGCCGCTGGGCTTTTCGCTCGGTTGGGGCTTTTTTTTTTTTTTTTTTTTTGCGCCATTTGCTGGCAAAGGCTGAAATGTCAGGCCTGGGGCCGGTTCCCTTCGCTGATCCCCTTCCAGCCGTGCGGAGGCGGAGGGGAGGGAAGTGGCCAGCTTTGGCAAGCGAGGGGACATCTCGTTTGGGAGGCGAGTGGCATCTCCCTGTGCCCGGGCACCGCTCCGTGGCTCTGGAAAGCGCCGTGTCCCCAGGCAGCACGTTGTGTTCCAGCCCAAGTTACAAATCACGCCTGTTTCCCAGCAAAGTGCGGAATTTTGTGAACGGCTGCGCAGATGGGAAGCAGCACCCGTGGGCGTCCTCGGCCGCCGCAGCTCCCACAATGGGGATACTCTGGGTGAGCACGGACGTTTCCCCACCGCCGGTTCTCCGCGTCCGCGCCGGGCTCGGGCAGGCGCCGCTGCTCTGTGGCTTCGCTTGGAAGCCGACGCGATCTGGGCTCCGTGCCCCCTTTTAAAGCAAGCCCTGACCTAGATTTCTGCCCGCTGCAAAGCCGGCTGGGCTCTGCTCTCCCCCTCGCTCCTCCCCGCGGCTGGAAAGGGCCCAGCAGAGCAGTCCTGGCTCCCGCTCGTTAAGCCAGTGGCTATTAGCCCCTTCGGGAGCCAGCCTGCGCTGGCTGATAGAGCCCTATCGCGTTTTGCCCGGCCGAGCGCGATTCCCAGATGCGAGGCGCTCACGGAGTGTCCCCTGTGCAGGAGGGGCGGCCGGTGGGGCTATCTCTGTGCTGCAGATGGGTGCCCAGACGCAGCGGTGGTGGCCCACGGCCAGCCATGCAGCGGTGGTGGCCCATGGCCAGCCCTCGGCCCTGCCTGCTCCCCCCACCGCAGTGCCCCCCGTCCCCACTGAGCCCCTGATATGTCCGACCCCTCGTCCCCAGCCCAACACCAGTGCCTGGGCTGACTCGGGGGGCACAGCGTTGCCCAGGGGGTGCAGCTGGGTGGCCTCCAGCGGAGTGGGGGTGCAGCATGACTGTGCTGCCTGTCTGTCCATTCATCATTTCATCTGTCTGTCCATCCATCCATCTGTTCATGCACCCATGTGTCTGCCCATCCATCCATCTCTCCATCTCTATGTGCATCTGCCCATCCATCCATCCATCCATCCATCCATCTACCCACCCACCCATCCATCTATCCGTCTGTCCGTCCTCCGTCTGTGGCTCCCCAGCAGAGCCAGACCCCACTCGTGGTTACAGTCCCAACCCTTCCTTGGGGGGTTGTCGCCCACTCCCTGTCGCCCGCACCAGGCAGCTGCACGGGATGGTGTTTACCTGGGCACTGGTGACAAAACAGACACTTAAGAGCAAAAAAAAGCATTAAAAAATGGTGTGTGAACCAGCCCTCCCGTCCCCTCCTCCTTTGCTCCTGTGGTCTTGGGATACAAAGGTGGTATTGGGGAGCTGGGAGCATCGGGGGTCCCCCATGAGCGTTACTCCCCAGGTATCACCCCAGGGGCTGCCCGAGCCCCCCCTTGCGTCCCCCCAAAAATCCCCTTTTATGTTTCAGGTGAGATGGATCCTCTTTCCCCATCCCGCGGGCGGGAGCAGGGGGCGCGGGGTGGTGTTGACGTTCCTCTTTCCCCGTCTGCCGCCGTCCCCTGCGTGCTGCGGGGCATCGCCCACCCGGTGCTGCCTTCCGCTTTTCTCCAAACCCAAAATAGCCCCCGGACCACGGTGAGGGGGGGGACGCCGGGGGCGACGCTTCCTCTTTCTGAGCCACCGCCGCTGGGGAAGGGACAGGGACTCTCGAGTGGGGCTGAACCGAGGGGACGTGGGCGCAGCGGCGGGGGCCGGAGGACAGACGTCAGGCGTGGGGCCCGTGGGCCGGATCCGGAGCATCTGCCGTGGGATGCCCGGCTCATCGCTGCACCAACCCCACACCCCCACACCGGCATCTCCCCGCCGGTGCGGACACACAGACCGGGGCGGACTGGGGTCCCCGTATCCCCTGGGGTGGGTCCCCGCACCCACCTCCCCGCCCCAAGCCGAAAGCCCCGAGGGGTTCCCTCCAGGGTCCTGCTCTTTCCCGGAAAGTGTCGGTGACTCCCCGGCTGGTGGCTGGGCTTCCCCACCCCAGACACCCTCAGGAGCCGGGGGACCGATCCCGCCGGGGCAGGTCGGGCTCCTCTCCACAGCCAACCGGCCTCCTCCCGCTTCCTCTGGGGCAAGTTTCGGAGCCCTTACTGCACCCCTCTCCCTGGAAATGGGTCCCTTAATTATTTGCTTCGTTACCCTGGCTCCTTTGGCTGCTCTCAGCGCTGAAGCAGCTCCTGGGGCTGCCTGAGCACACGGTGCCAGCCACCAGCAAGGCCGTGGGGTTTCTCTCCGGTCCCCACCTTGTCACCTCTTGAACCAGCTTACGCCCCTCGTTTCCACCCTCGTCATTGGGAATTCCCCCCGGCAGCGTTTGGGGTGAAGTTGCTCATCTCCTCGGTCGCAGCAGAGCCCGGGGGAGCTGCCAGCGCCGTGGGGCAGGAGGGATTGTCCCGCTCCCGCCCCATGGCAGCACCCACGAGCCCCATCCCCATGGCCAAATGCCCCCCAGGGGGGTGCAGGGGGACTTGGGGGGGACACCTCTGATCCCGGGGTGATGTGATATGATGTGCACACTCGTGGGGACACGTGCACTCATGGGGACAGGGGACACGTGCAGCCAAAGAACCAAACAGGTGACAGAGCCACGTCCCATCCCCGGGACCTTGAACTTTGAAGTCTGGCTGGGGGGCAAGCGATGCTTCCTGGGGGGCACGGGGTGCAAGAGCTGCACTGCTGCCACTGCGGCTGTGACCGGCCCTGGGCGTCAGCACGGGACGTCCTTGCTGGCACCCAAGACTTGGGAACTGGGGGAAGGATCCGGCCCTCCAGCCCTCCCTCGTGCTCCTGGCCAGAAACAGGCCGGGCAAAAATCCTCCTCCTCCCCACTCCTGCCTGATTTTCCCCTGCCCTGCCCAGGGCAGCTCGGGGACTGGCTTCCCACCCCACTAACCTCGCCCTGGGATCCATCCAGCACCATCTGCCGCTTGGAAAAACCCCGCTCCCTAAGCTGCTCTAATCCCCAAATCCTATCCGCGCCCTGCGGTCGGTGTGAATCTCCGGCGCCCAGCGTCTCTCCCGGCTCCCCGGCAGCCCACGGCCATCACTGCGCCTCTCCCAGCGTTTCTCTGCCCACGGGGCCGGGGTTGGGTGGGTGCTGAGCAGGATCCGGCCAGCCCAGCCCCTGCGCTGCAGGAAAATGCAAAATGCTTTGGAGAGAAAAGGGAAGAAAAGCAATAAATGCTGCCTGACGCCTCCGCCTCCCTGCCACCCTCTCTGCACCAGGGAGCGGGACGAGCTCCGTACCCAGGGCAGGAGGCTGGAGCGCAGGATGCGGCCCGGGATGGGGAGGCAGCAGAAGGGCGAGATCCGGGGCTGGGAGCTGCGGGGGGGGCAGGAGAAAAAAAGGGAGCAAAGGGCTGGGGAGAGGTGGGAGAGGAGATGGGGGGGACGAGCCAGCGGCGAAAGAACCGAACGGGGGAGCAGACGGACCTGGCAGCTCAGGAAGCCGGAGCTGGAGGAGTGGGGGGCCGGGGTGAGGGGGATGTCTCCCCCCGCTCTCCCTGCCGAGGAAGCACAGGGAAGAGCTTCCCGGAGGATGTGGGGCGCGGGGGGAGAGGAAGCGCCAGAGACAGCTGTACAACATCTGGCAGCAGCGCGGCCCCCCGGGACCCCGAGGCGGCCGAGCACAGGGCGGGGGGGGGTGGGGGGTGGCTGAGCCAGCGCAACGCTTCCTGCCACCCCTCCGCTGCCAGATGTGCACCCCGCTCCCCGCCATGGGCTGTGCCCCCCCCATCCCCCTGAACCCCCACCCTTCCTCCCCGCCGGCCCTTTTCCTCCGGGACGTGCCCAACACCTGCTCCCAGTTCCCTCCCAGTTCGCCGGCGCTCCCAGGACCCTGCGGTCCCCACAACGCCCAGGGGACACGCAGCCCTGTCACCCATGGCATCCCCAGCCTTTGGTGGCCTTCCCAGCTCCCGCGGGGAGGGCTGGGGGGGACACACACCATCAGCTTGTGTCCCCAAATGGGGCGCATTCCCCTTCCCGGTGCCATTGCCCAGTGCCAGGCCAGGCCCTCAGCAGCCCCGTCCCGGTGTGGGGACCCAGCAGAGCGGGACAGGGGGGTGCAGGATCACCCCATCCTGCCCAATCCCTCCTGCCTCGAATCCTCCTGGATGCAGACTGCCCCGGGCAGGGAGCTGCCCGTGGCCTGGCCCCGGCAAATAGCTGGGTAAGATTGAAAAGTAAGACAGGATTAGCCGCGGGCAGGGAAAATAGCCTGTCTCCTCAAAAATAGCTTCCTGGGATTAAAAATAGCCCGAGGTCCCAAAGCCACTGCTGCAGGGGGACCAGCTGGGCCGGGCTGCCCGCTCCTGCGCGGTGGGACAATTAGGGGCATTATGGGGAGCTTAGGGCTCCTTGGAGCCATCTGGCCACGGGCTGAGCCCCTCAGAACCATCCCTGCGGCAGGATCAGGCCCACCCCAGGTGATCCTAGCGAGCCCCACAGTGGGGATGGTCCCCAAACCCCGGTTATCCCCCGTTCCCAGGGTGAGTCCCCAGGGATGCTCTGGGCTGTTGCAGAGCTCAGGCTGAGCTGGAGCAAAACGATTCCCCCTTCCCCCTGCTTGGGTAGAAAAACCCCCATGCAGCCCCCGGCCGGGAGCCGCGTGGGCCTTTGAGCCCCGGGCATCTGCCAGCCACCCTGGGGATGCCCACAGGATCGGGAGGGGGGACACTGAGGGGACATGTCCTCCTTTTTCCCAGCGCAGAGCACCGACGGGCGTCAAACAGCCCTTCCCGCCGGCCGCACCGTGCTGCTCCTCCCCACACCGGCACCGAAGGCGGCTGGGGACACCCAGGCTGGGAACACAGAGCTCAGGTTTTTCCCAGAAAGCTCCATCACGGGCTGAGCCCCCGGTGCCGGCAGCGATGGCCACGCCACGGGGTGCGCGGGCAGCGAGGTGGCTGCTGGCATCCCCGCCATGCTGGGGACTGGAGCCAAAGGTGGTCTCGGGGACAAAGGACGAGGACCAAAAGCCACCAGCCAGCATCGTGTCCCCGGCACAGCCAGCCCCGGGAAGGGGAGTGGGAGCTGGGTTTGACATTTTCACCTCCACCTCCTGTTTTCTGCTCTCCTCCCACCCGGCGCTTGGAAACGGCTCCTCTTTCTCTCTCTGCTTTTCTTCCCGCATTTCCGCCGGCTGTGGGCTTTGCGCAACGTCTCCCGGGGGGAGAAGGAGAGTGGGGACCTCCTCCCGCTCAGGCGGGAGGGCTGGGGGGGTGTGGGGGCAGGTAAGGACCACACAGGTGAAAAGATTTTAGCAGGAGCCTTGCAAAGAATAAATCCCCAGCTCCTGGAGTCATGGGAAAGTGCAAGTCACCTGGCTCATGTTGCTACAGCAGAAAGACTCTCGTGGGGCGAGAGTGGGATCAGCTGCCCTTGGGGAGCGGGGAGGTGGGGGGGGGCCTCTCTGTGCCCCCCAGTTATCATCAGCTTCATCCTCTCCCCAGCCCCCACCGGGCATTAGCCAGCTGATCCCACTTGCAGCCTCCCTAAGGCACTTATGGGGGTTAAAACCAGCAACTGTCCCAGCCCTGACCCCAGGGGACCCTCCGATGTCCCCAGCTCCCTCAGCTCCCTCGGGGCGCTGCCGTGGCCCTGGTGCAGGGTGGGCACCTTGGCCACCCCCCTGCATGGGTGTCCCCCCGCTCCGTTCCAGGGTGTTATCTCCTGGTCACCCCATCACTCCCAGCTGGGGTGGTGGGGGCAGATGTGGGGTGACCCACCCACATCACCTCCTCCCTGCCTGTCTGCCTGCCTGTCTGCCTGCCTGGAGGGAGGTGATGGGGGACATTAATAAAGGGTGCTGGCCTGGGGGACCGTGGCGGAGCCTGCTGCTGTCTGCTGCAAAGGGCCGTGGCGGAGGGGAAGGGGGTCCCCCAGCACCCAGCCAGTGCCCCCCTCCCAGCGCCCTCCTTCCCGCCTTGCCCCAAATCCCGCCCGAAGGCAGGGAGATGAAAGCGGGGCTCGCTCTGCCCTGCCTGCCCTGCCTGCCCACATCCTTCCCCGCGCATTCCTCGTCCTCCTTCATCTCTCCGGGGGTGCCCGGCCGCACTCAGCGCCGCGGCAGCCCAGGCTGGAGGAGACCTTGGCGTTTTCCCCTCTGTTAAAAATAGCATGAGATTTATTTTCTGGCAGCATGGAAAGCCCCCGGGGCGGACGAGAGGAAGCAGCCGGGCTCGGGCAGGCCGGGGCGGTGGGGGGAGAGCGCAAAGGGCAGGAAATAACCCCGGGCAGCAGCGGCCCTGGCGAGGGGAAAATGCTCAGATGCAAACAGTGTGCGGTTAATGTGGAAACTCCCAGGGCAGCAGCGGCAGCCGGCCCTGCGCATCCTGCACTCCGGCCAAGCTGCCTCCTCCTGCTCCCCAGAGCAGGGTGTCCCCCCGCCCGGACCCCCCCAGCACCCCAATCCCTCTGCACAAGCACCTGGGTCTGCCCTGAGCCCAGCCCCACGTCCCCACACCCTCCCTGGCACCCGTCCCCCCCCTTCGTTATACTGAGGGGAGGGGGATGCTGTGGGAGACCCTGGGCTGCAGGCAGGCAGCAGGCAGGGGAGGGCAGGGGAGGGCAAAGAAGGGCCCTGCCTGAGAGAACATTTCGCATCCCACCACCTCCATCTCCCTCAGGTCCAGCCCAAATTGCTCCTTTTGAGTGCTGGGCTGTTGGTTTTGGTCCCTGTCCCCCCTCCATGACTGAGCAGGGTCGTTCCCGGAGCAGAGCTGGCAGCTGCCTGCACATAACCCACCCGGAGAGCTCCATCCTGCCCACCTCTCCCCGGCATTTCACTCCTGGGGGGCTCACCCACAGGCTCCCACCCACCCTCCGAGGATGCTCACGGTGCCTCTGCCCGCACCCACCTCCCGCTGTCCCCCTACCTAAAGCAGGGGGGGACACACCGGGGCTGACCCTGCTCCTGGCCAGCATTTCCCACACTGCGGGCAGAGCATCCTGCCCTTCCCCTGCCTACACACCCACGTCCCGGGGAGCACAGGACCCCCAATTCCCCCCGGCTCCCCCCAGTCCCTCCTCCCTCGGGATGCCCTTTCTGTGCCGCTGCTCCCCGCGACCTCCCTCTGCTTCCCGGGGGCCGGTTCCTATTTCCTGGGGACATTTTGGTTCTTTTCCCCCTTCCCCAGCCATTCGTTATCAGCCTCACTATTATTTCCTCCCTGTCCACCCACCTGCTTATTTTAGCTGCTTCTTCCTTCCTCTCTGCTGTTTTCGGAGCAGAGTCTGGCCCCGCTCCCCCTCCAGCAGCCCCCACCCCGGCCACACCAGCCCCCTGCCCTCCCGCCCCCCCCGACCCCCCCAATCCCTCAACACCCCACCAGGGCCGGGCCAGCGATGGGGGTGCGGGGTGCAGGCAGCGCGGGGTGCCAGGCTGTGCTGCCCACGGGCACGGTTCCCTGCCTGCCCGCCGCCCGGGCACGGAGACTCTATTTAAGGCAGGATCCTGCCGTTGCTCCTTGGCTAATTGAAGCCTGCGGCTGCCCTTTCAGGCTCCTTGGCTCGCTGGCCCTCTCCTCCCTGCCTGCGCTGCTCGTTCAGCCTGCCTGGCCTCTGCCTGAACCCTGCCTGCAGGCTCTGGCTGCCTGCGCCCCTGCCTGCCTCCCCCAGCCTGCGTTGGCTTCTGGAGGGCTCCGTTCCGCAAACTGGTTTGCAGTGAAGCATCTTCCATCAGGGAAGAAGAGATGGGTCACATTCCCCTGCCCTGCCTGCGCCCTGCCTGCACCCCCACGCCCTGCCTGAGTCCCCGCATCCATCCCAGCACCCCCGAACAGGCACGGGGGGCTTCTCCCCCCGCCAACCTTCAGCCTTTAAATCACATTTTCAATGTGAGGTTGTGATGCTCCATCACAGGAGGCTTTGAGGAGACATCAGCCAGTGCTGACCCTGCCGGGGACCCACCGACAGCCCCCCCAGGACCCCCCCAGCCCCTTTCCCCCACTCCCCCCACCCTCCCATCCCAGCAGCCGCCATCCCCATTCCCAGTGCATTTTGGAGCGCGGGGGCCGCCGGGGAAGGCTCCCAGCGTGGTGCTGCCAGCAGAGCCGGGAGATGTCGGCAGCTCGTTATTTATTTAAAGCTCCATCTTTGCGGGGAGCGTCTGTCCTGCAGGGAGGGATCCGGCTGCCGGGGAGAGCCCCCGGCCACCCTCGTGGGGGCTTTTCTCCCCCCCTGGGGCTGGGCGATGCCCCCCTGCCCGGGGGGGAGGACGCAGCCCCCTTTGCAGCCACTTGTCCCCCTCCCCAGCACCAGCCATCGAGCGGGATGGGGGGGGACCACACTTCCCAACACCCCTGCTGTCACCCTGACCCAGCGAGCGGGGTTTGGCCTCGCCACCGCTGCGGCTCAGTCCCTCGGTGGTGACAGGGACGTGTGGCTCGGGCGCCGTTTCCAAGGTAACCCCGGATGAGCTCGGCCTCCGCATCCCTCCATGCCCCCGCATCCCTCCGTGCCCCCACACACCAAGGAGCCTCCCGGGGCCTCGCTGCTGTGGGGGCTTGGTGGGGACAGGGACGGGGACAGGGAGGGTGCTGACCGCAGGGAGGAGGGATGGGGAAGGGGAGAGGTGCAGGACATCCCTCCCCGTTCCCAGCACAGCCGTCCCCTGGGCACGGGCGTGTTTGACTCATCCCGGAGACGGGACCTTGGGGACCTCAGGGACCAGGTCAGGGTGTTCCTGTCCTCCCTCCTGAAGCACCTCCCAGGGAGAAAACCAGAAATAGGAGCTGTGGTTCCCCACCCAACTGTGGGCACGAGGCCAGGGCCATGGGTGGGAGCGTGCCCCAAGTCCCACGGGGGGGGGGACACCCTGGCTGAAGTCCCTCCCCGAGCAGCCCTTGTCTGGGTGGGATGGACCGAGCGGGCAGTGCTGGGGGTGCCAGGGGGTCCCACCCCCAGGGAGGTAGGGGCAGGGCGAGAGCACCCCACGGGTGCTGGGACGTGCTGTGGAGGAGACCTGGCCCAGCTGTAAGCCTGCCCAGAAATAGCAGGTTGTAATAAATACCCAGGGGGTCACGCCAGCACCTTCCCCCCACCCAACACCACGTGCTGGGTACGACTGGAGCCCTCCCCCACCTTTCCCCCCTCTGCTCGCAGCCCCCTGCCCCTCCCACCCCATCCCGCACAGTCGATCCAGGCTGAACATCCCCAATTTTCCATTCGCTCTGGCTTGTGTTAAACAAATCTGGATGGAGCAGACCGGGCATGGAAGGGTGGGATGCTCCCAAAGGGAAGCAGAGCTGCCGAGGAGATGATGCTGGACTCTTCTCTGCTGCGTTGGGAGACCCAGGGGGGCTGTGGGGAGCGCGGGGGCCCGGCTCCCCGACCCCAACCTGTCGGCGTGAGGAGGGGAAGCAGCTCTGCTGCCAGGATGCGGGCAGATGACCGTTTCCATCGCAGCCCTCCCTTCTCCATCTGCTCTCACCGGCTCCTCGGGGCCCTCCCGCGCGTGGGGCCACTGACAGCAGCTATTTCTTATTACAATACGTTCCGGTCCATCGCCCTCAAGATCTGCATCCTTGGGACCTGTGTGACTAGGAATTCGATTCCTCGTTGTTAATGAGTTTATGCCAGTAAAGGGCTTTGAAGATGTAATGCTCCGTACAGGAGCTGAGCATCATTTCTGTTATTGATTTCACTGCCCAGCCCCTGAGCCACTGCCGGAGGACATGTACCTCTGGGTAAAGCCTCTCGAGCCCTCGGGAAAGGATGTAACCCCGCCTTGGAGCAGAGAAGGAGAAATCCCTTCTGTGTAGACACATCTCCACAACGCTTCCAGGTCTGTACAAACCCCCCCACACGCAGCTTGCAGGACAGCAAACCTCTCGTTGTGGCAAAGGAGCTGTTATATGGCAAAACCCCACATCAGGGGCTGGGGGAAGTGATCTGAGCCCTGCCTGGCTACTAACAAACAAAAATGTCAGTGCTGGAAATAACAAACGGCTGATTACACCGTCCGCCACAAAGTGAAGATAAGAAAAAATTGCTCCAGGTTTATTATATGTGGCAAATTCCCCCTTTCAGTAAATAATTTCCATATTCTAACATGGCTCCCTTTATTAATTAAATTAATTTATTCTTAGCCTTTTTTTTAAGATTTTCAGATGCTTCTTTTCCTTAGGAAAGGGTAAACAGCCTCGTGCTGTGTACCACACTGGGCATCCGTCGGAGATGATGCCAAAGGGGGATATTCCACCTGTGGGGTGAAACCGAGATGGGGTTGGACCCGAAGGGAGCTGGGGGGAGCGGGGCTGCGGAGGGACGAGGTGGAGACCCCCCCTGTCACCCTGGGTCACCCCACCCTTCCTGAACTGGTGGGTGCAGGGACTGAGAACAGAATTGCTGTCGTGTTGTTTGCCCCCTCCTTGCCAGAGGCTGAGACCTTTCTGGCCCCGACAGCCATATTTTTTTTTTTTCAGGGCACTTTGCTGATTATCTTTCAAGGAAATTTGGTACCAGCAAAGCGGGGGGGATTGATGGGGCTGGAGACAAACCCTCCACACGTCCCCAGGCCCAGCAGAGCCACAGGCAGCAGTGCCCAGCCCTGGATGTGCCACGTTGGAGGGGTTTTTGGGGATGGAGGTGGCCGAGCTCTGGAGGGGATGGCGAGGGGCTGCGGCAGGGCTGCGGCATCCTCATCCCACCGCGGGCACAGGGCTGCGGGGGGGATCTTCAGGGAGGTGGCAGGGCCAAGGTCATGTCCACGTGTCTCCTGGGTGGGACGGGATGCCCAGGGGCTCTGCCCATCCCTGGAGCACCCTGCACACAGCGGGATGAGCCCGGGTGCGGATCCAGGCTGCGGGGGAGCGCGGGGCAGAGCAAATCCCACCAGAACCCGTGAGCCCAAAGCAGCCCGATGGCATCTCACACCCTGCCCCAGCCTCAGCCACCCCGGCAAACCCAGCCTGGGGGTCGTGGGGCTGCACGGGACCCCGAGGCGCGAAGGACCCAGAGCGGCCGAGGTCGGGGTCAGGGTGGGGCCCCTCGGCCAGGAGCCGCAGGAAGGGCGGCCGCGGGCTTTTGTCGGCCTCGGCTGGCAGCAGCCGTGTGAAGGTCCTTGACGGGCTCCGCACGGCCCTGGCCCCACACACCCTCCCCGGGGCCCGGCCGAGCCGGGAGCTGCCCTTGTTCCAGAGCAAGCAAACATCAGGCAGGCCAGCAGCCTCTCCCGGCTGCCGAGATGCTCCACAGACCCCTGGGCTTCGGCAGCCCCGGGGAGGATTTCCTGCGCTGGCAAAGGGAATTGCTGCCCCTTGGCCCAGAGCGCTCCCGGCCATGGGAGTTTTGGGAAACGCCTCCCCAGTTCCCCGCTCCCGTGGTCATTTCCCGTGGTGGGAGCTGCCATGGGTGCAGGTCTCACGTCTCCCTCCCAGCACTTGGCTGGGGAAATGCTGTGCCGGGATAAATCTGCAAAGCCGAAGGCTGCAGGGGAATCAACCCCGGTTAATTATCGGTGAGGGAAGGAAGTGGGGAGGGAGATGTTGTGCCGGGGCCGGAGGGTGGGGAGAGGAACTGTGCTGCTCCCAGCTCCGCCACTGACTCACTGGCAGCCCTGGGAAAGCCACCTCGCTCCGTAATTACCAAACACAGACACCAATAACGGCGCTTTAGGCAATCGCACGGATTGCCCAGAGCGATCGTCGCGCTCGTGCTGAGCCTCGTTGAGCCCGGGTTAAATCCGGGATGGTGCAGGAGCAGGGAGGTGCCGCACGCCCGGTGCGAAGCCTGTCCTCGCCTGCCCAAAAAGCATCGTGTGTTTTATACCATTTTCTACCTTATTGATGCTCTTGGGCGGAGGAAAGGAGGCGGCTGCTGCCGCCACCTCTAAGGAGAGTCAGGGCCTCCCCAGCCCCGGCTAACGGGAGCCAACCAGCCCGGCCGTATCCTGACCTGAGCAGTGCTGGTGCAAGTCTAATGCATTTCCACTGGGCTCCATGGCTTTACTCTACATTTTCCCCAGTAGGTCTGAGATCAGGAGGAGACTGGTGGAGGTGGGGGGTCAGGATGAGGCCCCCAGCTGCAGGCAGGGTGCTGAGCAGGGCTCTGGTGGCCCTGGGACTGCTGAGTGGGACCGGTGAGCGTGGCGAGGCCGTGCCTGCGATCTGGCATCAGGAAACGGCTAAAAAATGCAGGTTAAAAAAAAAAGAAAAAAAGAAAGAAACCAAGCAGAGCCCCACTTTTGGTTCCTGTTTTGGGGTCTCCAGCCTCGCCGCCAGCCGGTGCCTCGGGGGTTTGGTTTGGTGCGAGAGGCAAACATCACCTCAGTGCCTGGGATATGGGTCCTGGCGTGCACCGTTCTTGGAAGGGGGGAGCGGGGGGTGCCCGGTGCTCACTCGGTGTCTGGGGGATTTTCGGTGGAGTTCCCGTGGGTCCTTTCTCACGGGTCGCTCCCGCTGCAGGCAGACCCAGCAGCCGCCGGCAGCAGAGACAGGCTGCCCGTGGCAGGAGCCCCGGCGCTCATGAGAGGTGCTTGGGCACATCAAGGCCGAGGTTTGGGGGTGGCGGGGAGGGAGTCTGGCCAGCCCCCGTGGGGTGAGCATCCTCCCAGGGATGTGGAGGCCGGGGGGGGGGCCGGGCACTGACCCATTTATCAAGGTCACGGCCGTGGGCAGCGCAAAGCAGAAGCGATGTGACTATTTCGGTGAGCTGAGGGAACTTCACTGGCCTGATTCCCATAAATAAAACATGCAGGGAACAGCCCCTGCTCTGTCCTATTAATTCTGGACCCCAGAGGCCCAGCTCTGTGTGCATTCAGCAGCTCGGCGTCGCCTGCTCCGCTCCCCTCTCTGGAGCCTGGCTGGGCTCAGAAAGGTTCGAAAGCCCCCGGTTTCCACAAAATGCAGAGTGCGAGAGCTTCGAGGGCACTTTATGGAAAATTCATTTGTTTTCTGAGACGCAGAGGGAAGGATGCTGGTGTGCGGGTGGGGTTGGGGAGCAGAGGACGGCCCGGCTCGCTACAGGTCCCTGGTTTCAAGGAGCCGGAGCTGTTTCCACCTGCTGCCCTTCCCCATCTCCTGGGGAGCCGGGTTCCGGCGCCCCCCCAGCACCCCTCTGGGCCCCGCAGATGAGCTCACATCTCCTGGTTCCTCCAGCCCCTCACAGAAGGCATTAGCAGAACAAGGGAGTTTAATTATCTGGGTTTTCTTCTAGGAGGGCATGAACCTGTCTCTCGGTTGAATTTATCAATTGCCGCTAGATTTTATCTCTTGCTTTCAATTTGCTTGTAATGGTGTTTTCTGCACTGGGGGCATCATGTCAGCAGCTCCCCTCCTTGCACAGTGCGGACACAGTAAATGATCTCACTCTTCCCTCGATGGCATCAGGTCCTGGGTGTTTCCCCCGACACCCACACCGCAGCATCCCCCCCCCCCCTCCCTGCCACCGGTGCTCCCGGTGGATTTGCATCTATCGCTGAGCGTGGCGATGCCCAGGCGGAGCCAGCACAGCTCACCCCGGGGCTCTGCGAGGATCCACGGCCCCGCCAGTCATACCCAGAGATGAAGGGCCCCCATTTTCAAGTGACTCAGACTCACCCTTCCTTCCTCAGGAAAACCTGTGATCAGATAAAGCCATCAAACTATCTGGTAAGAATAAACAAGCTCGCATCTGCACGGATGCAGGCTATACCCCTTCTAACCCCTCGCAGAAAGAGGAGGCAACGTGTCTGCTGCCTTAACCCCATCCTTAAGAGAGACACCACCAGCCCCAGGCATTGACACAGGGTTTGCTCGCGCGTGTGCAAGCCTGGGAGCTGCTCTCCTTGTGTAACTGCCCTTGCTGGAGGTTGGGAGAGTCAAATCCCAGCCGGCACCGGCACCGGCACCGGCACAGCATCTCTCCATCCTCCCTTCTCCCACTGAGCTGTATCTGTGCTGCACCAGCAATAAATGCACGGAAAAAGGTGCCCATGAGGGTGAGCAGAGGAGGAGCAGAGGGGGCTGCATGGGTGGAGGAGGAAGAGGGAGGGAGGGAAACATTTAAAAAAAACCCGCAACTGCCAGCAGATGGGCAGCTGCCCCCGCGAAGGTGACGTGCTGGCAGGCGGAGGGGCTGGCGAGGAAAAGAGCAAAGGAAGGTGTGAAGATTTCCCTGCAGATTAAACCAAAAACACACAGCGTCTGCTGCGCTAAACCAAGCAGGGAAAACAGAGCGGGTCTGGGGTTTGCTTGCACCCCCCCAGGGTTGCCGGTGCCACAGGACCTCCCCAGCTCCCCGCAGGTCTCAGCCCTGCCTGTACCCGCGGGATGTCTGGAGGAGGGGTCCAGGCCAGGGTGCTCCCACCCTGCCTGGGGGCTGGCATGACCCTGCGGGGGCCGGGAGCCCACATCTGCCGGGGCAGCTCCGCTCCCCTCACCCCAAAAAACCCTCGGAGGCTGGAGACGAAGAAGCAGGGTGCAAGGATGCGGCTGCAGGTGCTGGGGGAGGTTACACCGGCAGCTCCGGCGCTGCCTTCTCCGGGAAAAGGAGCAGGATCTGACCGAGGCGGCACCACGGGGCTGCTCGAAGCGGTGCCGGGTCCAGCCGCCGAGGGCAGGAATTGCAGCTGGGGGTTGGTGCGGCAACGTGGGGAGCAGATAATACATTACTGGGAATAAACTCCTGGAGGAGTAATAAAAGCAAGTGGGTTAGGTTTAGGGAAGAGCTGAGAAGAGAGCATGGACATTTTTGGAGGGATTTGGAACTATTAAATCCGGGGGATATAAAATGTTTCTGCCTCTGCTTGGGAGCATCCTCAAACCTGGGTGTGGGCTCCAGCCCCGCCATCACAGCTCTGCCCAGGATGGACTTAGGGCTCATCCAGACAGTCACTATTTTCCCATCCGATGGTTGAAATGGGGTCAGACGCGATGGGCGGGCGCGAGGGCTCCTGCATGGGGCTGAGCACATGCGAGGGATGAAGGTGAGCAGAGGGGAGCCGGATTCATCACTGCTGGTGACAGAGTCGGGCCCTGGGGGACACAGAGTGCTGTCTCCCCTCCGGACCAATATCCCCCCGGCCACAGCCCCGCGGTGAGGCCGGGCTCTGCCCCAGCCCTGCCCTGCCTGCCCGGCTGTCCAAGAGAGCCAGGAGAAGAGGAAACATCTTCCCAAGGGCAGCTGGCTCCGGGAGGGATTTTCCGCCGCCTGTTTGCTGTGTGCTGCGGAGCCAGCCCGGCCCCTGCTCAGGTGCTGGATCTCCCTGGCTGTAATTTCATCCCTGGGCTCCTGTAACGGCTCTGGCCAGGCGGCACGAGGGAAGTGACCGGGGCGCAGGTCCGAGCCCGGGCCCAGAGCTGCATCCGCCCGGCGTTTCCACCCCAGCCTTATCTGGTGGCTCCCCCCGTGACTCCCCATTTTCCTCCTTTCCCCACCCCACCCCGTGCACCCGGCAGCGCTTCCTGCAGCAGGGCGAGGGCTGGGGGCTGCAGGGCACCCGGTGGGACCCCTCCCTGCCGACCCTGGCTCTGCCCAGATAGGAAATCCTGCGGGAGCCAAGGGCTGGGAACAGCGGCCGAGCTCTCCCGGGGAGCTGGGCAGCACCGGGATTTCAGCTACAGGTCGCGTCAACCAGCCAGGCCACTCTGGGCAGAGGGGAAAAGCCGGGATGAGCGGGGAGAAACCCGGGAGGAGAGAGCACAGACCACCACGAAGTGCCCACAGCGGACACCCATCGCCGATACATGGGCCATTTACACCACCAAGAGGGGTTTTTGCATTTAAATGAGTCACTTTCCCATTGGGAAGGGTGGGAGGAGAGGGCGGCCGTGGGCATCGCAGCGGGAAGGTGCTGCCCACCGTGACGCACAACCACCGGCGTGACCCCGGCAGCTCCCGGGCCTGGAGGAACCCGGCGTCGTCAGCACTGCTGCTCACAGAGTGGCTCGGTGATGCTAAATGTTATTAACTGCCTTTAAATAGCTTCTAATATAAACTAATTTATTGACAGCCTCATCACTCCTCATGACAAGCAATTCAATATAAATTCAAATATCGGGCAAAATGCTTCTTATTTATTTAAGAGCATTTTGTGAATGTTTCGCCAGGGTCCTCCTAATTTTTCTTGTTCTTATTTTAGAATGGGAAGCAATCACAGACATCTGCCGCTATCCCCACCACAGCCGCGTGGGACCCCAAAATTTGGGCTGTCTGAGCAAATTCACGACACTGGAGGTAAAACCAAAAAGAAACATCATGGCAGGAGCAAAATGAAGATGAGCTCTCCATCCCTCCTGAGCTGAGGGAGGAATGGAGGTGGGGTTAATTCGCCCAAAAAGGGCCAGACTGTGCCCAAGCTCCGCCTAAACAAGAGCAAAACTCGATTTAGCGTATTTAACTTAGCTAAACCTCGAATGTGGCCTGATCGTTAGGCAAAGTACCAATTGCCTGACTAAACCCCAAACCACACTCCCCAGACTTCAGTAGTTATATATATTTTCACTGTTGCTTCTGCCTTTTTCAAGCGTAGCTCCGTTACACGCACTGTTTATACAGATTGCATGAAACAAAGGACTCGCATGCGGCCCTGCAATTTCTTTGAGTTCTGAAGAAAACAAAATCTTTTGCAAACAGAAGGATCTATTTCATCTAAATCTCTCTTATACGTTGACTAGTTTGAAGTACTGTAGCAAAAAAGGCTCAAGCTTAACTAAGAGCCAGATCAGACTTTGAAGGATGCTGGCACCACGGGAATGTCCTTATTTGTGTCTGCTGAAAAGAGAAACGGGTTTGCCCTACCAAAACCAGAAATGGGTTTACCCGTTTCTAAAGGGGGTGGTGTGAGCCAGACTGGGTAACAGCCAGGAAAGGTTGCAGGCATGAAAGATGGAGATACTGGAGAAGGAAGAATCAAAATTTATTCTAAAGGTGCCAACGCTGTGCTGTTGGTCTCAGAAGAAGGCATGGCCCGGGCGCTGGTTCTTCCCGGATGTACAGAGGCGAATGTCAGCGAAGAGCTGCAAAAGGAGAAGATCTGGTTAAAGAGCACCATGCAAAACGCAGAGCGGTGAGCTGCTTCAGGTCCCTACCTGGGAAAGGAGGAAACCTCTTAAACGGATGAAGTACCAGAGCACTACAATGTAAAATACAGCAGAAAGCAACGCTGGGAAGAGCCCAAGCTCAGAAAAAGGAAATCAGAGATCCCTTATTGCAGGAGGAGGGCGATGTCGGCGAGGCACAGTGATCTGCTTGAGCTTGGACGGGCACTGAAATGATCTACGGCTTCTGGGTGGGAATCGACGGGGCCCTGGGTTGGCTCTAGGTACCCGACGGGGTCTGCAGAACCAGAGTTTGGCTGCTGCTGGGCCACCCCAGGCAGGAGAGCAGGCACCAGACAAGACAGAGCTCAGGCAGCAAGCCAGGGACAGTGGGGATGGAGCAGCCAGGAGAGGGTCTGGGGACAGAGCTTGCTGCTGTCCCCCCATACACACCCGTGCCATCACCCCGGCACCTTCATCCTTCCCATCATCTACAGCCTTGGGTGAACCTAAACGAACACCCTGGAGCTGAGCTCACCCAGGCCACGAGGAGTTGGGAGTGGGGACTGAATTTGGCAGCCTGGATGCTTCTCCACTTGAGAGGCTTTGAAACGGAATGTATTTTTGGAGCATTAAAGATCAACTGTTTCTGACTCCGGCCAATCTCTTTCAAGAGCAGCACCAAAGGAGGTCAGTGGGATGCGGCTGGTCAAATACTTTGTACATGAACATCATCTCTCACCCCCTCAAGTATTTACAGACCTGAGAGCATTTCCTGCTGTTCCCCCTGGTTGAATATTTGGTGTCTCTGCTTTCTCTAGCAGGATGGTGCAGCGTGTCTCGGTTAGTGGTGAAGATGTGAAGGACCACCCAGCACTGCCCTTCAGCACAGAAAATAAAAGCTAAAGCAGCGCGATGTGTTTAGTCACACAAATGGCAACGGATTTACCCGGCAAGCGGTGAAACAGCAGTGCACGATGATGAGAAAAAATATGCGTGGGTGGTGGTGGTGGGGAGATGGGGTGGAAAGAGGGAGTTTTATTCTCCAGGGTTTTTTTGTAATCTTCATTCACCATATTTAGTAGGCTTGTGACTTGCCCTTGCTAGCTCATGGAGAATTCCCCCAAGTGTTTACTCCCACAACCTAGCAAATGCCTCAATACACATCATGGAAAAAATACAATCGACATCTTCACTCCCACTAGAGAAGGAATTCTAACTTGCCCGGCACAGACCGGGAGTATGTGCCTGTGAGAGAGACAAATACTGCTTCATTAGCTCGCCTCAGATGTGGTTTACTCCTCAAATGACCTGGTCAGGGCTGTGCACCACCTCCCTCCCTTTCTTCACCTAAAGAAGCTCCTGACCTTTGGTCGGAGCAATAGGGACAGGAATGTGGGTCCTTTAACCCTTTCCTCCAGCATCAGCGAGCGGCTCTTGATGCGGTTGACAAAGTTGATGGCCCCAGGATTTTCAGGGATCCAGAGCTGCCGTGAGGGGTAGGAGCAGAGCCCTGCGGAATGGCTCTCTTCCTGCTGTAGGTAGGGAAGAACAGGCTTTGGTGATGGAGGTCCATGTCTGCTGTGTACAGAATGTGGAAACAAAATGGGGATCACTGCGAGCAGAGCTTACAGATCAGAGGTTACTCAGGAATATTTTGCACCTCTATTTCAGAGCACAAAACTTTTAGAGGGGAAAAAAACAGAGTAACTAGGCCATTTGGGTTTTCTCAATGTGCTTCCAAACTGACCACATGACAAGGACACAGGTCTTATGAGGAACGGCTGAGGGAACTGGGGGTGTTTAGTCTGGAGAAGAGGAGGCTGAGGGGAGACCTCATGGCCCTCTGCAACTCCCTGAAAGGAGGGTGCAGAGAGGGGGGGTGAGTCTCTTGAGCCAAGGAACCAGCGGCAGGACAAGAGGGAATGGCCTCAAGCTGCGCCAGGGCAGGGTCAGACTGGCTCTTAGGAAGGATTTCTTTGCAGAAGGGGTTGTTGGGCGTTGGAATGGGCTGCCCAGGGCAGGGGGGGAGTCCCCATCCCTGGAGGGGTTGAAGAGTCGGGTTGACCCAGCGCTGAGGGATCTGGTGGAGTTGGGAACGGTCAGGGTGAGGTTCATGGTTGGACTGGAGGATCTTCAAGGGCTTTTCCAACTGAGATGATTCTGCGATTCTGTGACCTGCAAGAAATCATTTCAACTTATCAAATGTAAAATCTCCTACAACTGCGATGAATATAAGGTAGAGCAGAGCTGGAGAGAGGAGCTGGAATGAGAATGCTTCAGCATTATTGAAGATTTTGCGAATGGGACAACGCAGCGACACAGGCAGCTTTCCTCTGTCGCTGCTCCCCGGCACAGGGGACAGCGGGAGGACGGGGCACGCGAGGGCTGGCTTATCGCCTCCGGTCAGGTCTCTGAGATTGTCCAGCGAGCAATCACGGAGGTGCAGGGACGCTGAGCAGCAGCAGAAGTCAAAGGCAGGCGCGCAAGTCCACGTGTGCTTAATTTGCGCAGCCAGTGACGATGATTGGCCACTAAGCACTGGTGTGGGGCTTCAGCTTGGTAGCGGAGGGTGTGTTCGAGCGCTCACGTGCTCTTCGTAAAGAAAGCAAAGGGAACCCGTCGGGGCAATTCCAAGCGCTCTTGTGCTACAGGAATATGACTTTTACCTGTTTTCGCAGGTGCGATTACCTCCGGCGGTCTCTGCCGTGATGAAATCTGTGATGTGGTGGCTGCGAAGAACGTTGACTCGGGCTGGAAACACGCGGTCGTTCCTCCCTGGCATTTCTCCGGAGAGGTGCATCGTTACGCTCTTAACCTCCCCTTTGCGTATCTTGTTTATGGCGCTTTGAACACCAAAAATCACACAAACTACCCCGATTTTTCCTCCAGCTTGTCTTTTTTTCTATTCTCTTCTTTTTTCCACGCACGTTCTTTCCTTCTTTATGAGGAGAAACCACCTCTCTCCTAAGGACAGGCTGAGCAATTGCAGTATTGACCTCAAATACGATACAAAGTTCTAATTAAAGGAGGAGGGGGTGTGATTGGCAAAAGAATATTAAAGCTTTTCAAGTCTCCTGAAATCCTTTGTGCGGAACAGCTTTGGGAAAGTCGGCCTGCCGCCACCCTCCCCCTCTTGGAGAGCATTCCCCAGGGCAGTGCCCAGGCTGCAGCTGCTGCTGCTCTGGGGGAGTCAGCCCAGCCTGACACGCAGATAAATACTACATAAATAAATACTTTCTTCCAACAAAGACCTGAGGAAGAAACCCTGGGTAGGAGGAGAGGAAGGGAATGTACGTGCTGAACCTGAGGAGCTCCGGGATAACAGGGGGAGCTCGGTCTGTGATACGGAGGAGCGAGGAAAGGCAGGAGAGCTTATAGCTGCAACCAGGTATAATACAGATTTTATGCAAAATAGGTATATTTGCATAAAGATATAGCTCCATTTTCAATCAGCCCCTATAACCTTCAATCAGCCACTCTAACCTTCACATTTCAGCGTGAAGCCTAAAAAGAAGAAAGACTTAAAGCACAGAAGAATTTAACACCTGCAGGCGCAGAGGGGGATAGCTTCCCATGAAAACCAGCTTGAGCATTTAGGGTGGAAAAGGGATTTTGGCTGTTTAGTTCCAGTGCTCTACGCCCACAGGTGACAGAGACTGGGAAAGGTGCGTCCGACGAGGCGAACACCCAGGATTGCGTGTGCAGAAAGAGCAGGTGGCAGCGGGAAACCCCGCCTGGCGATGACTTTATGTTGCTTAAGTCTAAGAAATTGTGTCCTTCGTTGCATTAACAGACAACTTCTGCAAAGTCTTCATTTGCATTTTAATGGAACTCTTTCTAGGAAGGTGCTGCTTGGACTCTGTCGCAATATAAAATAAAGAGGTAATTAAAAACATGCTGGAGTTAAAAGACATTTGATTTTCATTAATCAAGTTTATTCATAGTCTTTTCAAAATTAAAGGTATTTAGGGTATGTAGGAGGAAATGGGGGGGGAGGAAAACACATGACGGAACATCTGTTTATTTAAATTACAGATTAAAAAGTGGAAAATACACTTTTTAGTGAGGGGACGTCCTAGAGATTAAAAGCACCTTGTAGAAATGGATCTGAATAAAGAGTAGGCATAAAAGTCAGCGCCGAGGTTTCAACAGAAGGTCTGCCTACTTGAAAGCCAGAGATGAAGAAAACACATAGGATGAAGGAAAGGAAACCACGGAGGAAATTTTTAAACCTTAGGCACGCAATTAGCTGGGCAATTACCGTGATTACACACCTATACCAGTTAACTCTGCAAACAAGTGGCCAACCCCAGTTACTCGTGCGTGTATTTCCCCAATTTTGGCCACAATCACAGCACGCAAATGTTGACAAACAGCTTGCAAACATTTTATCTGCTGGACCAACTCCTGCTTTCACAATCCAGCGACCGCAGAGATTTCAAGAAAGATTCCCTTGCTCACCACGGCTATCGCACGATCTGCGCTGACTTCCTCCACGCTCCAGACCTATCCTGCCCTGTTAAGCTCTGTCCTTTGAAATATAGGGCAGTTTCTGTCAGATCCTTCAGCGCGTCAGTCGAAAGGGCAAAATCCTGCCCTTTGTTGCAACAAGAGGTTTTTTCATCCCCGGATCTGATGGCCGACGAGTAACTGTGATCTCCATTTCGCAGCGGCACAACCTCATTCTCCAGACCTCCAGCCACGCTCGCCAGCCATTAAGCCGGGCCAGCGCCCCGCTGCCCAGTCAAGTCAGGGGGGCTCTGAAGTCTGCAAAGCTTTTATTTTTTTTTTTTTTTTTCCAGAGGGTTGTGTGACATACAGCTTATTTCTTAAGAGAGGGGAAAAGTGTTGGGTTTTTTTTCCCTACAAGGTGCTGAGGAGGCTGCAGCACGGCGCGGGCAGCGGCCCAGCCCCGCCGGGAGCACCGACTCCCGTGATGAGCGAACCCCCCGTCCTTCATCCCGGCTCTTCCTCGCCCTCCCCGGGCGTGGCTCCCGGGGGGGAGGCCGCGGCGGGCCTGAGGGGCTGCACCCCGGCCAGAGGGGAAGCAGCCGGCCGCAGCGGCGCGCTCCTCCCTCGGGGACCGGGCGCACCTGCCGCTACGGCGAGGGTAGGCGGAGGAGCTGCCCGAGGAGCCCCGCCCGGGGCCGGGGTCGGTGCGGACAGGACCGGGGGGCGGTGGGGGGGGGGGCGGGCAGAGCCGCCCGCCTCAGCGCTGTCACCGCGCCGTCCCGTCGTGCCCCGCGCGGGCGAGCCCGGGCGCGCGCCCCCGCCCTCGCTCACTTCCGGTGTCCGGCAGTGGCAGAAGCCGCCGGCGGCGCCCCCGCTCCCCCGGCGCGAGGGGGGGGGGAATGGGCGGGGCCAAGGGGGCGGGGCTTACGGAGGCCAGTGCTCGCCGCCGCCCAATCACCGGCCGCCAATGGGGAGGGGGAAGAAGGGGCGGGGAAAGCGCCGGCACGCGCCGCGCGGCGCCGCCCCCCCGCCCGCCGCGGGCTCGCGCCCCGCGCGCCCGAGGGAGCGGCGGGAGCGCGCCCGGGCGCCCCCCCCCCCCCCTCCCGCTTCCCCCCCCCCCCCCCCCCCACTCCGCCGGCTTCTCCCCCCCCCCCCCTCCTCCGCCCTCCTCCCCCCTTCCCCTTCCCCTCCCCGCCCGGGAGGAGAGGCACGGAGTGACCGACGGAGCCAGAGCTCCGGCCGCTCCGAGACCCCGCTCTCCTCCATGGGGCCCAGGTAAGCGCGCCGCCCCCTCAGGCGAGCGGGGGGTCGCCATGGCCGCCCGCCCCCTGAGGCGGTGGCGGGGCGGGCCGCCCCCATCCCTGCGGCCGCCCTGAGGCGAGGTGAGGCGGGCAGCGCTCCGGGGGGGGCGGCGGGGAGTCCGTCCGTCCCCCCCCTGCCGCTCCCGCACCGCCGCCTCATTTATTATCATCGTTATTATCACCCCCCACCCCGGCACCCTCCTCCGCCGCGGGCAGAGCCCGCCGCCCGTCGCGGGGGGAGCGGGGGCCGATCGCTCCCTGCCCGCGGAGGGGGCACGGTGCCTTCTTTGGGACGCGATGTCTTATTTGGTGTGGGTGGATGGCTTAACTTGGTAAGTGGCAGGGTTTAACCCCCCTCCCCCGGCCCTCCCCTCCCCTCGCTCCTCCGCCCGCCCCCCCCCCCCCCCCCCTCCCCGTAACCTCCAAAAGGGGAATTTTCCAGCTGGTAATTTCTGCTGCGTCAACACCCAGCTCAAGGGAGAGGAGAAGAGACAAGGGGGCATTTTAACAGCAGCTCCACTTGCGAATAGCCAGCCTCAATCCCGGCTCCAGCATTAAAACCCTTTCCGCCCCCTAAAAACCAGCATCCGTGCAAGTTGGACCAAGAGTTTGTCAGGAGTGTGGTTCAAAACTGCTTGGAAAAAGGGATGAGGTAATAATACTGGTGAAGCATGTTGTATTTCTCTCTTTCTGCCTGTCTCTCTTTCTCTTTCTCCCTCTCCTCTTTTTTTTTTTTTTTTTTTTTTTTTTAAAAGCCAGGCCTGTTTTGGGTTATTGTCTCCCCCTAAAGCCAGACATAGATCGCCTGGCCTTGCCTCCATTTTAATTGCAGGCTGAAATGGGGGAAGTGACCCTCTTTTTTTTTTTTTTTAAGGGAAAAAAAAAAATAAACCCCAACAAACAGAAAAAACCCTTGAAAAAATAATGCTGTTCCTTGGGGGGGGGGGGGGGATATAGGTGATTTTTCATAAGGCTGTAACAAGTGCAAAAGTGGCTGGAAATGTTTTCTGTCATGCTGGAAAACTAGTGAGGTATCCTCCCCCCTCCCCAGAAGAAAGTGTTTGTAAAATTTGGCTGAGGGGAGAAGGAGAGGTGCTGGGAAAGGTGCTGGGAAAAGAAGGGGTTGTGCTGCTGGATTGCCTTTGTGTCTCTGTAAATAGACATGTCAGTTCCCAAAGTAATACAAGTAGTGTCTGATAACTCAATCCCAGATGACAAATAGAGAATGGAGCAGATTTTCAGGACTGTAATAGTGGGAGGATTTCTCTTTTGAAACGGAGGAAAAAAAAAGAAATGTTGGTACCTCCTGAGGAGGTTCTTCACCGGCGCGTTATTGTGAAGCTGAGCGTTTGGATGAAATCCGGAGATATAAATTGATATTTATTTATTTTTACACCTGACAGGGGAAAGATAAACAAAGGAGAGTTTAACAGCTCTTTAATGAATTCCTCATGCTTTTTATTTTGCAATCTCAATGATTCATTTGGCAAGCCTTACAGGACCGGATTATTATCAGCATTGTTTAAAGCCATGCTAATTAGGAGATGTGTTTAGCAAACAGTGGTATTGTAGACACCTGTACCAAAGTTCTTGCATGCATTTTAATTGCATCACTGGTATCATTTTTAGCATTTAGTCACTGTAATATAGATCTAGGTCTCAGTTCTCGAACTTGATCAAGTATTTATTACAAGTGTGGATTCTCTGTGCACGTAGAGCAGCCCTGCTACTAATGCATTAAATGTATTTTCTCAAAAAAGAGAGGAAGTTTGTTTTTTTTTTTTTTTCTGTGGGGATTAAGAGGAAAACCTATGTTATCCAAGAAGAGTGAGAAAAATGTAATTTTGAGGAAGCAGCTTGCTGTGCACTTTTATCAATACCTTGCTTGAACATTTTATGGTTTTATAGCATCTTTTAATTGGAAATAAAATTTGACTTTTCCCTTCTAAATTCCGCCTATCTTCTCTCACTGTTTATCAAGTTTTATATTTTGAAATCCTCAGTGATGGAAAAAAAAGGGTGGAGTGTGTTATTACTCACAATATTTTCAACATGTGGTGAGGAATTATCGCTCTAAGGTGCTTTTTGGGAACTGACAAGAAATGGGTAGAGGAGCCTGCCCTGTGGGCTGGAGGGAGAGCTACAAAGCAGTATTTAGGGGAGCTCCCAAACATACGTTCCTTAAAAATATTATGTGGTCTGGTACGCTGGTGGGATAACTGTAACTGAAATAGAAAACTAGTCTTTTGTTTTTGATGCAGCCTGTCCAGGAGGGGGAAACTCACTCACAGCTAAACTTCTCTCACAGTTGTTTTCATAGACTGTATGTTAGATTTGGTGTAACTGAGTCAATTTTAGTGTGGTACCAAAAAATGGGGTATTCTAACATTAGATGTTTATCCATATACTTCAAATGCTGCTTCGTTCTAGAGTGTGTAGGATTGAGCCTTTGAAAACATGACCTGTACACGGGGTTCTTGGAGACTGAAGAAAATGGGCCGCTTTTTCCCCGTGGTCTTTGTTTTCTGGGACAGTTGTACAACAGTGGATATGTTCTTTGCAAGAGGATTTTTTTTTTTTTTAATAACTGGAAGTGCTTAGAGGAAAACCAGTTTAGCAGCCCCCCCTCCCCAGCAGTCCTCTGTCAAAAGGAAAAATACCTCGTGTGGGAAAGATCTGTTACTTGCTGTTAATACGACTGCTTTTCCTCCGGTAACGAGTTGTGTTGCTGTGAGGTTGAGCGTATTCTTTTTGTCTTTGCTATCCACTTGTGTGGATTTTTTTTTTTTTTTTTTTTTCAGATATGTGTTTTTGAAGTTTCTAAGCAAAGTTTCCTGTCTTCCCAGCAGCACAGCAGCAGGCTAACACCCAATCCAAACTGCTGTTGCTTGCTTTCAGAGCAGAATTATTTCATAAACAGCTCAACCTTTCCCAGGACATTTTTCCCTTCATGTTCTTGCCGGTTTTACTGGCTGCTCCAGAGCACTCTGTAACGCTCTCTAGACTCCTCCTAAATTGGTAAAAAGCGTTCACAGGGGTTTTCCTTGCTCCTGTGTGCTTAGTTTAATGGGCAAACAAAAGGGCAAAGAGAAGGCTTAGTTTAAGTCTTTGAAGAGCTACCTGCAGTTGTAATGGTTATCCCACATGTCCGTTATAATTCCCAGGAGCCATTCCTGGCTGCGAGCGTTACCCTAGAAAATTCTGACACTTTGCTTCTGGCTTATGACTGGCCTGAATATTTTTTAAGTGCGTAGCTTACCTGTGTTTTATGTGTGTGATATTTGAAACTCGAGATGTATTAATAGTGAAAGCAAGCGTGCCGTGGGGTTGTCTGTAGATAGCAGGGGTCACGTTAGGCGAGAGTACAAGGACCTACCACGTCTGTGAGATAGAGGGAGGTATTTGGTCTGTGTGAAGTACTGCGATACTACTCCTTAACTAAGGATCTCTGTGAGCGTTTTAATGGTATTTTGGTCAAGTACAAGGACGGTGAGGGTGGCAGTGTTAAAATTTGTTGCTTCAAAACTTCACTTTATTCCTTCTTGAGGACTTTTTGTTTCGCTAGGTGATGTGTTTGTGTTACAGCCCCTTTAAATACAACTTCCAGTAGTTGGTTTTTCTCAATTCCCTCTAGATTTTTAGTCCTTTAGGCAGGAGGAGAAATAAAAGTGTATATTGCTTGGTGTAGGACTTCTTTCCCTTGACATGTGAGAGGAGAGGACCTCGACTTCCCTGAACAGTTCAGTAGTTTTCTGGTTTGTGCTGCCTGGGTGGTTTGGATGCACAAGGATGTCCAGTTTGGAGGAATAGCTGCCTGGGATTCGGTTCTCATCCTGTAGCTATCGACTGAACGTGCTGGCGTCGTAACTGCTTTTGATCAGTCTTCCCCTTCTGTGAAACAGCGGTGCTGGGGTTTACTCAGCTCTTCCAAAAGATTTTCTGTTACACTGTTGAAAAATCATAGTTGTGCTAGAAACACTCTTCATAAATGCAAACTAGTGTGAAGTCCTCACGGAATTTCCAATGAGATATGGTGGAGTTCAGAGGCTCGTGGGTGGGGTTTTCTGTCCCTTACCAAGTTAGCTGTGGTGCAGTTATTTTCTGAGCAGTTACTGTAACTTTCTTTCATACCCATGTATTTAAGAAACATCAGACTGCCTTGGAAATGCTGGTTTTGAATAGCTTCCGAGCGCTTTGCAGGCAGGCTGAGATCCTTGACGGTAATTCTAATTAGATGGAAATGTGTTCCACTTTGCGGTGTTCTGTTGCGTGCAGGTAAGGATGTACGAGTGTGTGGAACCAGCTGCGGAGAGGAACAGTAGCTTTGCTGAAATGTAATGGGCAGATGCCAAGCTAGAGCTGAAACTCACCTTTTTGCCTTGCGTTTTGGGGATGCGGCTTTTATTCCAGCCCATACAGTGATGATGCCTTTTGTCCTGTTACTCACTCGGCTTGTGTACGCGCTCAGGAAGAAAAACATTCTGCAAATGTTGGAAGCTGCTTAGCGTTCGCTTTGTAGTAAAACTGAGTTGGGGTGTCCTGTAATGGAGGGAGGCATCAGAAATGTTCTACAAACACAGCTATTAGCTTGTGCATGGATTAAAATAAACTTAGTAACAAGAATGTCAGAGTGTGCGCCAGGAATTTAGCTGCTTAAGAACCCTACTTAGAGAAGTGAGAAGGGTTTATTAAGGAATATGTTTATACCTATACATATTAAGGAATATGTTTATACCTGTGTATACTTAAATACCAAGTTATCTTTCCTAATTATTTCCTTGGCTTGTGTTGAACAAACTGCTTATTCCATCCAAGCGAGTTTGCTTCCTGGTATTTCTCACCTTGTGAAGCACAGCTCTGCAGGAAGAGTGGGTATTTCAGGCAGTTACTCACTCTCTTTTGATGAAGGGGTTAAACAAAATTTGCACCTTTTGCACTTACATACCATTGGAGGAAATACCTTTCTGACTAGTGCTCAAATCGTGCTCTGAAACAGAAGAATTGATGGTCTGTATTAGCCATTAGGTGCTTAAAATACCCAAACGGACTAGTTTACTGATAAACGAAGTAGTCGGGATACAGTACTCCTAAAAGTCCTGCCCCTATAGTAGTGGAGAATGAGGTGGTGGCTAAATATAAAACTAGCTTATTGACTTCCTTCTTATTACCACTGTATCCTTCTTGGCTTCACTCCACTTTTTTTTTTTTTTAAATCATAGTTGATCAAATCTGGATTATGAGATTTATACTAAAAAGTAAAAAGGGATACAGGGCACTAAGTGCTTGTACTGCGAATTACACAAACATAATTAGATTGTTTGCAGAGCACCTTCTATGTTATCTTTAGTTTTGCACTGGTTGATTTTTTTTTAACTCTTAGATTATTCCCAACTCCTTACATGTCTCTTCTGTCTCTTAGGTGCTCTTTCCCTCGGTTCCTCCCAGTACTATATTTCTCTCTAAAAATTACCTCATGATTCTTCCTCCTTCTTCAGCTCCCTCCCTTTTTACATACTGAGTTTGGGAACTTTAGCAAAGATCCCCTAGTTAAAAAGCCAAAAACCAGTGAGAAAGTCTTGGGGGAACCATTCTCAGGGCAATTCCCAGTGTGATATGCTTGCAGTTCTTTAAACCTCTTTTTTTTTTTTTTTGTTTTAAGGTGCTTTTTATGTTGTTTTTTGGCTAACAGATGCACAGGGGCAAAGTCTTTTGCTTAGATTTCTTTTGTGACTCTTTTTTTAAGTGGAAGCTTAAGATCTTGTAGGTGTTAATGGCACTTGGACAGGTAAGTGTCATACTAGCCACAGGCATTCGGATTTTTTTAGGTTGTTTTTCTAATCTTCACTGCTAGAGCAGCAGATATACCTGTAGCTAAATTCTTATATTTTTTTGATATCAGCCAGACTTCACAAGCCTGGTACCCTGTAAGGTAACTTGCTTTTTCAGTGCTGGCTAGCTCTTAATGTTCTTGCTGCGTTCTGCAAGGTCTGTGGCATGGGTAGGGTTGGATCGGTTCCTCTCTTGATGCAACCAGATGAGAGAAAGAGAGAACAGAGATCAAAAATAGGGGAATGATACGAGCAACTGTTTCTGTACCATGATGGAGCTCTCCATGATGGAGAGACAGACACCTGGACAGAGTTGGAAGTTACGGGGAAATGAATAGGGGAATGCAGAGGAAATGCAACGTGCAGTGGAAATATTACTGCAAGTGAGCATTTTGAACTAAAGCGTGCACCCGGTGCCCTGTTGGAAAGGTGCATCCTGTTGTATTAGCAAGTTGTTACCAGTTGGAATATTCTGTTTCAGGCTGCAGAGCTCTTACAGGCATGAGCAATAAAACTTTTACCTGCTGTTAGGTATTTGCATCTTTTTCTGTACCTTTGTGGGTTTTCTTTTTTGAAAATTTTAAAATTCTTGCAAGAGGAGCAAACTGCTTTACTTAGTAGTACCTTTGTGCGCGCTGCTCTTGAACTTGAGGGTGACACTGGCTTTTGAAGGCCATGACTCAGTCAAGTTAGGTGGAAATAGAACTCAAATATCTTGCTTTTGTATAATGTGGGCACATAATTTTTCTGTAACCTTTGGTTTGAGGAGAATCACTGTAACTCTTACTGTTAGATTAATGCTAACCCCATTTAAAGTGTGTGGATGGCAGGTGTCACAGAAACATTAACTGAAACTTTGTGATGTTTACTGGAACAAACAATATTGTTAAAATTGTTTGAAATCCCGTTTTTTACAGTGAGTTCTTCAAAGCATTTCTATCTGGAAGCGCAGTCAGAAATTGTTAATAGTCTTAAAATTTGTGTGTTAAACTCTTTAACTTAACACAAGGGCTAAAGAATTTTTCCTATCTGTCAGAACATATCAATATATTTCCTATATATCAGAATATTTCTTGTTCGAAATGGAAAACTGGGTTGTAAATATGCAGCTATTTTAACTGGTGCTTGTATTTATTTGACACTGCAGGTTTTTGTATTAAGTTAAAGTTTAGATTTTAATGTTTGCCTCCTGTTCTTTTCATTCCCCAATACAGGGCATCTGATGAACCTTTTGGAGCTTGTTACCAGAGACCATTCTCCTCTATTCATTAAATCATGCACTATCCAGCTGTGAAACATTGTGACGTTTATTTTTGCTAACAGGAAACATTTTCAAATATTGGTAAGTTCTCAGCATTTAAGGATATTTTTGTAATGTGGTAAGGGAAAGAGTAGCTGCATATGCCATTGTCATGAGGACTTACAGTTCTTTATAAAATTTGGCTTAACATTGATAACAAAGGCTCGCTTAGAAATCTTACCCAACTGCAGAAGTTGAAGAAATACCTCTGGCTATTCTTCTGCTCTTACCTTGTGGTAGGGCTGCCTCCATTAATCATGGTCACTGGGTTCTCTTCTGTTCGATTAGAAGAGGAAAACAGGTGCAGAGCTCAAAGCAAGAAGGAAAAATGCAGAGCAGTGCAAAATAGGGTAGGTCTCAGCTTTACAGTTCTTACCAGACTGTTCTGGCTCGTTTTGTGACTCTGGGACGGAGGCGTAAATGAGAGTCTTAACAGTAACAGTCCTAAGCCTGAGTGAAAATACGTATTACTTTTACACTTCACTAACAAAGTAATTGCCCATGTGTCTGTGTTGGTCTGGCTCCCTCACTCCCCCATTTTATTTTTTTTTAACTGTCTAACTAACAGGACTGAAAAGAGCTAGCCAAAACAATTGCTATGGAGAAGCAATCAGAATTAGAGAAAGGCAAGACTTGGCAGTCTGAAATAGAAATTGAGAACAAAGTCAATGGTATTTGCCTCAGTTGGGTTATATTTGTTTGCAAGATTTTCACAGTTCTGCTTGTTGCCATAAGAATGCTTGGATTTTCCTTGTTACTTCATTTGTTTATTAGATATGTTATTTCACCATTTATAATGGTGAGCATTACTTTGTTTTGGAAAAGCTTTCTTAATTTCTATCTTCTGATGTTTTCTTTCACAATCTGTTACTACAGAAGGTCAGTCTTGAAATCAACACTATTGATTTATAGCTTATTTTCATTAAGAGAGCTAATCTGTATGATGTCCGAAATACAGAGATCAGAAATACATGGCAGATACTTTGCTGTAATGATTAACAGTATATAAACAGTATAAAGTTTTGAATAACTTATAGTCTGAAGTTTTAGTTGAAGTTAAATGTTGAAAGTGTAGTGAATATGTTATTCTGAAGAAAACGAAGTCGTCTGTTTAAGGAAAAACAGGTGTACAAGGGGATAGTTACAGTGGATGTGTCCTCACAGACAAAAAAACATTGTGTAGGTGAACTATTCCCTGTACCTTGTAATCATAAACGCTGATGTTTTATCTGAGAAGTCTATCTGTGAGTGTTCCTTACTATACCTAAACATCTCTATTTTACACAGAATCTTCAAAATCTTGGGATTGTTTAGTCTCCTAACCTCAAATGGCTTCAGCCAGTAAAAACGGGCTGTTAAACATTTCAAGAGGAAATTCTCATGAATATTCTATTGCTAACTTGATTTTTTTCAGGAGTTGTATTGGTAGCTTTTTAACCTCAGTATTTGATAGGTCAAATAAGGTGAATTAGTGCCCTTTGGGCCAGAAATGTCTCTTTAAAGAGTCATTAAAGTGAGAATGTTTTGAAAAGCTACCAAACAGGAAACACTGTTGTTTCAAGGATCTGTTTGAAGTTTTAGTATCTAAAATTAGACTTTTTTTTTCCCATACTTTAAGGAGTAACTCTTGCTTATATTATTGCAAAAAATGTAACCAGGCTTTAATTACCTGCAGTGTGTTGATACGCTTTGAGTTAACATTTGTGGGGTTGATTAAGTCATAAATAAGGTGAATTTGGAGGGAAAGCACTTCAAAATGTGTCACTGTTGTTCAGTAATCTTGTAGTTTAATGTTCATAACTTCTTCCGGTTTGGTTTTTTGTTATAGTTCTGTCTTTCTCCTACGAGAGTGCACACAGTGCTATCGGAAGGTCACAGAACAGTGCACTACCTGTGCTGCCCTAGGGCTGTTGATGTCCTCAGCTGTTGTAGGAGAAACACTAGACCTGGAACCCAGTTTGTTACTGGTAAGAAGTAACTGTCTTGGATTTTTTTTTTTTTAATATTAAAGTTTGCATGCTTTCTCGAACAAAATCGGTAAAAAATCTCTTCACTGCTTATTACTTGAAGAACACTATAGCAAAATGTGCATCTTGGGTCTTCCCCCCCCCCCGCCTATTTAACTTTACTGTTTCTAAATTTCTAATTCTAATTTCTAATTGCCTTCCTCCCAATATGCGGGGGCTAACAGTTTTCCCTTAGCTCTCATTTTCAGACCTGGTTTTCTCTTGAAATTCTTCACGCGCTGTCAGAGCTATTGCAGGTTAAATGGATTTTTTTTAAGATACCTTCAGAAATCGTGTCTTTTGGTTGCACTTTTGTAGTGTCCAGCTTCTGTACACTAGCTGGCCCCGTAACCTCAGGTAGATGGTTTGATAAACCAGCCAAGTTGCTGGTTTAAAGTTTTGGAGTAGAGAATGAAATATTTGATGATTGCTCCCTGTTATGTTCTGCTTATTGGAGTTAGATTTTGCTTATGGTTCGTGTTTGGATTGCAGAAACAAAGCTTTGATGATATGAATGACTAGAACCGTGTAGTGTTTTGCTTGTCCTTATTCTTTTTGCTGAAATTGGCCTTTTTAGTTCCTAACTGCATTCAGATCTATGTATTTTCATGCTAGAAGCAATTGTAAACTGATGTTATGGTCTTAAATAGATTGTATTTCCTGACTAAATCTAACCTGGACCGACAGGGAGTTGGAATCTCTCTGCCTGCCCTGAGAACCAGCAGTTCGAGCGAGTGATTTCTTTGCTGGTGTGTTAGAGCTGCTGAAGGTGTAATGCTTGCCCTGCTGCTGCTGTCTGAATTTCACTCGACTTTCTGGATTGTAACTGCTACAGAGATGCTAAGTGCAGATGCTGTTTTAATGCTGTCGATTGTGGAGTAGTGTTGGCTTGAAATTGGAGAAATATTAGTGAATCATCATCAGGCAGATGTTAATTAAATGTTGGTTGGGGCTTGGGCTTTTTTTTTGCCCTACAATCATTGAGAATTGAGTGGCTCTCTCAAATTTGATAATAAAAATATAACTAGTATTTTTAAGTTCACTGGAAATAATTTGCTGCCCAAATTCTTGCCTTTTCTGTAGTTCTGTGCTATTTCTCAAGCTGAATGACGAAACTTTTATTTTCTTCCTGTGATTCCTAACCCGTAAGGATGAACGTGCTCTGTTGGGCTGTAATTAAACCCTCTCATCCCCAGTCATAAGGGAGAAGCGGTACACTGTTGTTTTCATGAAACTGTTGAGTTGTGAGTAACCTCTTTGGCCCAAGGGTCTGGCTTGGTCTGTTTACAAACATCTGCCTGTTTCTCTCTGAATTCAGAGTTGCGGTTGGAATGGCCAACTTAAACAAGGAATGGTTGGTTTCGTGAACTGGAACAGGGTAGAAGAGTTTCTTTTTTGGCAGCTGTTCATTTTCATAAGCTGTTGCTTGCACCTACAAAGCTGAATGTATGAATATAATTTCGGGGTATTTAGTATCAAGAAATTGAAACTCTTCTAGAATCGTGTGCTCTTATTCCTCAAACACACTTAGGAGAAAACACTTGTACTTCTGGAGATTTGTACTTGTAAAACTCATGAGCGGTGTCTTTGCAGGGAGTTATCATCCTTTAATATCCCAAGTTTTCTGCTTTTTCTTTCATTTAGAAGAAGTGCAAGTACCGTCCTTTTCAGTTGCTAAGGTTACGTTGTGGTTTTTTTGTTCTCCATTCTCTTCACCACAGGGCACGCGGACAGGAGGAATCCTGTGCATTTCTGTTGTCTTTAATTGGATAAAAGTGAAACTCGTATACACACTATGTCTTGTTGTGCAAGGAGGCGTTTCAAGCCCAATCTCACCTTACAGAGCTCCTTTGCAGAGGAATTTAAAAAATGTTGGAATGTCTTGGGAGTGGAGACGTGGACAGGACACAGGGGAAGCAAAGAAGTGGGGTGTGTTTGTTGTTTTTTTGTATAATAAACCATTGGAGTGAATTTGAGTTCTTCCTTAATCTGTTTTTACTTTTCTCTGAAGGGAGAGGGGGGAGGAAACAACACATTTTTGGTTAAATTCCAGTTGGCATGTTTTCTCTAGGGAGCATAGAGTGACTGGTGGTGGAGTGCACTAGTGAATATTTTGGTACTCTAACTTGTGTCCTCAGTATTGAGTGTAGAAACATGTTTCAAAAATTGTAACAGACTAAATGTCATGTAGTTTAAATTTTTGATTTGCTTATATTCTGAGAGAGCAAAAAGTAAACAAACAGAAAATTCTACCAACAGCAAAAAACCCTACCAACAGCAAAAACGTGAAAAACCCCTCTAGTCTTTTTTTTTTTTTTTTTTCCTTTTCTTTCCTGTTTTCTTTCTGAGTGAAGGGAGTTTATTTTTGTCCCCACTATTTCCCAGGAGAGTGGACTGTGGAGGCTTTCATGTGTGTACTCCGTTCCTTGTCTGTGGCTTTTTGTCTAAATTCAAATAATGCACTGACTTTCAGATGCAACAGATTTGTACCCCTTAATTTTACTGGTGTAAAAAATTTTGGTCAGGAGACTTCTTATGGGTGCGTATGCTGAGAGGTTGGCTTTGTAGGCATTACTGGTTACTCTTCTTAAAACCTTCCCAAGAGTAGGTGAAGATTGTGTTTATTTAGACTCTTGTTATGTCATCAGGTGATATTTTCATGTTCAAATAACTGTACTGATAGTGCAAAATAAACAGTTTTCATAGATGCTATATTTGTAGAACTAGGTTCATTCTAGCTAGGGTTAAAGATTATATAAATTATTAATGCTTACTTTGAGACCAGGTTTTTGACAACATGAAAAACAAAAAGCTGGCCTGTATCTTGACAGAAGTTTGCATGAAAGTGATTATTAAATCTGCTCATGTTTGGTGGTTCTTGCTGTTATATGCAAGTGTTGTTTGTTTAGGGACAGGTTTGTTTTTTAGCTACCTTTTGGAAAGTAATAGACTTGAATTACTGTATTGTCTGCAAATTGACTTACGAAGAAAACCTGATCTGTTACAATTTATTTTGTGGAAAGTCTACAGATGAGCTTTCATGGTTCATTGGTTTCTTGGAAAGCTGTGTTGTAGCCGTGTGCTGTCATCGCAGGCCCAGGCCTAAAGGATTTTAGTAGGTGCTCAACTTTGAAATCCTTCAGTGTACTAAAAAGACCTGAGATAAAACAAAAAAAATGTATCATTGATCTTCGAGGTCTCTTTCTAGAAAATCTCCAGTTTATTCCATCTTTACTGTGCTTCCACTAGAAGTTTGAAGGGTACTGCTTTTCTGAAGAAATCTTTTCACAACATCTTTTAAGTGGAGATAAATATCATTACCAGGAAAACGGGGGGGAAAAAAAAGCAAAGCAACAACAAGCCACAAAACAGCATGTAAAATTGGAACACAAGAGCACAGGGTTTTGAAGCTTCCTGAATTTTTAACTACTAGCAAATTGCCTTAAATTTAACTTGGATTAATTCCCTAGTGATCCTTGACATTAAACGGATGTTCTGGTTTGACATGGGTAGACAGAAAACTAATTAATTCCTCTGAATTTGAGGCATATTTAATTTTCTCCCCCAAAGACCTCTCATTTAAAAGGTACAATGCTGTGACAAATGTTGAATGTGGAACGATGTGTATAAGGTAGCAGACCTTTAGACAGAGGAAGATCAAGATATCTACAATAATAATTGCTGGTTTGGAAGACGTTGAATTTTATTGATTAGACTGAACCCGGGAGCACCCACATCGTTGCCTGCGTACTTGAAAGAGCTGTAATGTGCTCACCTGCCAGCAGGAAGGATGCTGCTCTTTGGGCGTCCTCCCCATTCATCTCTCTATCTCTTTAAAGTACTCTGGACCAAGGACAAGTTGTCTTTGCTTTGCATAGAAGAATGTATATTGTCATTATTTTTACTTGTTTTCTTACATTCATCATATTTTAGAATGTCAGGTGTTTTGTTTTCTTGTCCAAAAGGTACCTACCCACCCTCTGCTCTTGTCCCCCATGTCCTTGGAAACGTGGGCAAGGAAGACACAAGGACTGTATGATCTTACTGTAACAACACGCTTTTGTTCATCCGTGGCTTGCCTGGAGGGGGTCTTCTGTCAAGAGCTTGGTGGGTGGGAGGGAGGCCAGTACAGAATCTTGCATAGATTTTTGTGTACATCTGTGTTTAGTAAAAAAAATCCCTTGATAGGAAGCAAAGTCAGAGAAAAGCTATTTCCTATAGAGGCTTCATCCGTAAAAAGCACCAGATTAGTCAACGCCTGAACCTCAAACTGGTCCAGTCTAAACCAAAGGTAGCAAGAGACAAATATTTTCATCTGGGTTTCTGCCACAGGCAGCTCAAACCGAGGACAAGGTCTATCTAAAATAGACTGTTCTCAACAGTGAGGGGGAACCCAACCCACTGCACTAAGCTGAATAAATATATGAAATAGTAAAGAAAATCACAAGGAATTGGTAGAATTCCCAGGTGAAAAACATTCAAGAAGAAAAGCTGTTGTGGTATAAATTCACAAAAGCAGCTGAAGACATTGACAAATACTCCTGATGCTAATCTGTATTAAATTGAGGAAGAGAAAATTATCCTTGCAGGAGATTTTTTTTTTTTTCTTTCTTCTTTCCCCCAACCAGTTCCAGAGGGTTGATGTCTTAGAATATGGATTTTGATACCTGTGAAGGAACACCAAAAGGAAATGCCATACCTGAAACCTTGTGATGGCTTCGTAATTGTATGCTGTGAGGTTTTCTTGCATCTTCCTCTGAATCATGTGGATATGGCAGCTGTTGAAGACAGGATTGGTGATGGACAACTCACTTTATCCTATGTGGCAATTCATATTTCCTGAGGGGACTAAGCTGACTCTTCAGCTCCTAAAAGTAGATGCAGTAGTGGTTTCTGGAATAAAGACAAAACTGAACTGTCATTCTGCCTTAAGAGGTGGTTCTCTCAAACCTGAAGATGTTGGGAAGTGGTGGCAGCCACCTACAGAGCCTGGGTTAGAGAGCTGCTGTGCTGGCTGGTTCCATCACAACCTTTTCAGGCCAAACACCTGAAAAATCAATTTATTTTTTTTTTTTCTCCCCCTTACTCCCTGCCTCTGATTTTTGTTTATTTATTTCATTTATTTGAAATGGAAATGGCTTCTGTGTGAGAATTTGATTTGAGGTCTCTGGGCAGGTTTCAATGGTAAATAGGTAGTGTCGTTCAGATAGTGCAGAGCTGTGCTATTATTGACCTCTTCCAGTTCAAATTAAAAAAAAAAATAATAAGCTGCTTTGTGCATTCTGTCTTTAATTCTGTAGAAAAGCTGTATGGATTTGAAATAGATGAACACCAGTTCAGCCTGTTTGTGTTGCAGGAGGATGGTCTTTCCTCTCTAGAGGGAAGCAAATGCTTCTCAATGATCAGGGACCAGCTGGTCTTGCAAATTAGCATTTCTGACACTGCCGAAGAGACAGTGTCAGCTCCATTCCTGCGGAACTGGAGAAGCTTGTGCAGGCAATCTTGCATAACTTGAACTTTTGAATCATCAGGTGGCTCTCTAGAAGAAAGGTCCTGTGTCACGTATGTTCTGTGGGCTGAGAGGTGGTTTTCTAGCCAATGGTGTTGGCTAAACTGTCGCTATTTTGCTCCTGTAGATGATAATAATAGCACAGACTAGGGGAAGGGGTCAAAGGTCTTATGGATCTGTATTCCACAGTACAGGAAACTTTCTTAATCATGGCTATCCTAGGATTGCCCACTGCTGTGAGCCCGTTTGAACAGATGGGACTGAGTTTGTGTTTGAACTCGATGTATGTTAGAAGGTTGCTTCAAGCTCGCATCAGCCTCCTTACTGACAGTGCTTATATTTAACCATGTACGCTTCAAGACTGTAAGACCTCAGAAGCACAGTGATTTTGGTTTTATCAGCAACCACCAGTAGCCTAAATCCAGGCTTCTGAGGTGTGCGCCGGCCTGTAATTACACTTGAAATTTGGTCTTGTCAGCAGATACCAGTTTTACAGTTGTATGTTGACATGTGGACCCACATACCAATTTTACAGTTGGAACTTATTATATTGGAACAAATTTAAGTTTTTGAGAGAAAGGAGTAGATATCCTTCATGTTGTGTGGCATCTTGGTGCTCTTAATCAGTTGGACCATTAAACCACTGTTACACAGTATATAAATCTTGATAGCAGGTTCCAAATAAGTGGTGTAAGCTAGATAAAATGGCAGGGATTGATGCCAAGGGATTTGTAAGGCTGTGGCAGCAAAGGCGAGTATGGAGTTGCCAGGGCGGTAGCTGCTGAGGTTTGGTGTCGTGGAGAGTACTTCATCGGTCTGTTCTGATGTGTCCATCCTTAACACCTTGAGAGTCGTGAACTCTCACTGGAGAGACAGAATGTGTGGATACGTGTGACTTTGGGAGATGAAGGGCAGGGAGTTTCGGATGATGCTGACCGGACAACAGAGCTGCGTGGCTGCGAGAAATGTATGTATGCACTCCTCCATGTTGATGTATTGCTCCTCTCGTGTTTGTACTTTGCAGGTGGGATAAAATTCAATCTGAAAATATTAGCGCCACTGATTACTGTCAACATACCCACATTTAAGACCTTTTTCTCTCTTTTGGGCTGTAAGAGGAGGGTAGTTTGGAGCGTAACTTACAAGATATGCCATGCTGCTGGCACTAACTAGCCTTTTTTTGGATAATACTGTCAAATTCTATGAAAGGTGATCAAAAGTCCTGTGAATTCTTCTCAGCTTGATGGATGCTTTGTTATTTGGGTCATAAGCATCCTTTCTAAAACGTGGATGTTTAGGTGATTATTAGAATTTCTCCACCCAAGATCTTAGGGTGGTTGTGGGGTAGACTCGGAGATGTCAAGCCAAGGAAATAACATGTTTTATTGCAAAGTTAAAAATCTTGTGCTTATAAGTAGTTAAGCTTCAGATAACATTAATTTCATAGGTCTGATCTATTGCCAGTTTAGTTTGGGTGGGGACTTAAAGTTTTGTGATCTGTGGTCTTGGATTTGCCTATTGCTCTTCTGACTTGAAAACAGTATTTATAGCCCCTCAACCACAATATAGCAAGGGAAATAGCTGGTTTCAATTGGCTTTCGCTGTTTGAGGATTTCAGCTATTCAGCGTGCTGCACATAATGCTTGTTCCCTTGAGGAAATTGTGTTACAGAGTGCTCTTCAATAGTTTGTCAGCGTGGTTATAAGTGTAGTACCTCTTTCAAAACCAAACTTCACTGAACCCAAATGGTAAAAACTGACAGCTGTTTTACCCAAGTAACTGAAGACAGGTTTTCTTACAAGTCTGTAGTAATTTAAAGAAATGTTTCTCCGGGATGTTAGGAGCCACTGGAGGATTGAGCTTCAAATCTAGTCCCTTTTAACTTAAATTATTTGAAGCCTGGTAAAAATAAGCTGCATCCTGTAATGAATGTGCAGTCTTTCCAGGCAGTAGTTGTATTCTGTGGCATTCCTTCATCATGAACCTGTTACTTAATTTGGTACAACTTGGGGTTTGTCTGAGTCTTTGAAAAAACAGGTCTGTAAGCTTGTATTGGATTTTGTAATACTGTCATTTCCTTCCCCATACAGGACTTGTGGAAGAGGAAACACAAAGATTTCCAAATGAATAACCGAAAGGAAGATATGGAGATTGCTTCCCACTACCGTCATCTGCTGCGTGAGCTTAACGAGCAGAGACAACACGGCATCCTCTGTGACGTTTGCATTATAGTCGAGGGGAAGATATTTAAGGCTCACAAAAACGTCCTGCTTGGGAGTAGTCGCTACTTCAAAACGCTGTACTGCCAGGTGCAGAAAACCTCCGACCAGGCCACAGTCACCCACTTAGACATTGTAACCGCACAAGGTTTTAAAGCAATCATTGACTTCATGTACTCTGCACACCTCGCCCTGACCAGCAGGAACGTCATTGAGGTGATGTCAGCTGCTAGCTACCTGCAGATGACAGATATTGTACAAGCCTGTCACAATTTCATCAAAGCAGCTCTCGACATAAGCATAAAGTCTGATGCCTCGGATGACCTCGTCGATTATGAGCTCGGAGCCCCTTCCAGCAGCAGTACGGATGCTTTGATTTCAGCAGTCGTGGCTGGCAGGAGTATATCTCCCTGGTTAGCTCGGCGAACAAGCCCAGCAAACTCTTCTGGAGATTCTGCTATTGCCAGCTGCCACGAAGGAGGGAGTAGTTACGGAAAAGAGGATCAAGAACCAAAAACAGACAGCCACGAAGATGTTTCATCCCAGTCTCTTTGGTCTAGTGACATGGGCTATGGGTCTTTACGTATCAAAGAGGAGCAGGTTTCACCGTCACATTATGGAGGGAGCGAACTACCTTCTGCCAAGGATAGTGCAATACAGAACGCGTTCTCTGACCAAGGAGTAGGGGATGGCTGGCAACCCACTGGGCGCAGGAAGAACAGAAAAAATAAAGAAACTGTGCGGCATATTACGCAGCAAGTGGAGGATGACAGCAGGGCAAGTTCTCCCATGCCATCTTTTTTACCTGCCTCAGGATGGCCGTACAGCAGTCGAGACCCAAGTAAGTCCTTCTTCTGATTTTTCATGGCTGAAATTGAAAATGTTGAGTTAATTAGATCTGTTTACGGTATGATCTTATCAGTCTTTGAAATGTATTAGCTTGCCAGGAATGGAAAAACGTCAAAAACTGTGTTGCCAGCAATTCAGAAGAACCAAGCACTGCATGGTTCGGTCAGGAACTTCAGCATCGCAGGCTGGTTCTCCTGTGAAAGAAGTTGGTTGTTTTGTTTTGGCCTTGAACATAGAATGGCCTGAATCACCCCCAAAACACCACTGTAATTGTTGGAATTTGTGAGAGGAAAGGTTGGAATTTATTTTAGCTGGTGTGCAAAGTGATGTCAAAGTTGAAGAATTTTCCTTGCATAGTAGATTGATGGTGTAATTACACCACACACAGGTGTAATTTAGTCTTAACAATGCTATCTTCAGTACTTCCTGATATTCAGGTGTCACTTTCTCATGTGTAAGAAAACCACCATAGCTTGTTGCTGGTAATGGCGAGATAAGTGTTTGGTAACTCTTAAAAATAATGTGGAGTTTTGAGGTGTTACTAAGGCTTAAAATGTATTTTGATGTGTGACTACCTGTAGTCTGAGTGGCTGCTTTCAAAGTGTGTAGCCAGGGAGAAAAATGTTTTCTTGGCTTCTTTTGAATCTTCAGTAGATATTTTTCTGTCTCAAGATAACTGTTCGATTTGATTCATTAATCTCTGGCAATTAATAGATCCAGGAATCCTGTTGACACAGGAGTTTGGGTGTTTTTCCCTAAGGCCTTTAAGGGATTACGGTATTAAACTCCCTGAAGCTGAAGAACTTTGTGCTGTGAGTTAGCCTGTGTTTCACTGCATACCAGAATCCAAGTCAGCCAGGAGAAGGGTGTGTGAGATTATATACCCTTATGTTGCCAAATTCAGATGAAAAAAAGCAGTATAAATAGTACTGAAAGTCTGAAGAGTCTTTATGGGCTGAAAAAGGACATTTAAGTTGCTTACATACTGGAGTTTAAATGTGGTTTTCATTGAACGGGTAACCTCTACAAATGTCTTTAGATTTATTATGTTTTACATTATCTGCTGCAGCAAGCTTGCATGTAATTATTGTAATTGGCTGATGATAAAATCTAAACAACATGAGTTAGAAGAAAAATGCAAGATAACAGTGATTTATGATGAATCCTGTCTTTATAATGCCTGTATTTTAGGATTGTTTTGAACGAAGATTCAGCATGGATTGCCTGGTGTGCTGTTCACACGCAAATATTTTTCACTTTCATGGCGTCCCATGAAAACAATTCAATCCCTTGTACTGTCTGTGAGGTGCGTGTGGGGGGGGTTGGACAGGTATATGACGTAAAACCACACGTGTCGGAGTGACAGCTCTGACCGTCTTAGTAAATGGGTTATAAATTAAATGTCTTTACTGAAAACAATGCAAAATGTGAGAGGTTGACATAACGCTGAGGGATCTGGTGGAGTTGAGAAGGGTCAGTGTGAGGTTCATGGTTGGACTGGAGGAGCTTCGAGGTCTTTTCCAACCAAGATGATTCTGTGAGATTGTATTACTGGAAGCTGAATGAAGTTTAGATTATTTAATTCCTAATTGTTAAGGAATTAAGTAGAAGCGGCCTTTTCCTTGTCAACTGTTTGCAGATGAGAGGAAGATGGCTTTGGGTGTTGACTCAGTGCAGTGCTGAGACAGCACATCAGCAGGCACAATCAAATTATTTGTTCCAAAACTTGTCTTAAATGCGGTTTCCAATAAAAGAGGTGTTTCTAATGATGGGAAAGGGGAAACTGAATGGTGATGGTTGGGGGAGTAGTTTCAGTATCCACTAGTGCTGGTAAAGCAAAAGGAAAAACTGAAGAGCAACCCTTCTCCCTGTCCCAAACAAGAGGGATGCCAGAACCGACCGGGCCCAGGGGCTGCGTGTGCTGGCCGTGGGCAGCCGGTCTGCAAAGCAAAAACAACCATGCTGGGCGGGGGCGATGTTGGGACTGAGCTGCTCACGGTTTCCCCACGTTGGCCATCTGGAGAGGTGAGCTGAGATGAAATATTTCTTTCTGCCCAGCTGAAAAGGGACGTTTCTGTGCTCTGTGGGGCCTGAGCTCGTGGGATGGGTGTGTATCTGCATGTTATGGGGAAGCACGCAGGAGGAACCCTGCGTGCATTTTAGATTGAATTTGCTTGTCTTTTGGGGCACTTCTTGGGTATGAATTCAAAGGGTTTGAGATCTGTGTGTGTTCAGTTTCATCCAACACTTGGACATCTCGTCAGCAGCAAGCCTCTCGACTGCTTCTGTCCGTAGATGCGTGGTTTGGGTGAAATCAGAACTGGTGAGGTTGCTTCTCTTTCAGCATGCAGTGAAGGCGTCCCTACTCCCCCAAACCATCTCTGTCCTGGTCCCTACAAGCAGGAGGGTCTTTTGGGCTCGCATTAATATTTTCCATCTCCAGCAGGTGGAAGCAACCCTCTTGTGAACTGCTCCATCTCCCGGGTTGCCAAGCTACAGGGTTCTGCTTAGGTTCGTTATTGGTACCCCAGGTTCTTTATTTTTCTGCTACGATTCAGAAGTAGTCGAGGGGTGTTGCAAGCCTAGGTCCTGTGCATGAAGAAAAAATTACTCTCTTGTGTGAAAGCAGGTAATGGCAAGCGTCTGCACTGTGTAATGAGTATTTAGGATGTATTTAAATTTCAGCTTGAAGTTGTCTTTGATTTAGTAACGTCAGGTTTCATTCTTTAAAACAGACTTCATAGTCTAGGGCTCTTTTTTTTTTTAAACTTCATTTATTTAGAAGTGTCCGTGTCTGTATTGTTCATGTCTAAGATGAAAAGGTACTCCTTTGCTGAGGAAATGGGTGTTGAATGTTCTTTCATAAGTAGCTAAGAGGAAAAAAGTTACCTAGAACTCTTTGTTCTTTGAGGCTCCTTCTCTTTTCTGATCTATTCATTTATTTTAAGATGCTCCTTGTTCAGTCTGAAAGCCCTCACCATGGGATAATTTGGGTACCATTTGCAAATGCCTCTATACTGGAGGACTAACACAGACCTTCTGGCAATGCAGAAACTGAGTTAGGCGAGAGAGGCCATCTTAAAAGTTCAGTGTTGGTGTCTTCCTTCTGAAATTGTTCATTGCATTTCAGCACGATGCAGGCAGTGTTTTGGAAGGTGAATCTTGCAAGTAACCATTGCATCACCCTTTTAATTCAGTGGTTATTTGGGACAGTATACTTCACAGATTAAAACTACTCTCCTACTGCTAGGTAAGGATTACTTAATTGATGTTATGTTGCAAAGAAACTCAAAGAAACTTTGCATTTTGAAACGACTAACAGCTGGTTTGTAGTGGTGCTTCTTTCAGTGGGAAACAGATGTCCTTATCAATATAGGCAGGGTGTATTAAAGTGTCCCAAATACATAAGTAGACTGTGCTTAAATATGATGCAATGGGGTCTTAAAGTCACTGATTTTTTTTTAATTGAAAGGATAAGAAAATTCTTTCTGAATCAGTTGATTCATTTCCAGATGTTGGTGGGGTCCTGCTGAGAGGCTTTGAATTTGATCACACTATGGATGAAAATAAAAAGGAGTGTCTGGAGTAGTCTTATTAATGGTAATCTAACATCATGGAAATAGCCACTGAAGCAAGAGATTGTTCACATCTCCTGTGGAGAGTGTACCTTCTTCATCCAAGAAAGAATGATCAAATAGGATTTGCAAAAGAATCCAAACTAAGTCAAGATGCTAGATTGAGAGTGTGATTAAGCTCTCGGTTCCTACAGGGTGGTATCAGTCACGCACAAAGATTGATGAGGACCATCTTTTCATGCTAGTTCCAATTTGTTAATTTGGATTCACTGTTTAGCATAAAACACATTAGGTTTTCCCTTTCTCATCCTGTTTGGGTTGTTCAGGATGTCAGTCTGTCCTTCCTTGTATGAAACATTCATATATATGTTTTCCTCATCAAGCCACATTAACTTGGAACAGCAATTCTCCAAAGTAAACTGAAGGATGGGCTTTTATAAATAATAACTTTCTTCATAACTGAGCCAAGAAGAATTTCCTCCACAGACTTGCCAAAATAACAGGTCTGTCTTTTATTTTAACCTTTTTTCTTGAATTCCATAGGTTTTCTAAAGAAACACACTGCTATTTGTTAGTCTTAATATCAAATATGCTTACAAAATTCAGAAGTAGTCTTGTGCCTTGAGCATCTTCATTTTCTTTAGGTTGCTGTTGCTTTAACACTGCTGGATAAAGTTTTTACAGGATTACACGTCCTGAGTGCATGGACTACAGGATCAGGTGGTATTTAAAAGGTTCTCGCCAAAGAGGATAGTTATCTTCACTAGAAGAGCTGTTAAGCTAGCAAAACGTTGCTGGTTTTGCCTCTTCATATAATGGAAAACTCTGTCATTTGGAGGGTGTCTTTTGAAGAATTTATTGATGGCTCTATTAATGTGTTAGCTCAAGCATAGTAGTTATGATTCAGGAATTTATTTCGAAGGAAGTACTCCCACACATCTTCTGAGTGTTTGCACCCTAAAGCTGCAAGTGAATTTTTGTGTGCCAATTGACTGTGAAATGAAGCTAATTATTTTCAAAACAGAACAGTCATTTTTAGAGATGCTACAGTTTGAGAACTTTCTGCTTTACTTTGGTTACATGTAGTGAAATTGTTGTATTCTGTAAGAAGAACTTCAGGACTTAAGTAAGCCCAGAATAGTGACCTTCATGCGGAGGATGGACAGGACTTCAGTGTATCCTTCTGACTTTCTGAGTTCCTTTAATATTTTCCCATCAAAATCTTTAATTATGCACAAGTTTCCTCCCTTGTGGTGAGGAGACATTTCAGTTCATCACTTTCCAATGACACAAGCTGATTTCAGTGCCTGCTGCAGGGAGTTGTGCTACTGGCTCTCCGTGAAGACTGGAGGCAGCTGGTGTCGGAAGCCTTTTCCTATCCCTTTTTCTGTCTTCGTTTCTAGGGAGCAAATTATGATTACAGGAGTTGTTGGCGAGCACAGATGCTTAACAGTTGGATCATATAGTGAGCTTATATTTCAGAAGGCTTCTGAGGGAGGCAAGAAAGAGCTCGGTCTAGATGAACTCTCAACTGATTTTGTGCAGGTGAGGTCTCTGCACCTGTCTGAGCGCAGGTAGGTGAATGTGTAGATTGTCATTTTATAGGATAATTTTATTCTTGCAAAAAAGTCTTTTTCTCACCAAGCTACCAGGCTTCCTGTAACTCTTTCACCTTTTCAATGCAGATCTTCAAATCTTTCCTTAATTTTTAAAAAATTACTATTACTATTTTAAAAACCAGTGAAAATTCCATTGGTCCTGTTGTGATATTTGGCAAGCATATTAGTCCCAGTAGTGGAATAGAAGTCTTGCGTAATGACAAGAGGGAAAACTTGAGTGTGGTGTCTGTGTTCAGGATTCAGGTGTTTAAGGAACTCTTGCAAGATTTTTGTTTTGCAAAACCTGTATAATACTTCTGGCTTTACATGATGCTTTATAAACAACCAGTTTACCTGTCCTGAAGAGCTGGTGTTTAAAAGAGAAGAAAGATGATTATCTGCAGCCTAGAACTGAAGGTTAATATTAGTGAAGAAATAAAGAAAATGTAGCATGAACAAGCTCAGAAGGAATGGGGTTTTGCAATCAGCGATGGAGGCCATTTAGTGCGAAGGATTATGCCAACATGGAATGGAGATAAAGGGAAGGAGAGGTGGCATGGCATAGGAGAGAAGAGAATAAGGAGCAGAAAGAGGGATTATAGAACAAGAGAACTGAGAACAAAGAGCCTGAATTTGGTGTAGTACATGTGGTATCTGAGACAGACTGAAGAGATGAGGGAGCAACATTAAACCAGAACATGCCTGTGCCAGGAATACCTGTTGAGCATCAAGGCACAATGAGTGAACTGATTTTTAGGCTTTTGTACCAGCTATTCCCATTAGAGATGGATAAACCTCACTGAGACTAACACTCTCCTGTCCAGTCATTCTTCACTCTTCTTTTTAACTTCTGCAGCCCAATATTAAAAACCTTTTGCTCCAGCTTGAAATGCAGCTGCAGAGTAAATTAACAGTGTTCCCACGTGCTGTTCTGCCTTGCCTGTCTCCCATCAGTGGCACGCTGATCCCTCTACGCTGGCCTATCCAAAACTTCTCGCCCTGCTCCTCAAAAAGTGTATGAAAACCATATTTTTTGAGATGTGGTATCACATACTTGATATTTACTATTCATCCTACCTAAAATAAAGACATATTGGTAAATTGTGGATTTTTACGGGGCGAAAACAAACGTATTGAAGGAGTTGCGAAGGGAAGTCTTGGTAGGTAGATTGAAAGCATGCGGTGTTGAAATGATCCGCGTAGCGTGGCAGCCAAAAAAAAATCACTGGGTCGGAATACAGACATTTACTCTTCATTTAAATTGATGTTGCCTTGAAGAGATGGAGCCTCCAATCCATCTGCCGTGGTCTGAGTTGTGGTTGCAGTGTAAAAACTGAAGGCATGTGTTTAAGTATTTGTTACAGCTGCGAATGAGAACTAGGCTGGTTAAAATTTCTGTTGTCAGATTAATATCTGATGTCCTAAAACAACATGGGGTCAACTTTTAGTAGTTTCCTACTGTTAGTTCATTATTTAGATCATTCTTTTAGGCTCAGTTTTGGAAAGATCACTTTTTAAGGAGGATAGATGTTTTGAATCAAAATGTTCAGCTTACCGTAAAGCTGTTGGAGTATTTTTGAGGGTAGGTAACAGTAAATTACAAATTGCCTGCCACTTGGAAAATTAAGTTAATTACTGCATTTTTCCACCTGCTTTTCATGAAGATGTAGTTACGGAGCAAGGTACTAAAATTTGTTTTGCTACAATTGAGGGAGTTTTAATGATGTTTTTATTGGGGAGATATTTCGATGCCTTAAGCAGTGGTAGTTGGCGATGCCAGGCTTTCTTTCGCAGCCAGACCTGGAGGGGTTACAGATTTGTGCTCTAATGCCACCCCCGAAATCAGCTTAGCCCCTGTTCTGCATTCCTCTGGCGCTTACCGAGCTGCCCAGGTTTCTAGACCGTCTTTGGTACTCTCTTCATGTGCGTGAAGTATCCAGTTTGCTGTGTGGAGGTGGCTGCTAGTTGCAGCAAAATGCAAAACCAAGCCAAAAAAAACCCAAACCACCGAGCCCCCCGACCGCTGTGTCCGTATGCTGAATTTTGCAGAAACATTGCAGAGAGGGCTCAGTGAATAATTTAGGTTCTCCGTATCACCACAGTTACAGGCTAACAAAATTATTAGGATGCAGTATTTGCAGGAATAACTCTTTTGAGTTGCTGTTATTAAAGGGTTAGGTCAGGTTATTTTCAAGTTTGGAAACTAAAATCATTGCTTTAAACCCAGACACTTATTCCCTGGCTACACCCTGGCTTTAAAATGGTTCCACCCTAAACCAGCTTTAGCTCAAAGCTCAGTGTCTGTTTCCTTTCCCCACCCTGCATTCCATTTTCCCCAGGCTCCAAAGCCCTCCTCCTCCTCCTCCTCCTCTTCCTCCTCCCTGTGGTAGCAGCCCTGAGACTGTTAATCTGCTTTAACTCCAGAGATCAGAGGCACTTCCCCTCTCTCCAGTGCCCTTCTCACTATTTCGTTTGTTCCTTGTGCCAAGGTTACCCTAGGCTCGTCTTTACAGAGATGTCAACCTTTCAAAAAAGATTTTTTTTTATTCTTCTTTTTGTTTCTTTACTGAAATTACAAGTGAGAAATCAAGAAGGTTTTAGAATTTTAGCGTTAAAAAAATTCTAATCCTACTTTGCATTCATCACTGTTCAGGACTTTCACTTTCCTATCTGAAGTGCTGCTTTTGCATTAAAACATAGCAGGAATTAGTTCTTTAGATGCAGTGCCTAGGAACCCAGCCCAAAAACTAACTTTGCTGCATTGGTCTCAGATTATTATTTTTTTTTAACATTTCTTACAGGCACTTATTTCAAAAGGTAAATATTTTTCCTGAGGATTTTCAAAGGTTATAACTCAGCATCCTGTCATATCATGAGTACTAGCGTTCATATTTAATGTGATACTTGAGTGTTATATTTCTATCCCTTCATGTTTCTGTCTGTTCATGTGCAGATGTGCAGCAAGAGACTGGAGCAGTAGAGAATAATATCAGTCCTTTTACTGTGTGAGTTATGAGACTTAGAAAAGAGGTTAAGCTCACAGTCAACCTCAGCGTTTTTAAAGTGATAGTCTGCTTGAAGTTACTGACAATTCTCTGCATATTTTGTGGAAACAAGAGTGTGGCTTAAGGTATTTCTGCACTGCCCAGTCATTCCTGCTCCTGCAAGGACCACTTTATTATTCCATTTTAGAATAGTTTCCAAACCAATTAACTCATCCAATTTAACCACTTCTCTCTTCTTTGGATTTGGGTGTTTTGTTGTATCTTTCTTTGGGGAAGATGAGCTTGTTGACCAGGTTTACTCTGTAGCCCTACGAGCAGTTGAGTTGACGTCACAAACAGGCTGTGGGAGAGCAGCAACAAGCAGCTGGGTTTGGGGCCAGGAGCTCCTTTTGCTGACACAGATCATGGAAAAATAGCTGCAGAATTTGATTCAATGTTAGAAAAACAAATATTACAGGAAAGAGATAAAAACTGATTATTTTCTTCAGATACTTGGAGGAGTGGAGGGAATTTTCCAGTTGATACTTGTAGACTGATTACTGTTTTGAGGAAAACAAAGATATATTTGTGCTTTTAGAATACCACTGCAGAAATATCAGTGTAAAACCAGATTGTATTTGTGTAGAACAAGCCTGTTTTATTTTAGAAATGCTATTCTAGAGGTATTGAGGAGAATGTTTCTGTTGGTAAAACATAGATGGAGAACATCCTATGGCTGTAGGCTTGAAAATTATATTCAAGCCTGTATGATGAATGCTGCCTTTCAGTTGGCACGGACTCCCCCTGAGCACTCCAGAAATAGTCACAGCATTGAAAATTTGCAGTTTTATGCAGGATGTTGTTTCTCAGCGATTCAGATCCCAACAGTGCAGGGCAGTGTCCCAGGTCACTCTGCTTTAAATCAGGGTTGAGAAGCTATAGTGGGACTCAAACCTGGAAGGAGAGGGATGGGAAAGTGCAGCCTGAAGGAGACCACGCTTTTGGTTCCATAAGCATTCACTTAAGATATCTTACGGTCTTTAACATAAAGGCAGTTTTTAATGATCATATATGTTGTGGTTAAATATCTGTGTTTGCCTGATAGTTTCCCGAGTTGTGAAATTGGAGCTTATTTTGAATGCTGTGCACATTTATTATATCCACATGTGTACTATTATGTTTGTAAAATAGTGCTAATCAAAACCAATATAGCTCATGGCATCACTTCTCCATGTAAATATTACAGTATGTGAGAATGCTGGGTTTTGCTTAACAAATAGTAAGTTGTGCAATGCTTTTGAAGGATTCCTGCTAGAAAGGAGGGGGTATCTGAAACACAAGCTTCAAGGATATTTTTAGCAGCTGGTAAAAGATTGTCATTTTTTTTCTACCAGCCAAGGTGCTCCTTTTTTTTTTTTTTTATTCCCAAGAAAAAAACACTAGGAAATGAAAAGGTTCTTTTTTTTTTCCCTGTGAGTTTAAAAATTAATTATGTCTTTTGCACAGAAGGAGATCAAGCCAAATCTTCCTAAACCTATACAAGAAACATCATCCCTGAAATTTTAGATGAAATCTACTGTCAGACAGATCTGTGTAGATACTTGACACAAATAGGTAGAAGAACCTCAGAAAATTAAGTCTTTGATTTCATCTGAGTTTTTTCCAGAAGAGTTCAGCTCAGGTCATAATTTGGCAGTGTCCTTGAAAGAAAAGCTGAGTTTAAGTGGCTCCCACTTTCCCTTGGTACTTAATTGCACCCCCACGCTCTCCTGCAGTTGTTCCGGTGAAAATGTCTGTACAACCATGTAGTGAACCAGATTGGGGAACTGATCTGGGTTTAAAAATAACTTTTTTAATAAACCAGTTTATTTTTAATATATTAGTTCCTGTCTCAAGTTCACCTCACAACTATCCACATAGTCTTGGTACAACTGAGGGAGTAGCAGGGGAGGATGCAGGAATGAGCATTTGGGGTGGGAGAGGTTGCTGATGTTGGGGCCTCTTCCCTCACACCCTCTCTGCTTGTCATGTTGTAAACAAAAAAGTACATTTACTACCACACTAAAAATTATCCAGCTGTGTGCAGGAGATCCTAAACAACTACCCAGAAGGCGCGAGGCCTGCGTCCATTCCAGGTAGCTTCCAGGCTGATGCTGTTCACTTTGTTCGTTAGCAACTTGGGCGGTGGGATGGAGCGAACCCTCAGCAAGTTGTTGGATGACACCAGGCTGGGAGGAATGATTCGCTGGAAGGCAGCGGTGCCAGACACAGCGTGAATTCAACAAAGACAAATGTGAAGTCCTGCATGTGGGACAGAATAACCCCGTGCACCAGAATAGGTTGGCAGGCAAGGAGCGAGAAAGCAGCTTTTGCAGAAAATGTGTTCTGGTGAGCAAAGAGCTGAAGAGGGGCCTGTGTGCCCTCGCAGCAGCGAAGGCTGGCTGCATGCTCAGCTGCCTCACGAAGAGCGTATGTAGCGTGTCAAGGGAAGCGAGACCATCTCTGGAGTACAAGATCCAGTTTGGGGATCTCCAGGAGAAGAAAGACTTTGACAAGCTTGAGCAAGCCCAGCTGAGGCTATCAAGATATCGTGTACGTGGAGAGGCTGAGACAGCGTGGTTTAACCTTGAAGAAAAGGGGGTGGATGGGTTGTCCAGAGCCAGACCCTTCTCAGATGTGTATGGAGAAAGGATGAGAGGTAACGGACAAGAGTTATAGGAAGGGAGATTCTCATGGGCTAAAAGAACGGTTAATCGGTGGCGGAAGGGCCTGGAGAAGTTGTGGTATCTCTCCCCCTGCAGATACTCAGCACTTGATTATACAAGGCCCTGAGCAACTGGATCTAACTCCAAATGTAGCTGTGAAATCACTTTCAATCCAATTTATTCTATGATTTTTAAAAATGGACCCAGTTAATGCAGCAGTAACGCTGTCACAAGTCAGGACAGCTACTCGCTCGCTGTCTGTTCATGCCACCACTTAAGACGTAACTTCAGTTGCTCTTCTCAATCTGTACTTTCCTCGATGTTGCCTTTCTGTTCCTGACAGCAGAACTCGTGTACCTCAAAGTTTGTCTTTCCTTCCCTTCACCTTTCCACCCTAACTTATGTAGAGGGAGAATACTCTCTCCCCCTGTAGACTTTGCTGTGGGGTTTTTTAATGTGCTTTGTTCTTACATGTGTTAAAAAGAATAAGCAGTATGACTTGCCAGCCCCGCTTCACATTTGCCTATGGGAGGGAAAGTATTTGGTGGACTTAGCTGGGGGTTCTACTGTTTATGACTGTCAAGTGTGCTTTACAAATAAGAGTAGGATATAAGATTATCCAGGGTTTCTTTAATTAGCTCCAGACAGTTGTGGGATCTTGCTGTCGCCCCTAGCTTTGGCAAGTGTCCACAAAATGCAGGCAGCCAGAGACTGTGGCTGGGTTTAGTTGACAGTGCTACTGCTGTTGGGTTAAAAGGATGCTGGTGAAATGGGCAGGGCGATGGCGTTAGTTCTGCTGAAGCACCTGAAGGCTTAAATTCCAGTAAAAGAGGTACTGCCGCTGTGAGATCGGGCGAGCTATGTGGAAAGGGTGAGGACACTTTCTGAACTTGAACTGCCCTTGTCTTTGGAGGTTGTGGGGACTCGTACAGATCCGATGAGTTTACTCCAGGTGCTGAGCAGCGATAACCTCCCGTTCAAAAGGGTGTGCTCGGAGGGATGGCTCGTGCTGTGTGGAAAAGCGCTACATCCGAGGGGAGTTGAGGAGAGGTTGGAGGGGCTCCTAAAAGCTTCCTGAAAATTGCTGGGGTGAGAGAGAGAACTTAGAGAAACTGGCTTAAAGCTTTGGCTATAAATGATAAGCTAAATAGTGTTGCGCTCCTTTCAAGGACCGCCGCGTTTGCTGGCTGACTTGCCCCACCTCGCTGGCGGTCGGGTCACTTTGATTAGGTAGGCAGTCGCTTGACGACGCGTGTCACGCGACCTCATCATCCTGGAAACTCGGGAGACCGAGGGGGAAGCGTTACTGCTTTGTATTTCTGCCAAACACAAGGGGACTTTGAAGAGAAGATGACAGACTTCTTGGATCTCCTCTTACCTTGAGACCATAATGAAAAGAGCAATATTGAGGCATAGCGACCTGGCAAAACGTTGCCTTTAGTTCTTGGGGAAGAGCTTGTTTCTGCTTTGAATTTTCCAGCAACAGATGTGATCTTGTATGGCTTTTATTCACGCCTTTCTTCTCATGCGTTTAGTCCTCCAGCTACAGATTTTTAGAAGATGTTCAACTATGTACATGAGAGAGCAGGAATGAAAGTTGAAAGAGGAGAAAATTACTTAAAAAAACCCCAGATTATGAAAGAGAATAATAGCATTGGGAGTCTGGGAAACAACAGAAAACACAACTGGGGGTTTACTGAAAAGGTAACAACACAATACAAACAAGAAATAAGTGGTGTGAAAGAAGCAGGGACTGAGGAGGTAGTTTGGTAACAGCTGAGTTTTAAACTGTAACGAGGGAAAAATGACTGAAGCAGGGGGAAGAAATACAAGACAAAAATGTTTTTTGTGTTAAAGTAATTAGTCAAATGGATTCTTTAAAATGAAGCTTTTCCTTGGTCTTTCTGAGATGACATATGTATTTTTTTGGTTGTTTGACTAGGTTTAATGCTTTTTACTCTCAGTTTTCTCCTAGGTGTTGGAAAACAATTTGTCACATGAACATTTAATTCGGATACTTTTAGTAAGTTGCATCACCTTTACTTCTGCTGTAGCCCTTTTTGAGGGGCTGGCAGATATCTATAGCACTGCCTGATTTTCTGACTAGTAGAGCTTGGTTTTCTCACACCTGGGTTTGTGACAGGAGCTCAGTTTTATATGACTCTGAGGTAATTTTTTATTTTAATGGTAGTAGCAGCTTGCCTGCTGATAAATGGGATTTCTGGTCTGGATTTGAGCTTCACGTAGTGTAGCAAAGCAAAGGAGTTTGCTGCGGATGTACTTCCCTTGCAGAGCAAGCAGACAGTTCACTTTTGTTTTGCCCAGGTGTAAATGTCTGCACAACAGCCACCCCGTCTGTGTTTGGGGTGTCGTACTGGCGTGAGCGTTATTCCTCTCTATAGATTTAATAAAGCCTGGTCAGCGTGGCTGGGAGCGACGTGTTTTGTTGTGCTGTGCTGAGCTGGGATGTGTGATCTCTGTGAGAATATATTCCTTTTGCATTAGGCTTTCATGTGTAGATAAGAACTTCGCCAGTTCAGTGTTGCTTTTGGAGTTTGAGATGCATGGAAATACTGTTGCCAAAATTGTTAAAAAATAGGCCCTGTGTTTTATCTGAAAATAAAAAATTATAATAAAAAATATTCATCCAAGTCAACAAACTAATAAAGCTTTTCTAAAGCTTCCGTGTTTTGGAAAGTAGGCTGGTGTAGTAGAATAACTGCAAAATAATTATTTGCTAAAGAGACTAATGAGCTTGGTTTTTTAGAGCAGCATTAATCCCGTGTTTAGCTTGCTGCCCCGATCGGGATTTCCTGCGAGCGGTGCCTGGAATCTGTGCAGTCGCGGGGACTGTCTCAGCGGTGTGAAAAATGAGATGTGGAGGAGTTGGATGGAGCTCTCGGGCTGCCATGTGACCCGCTGCCTTGAATAATTGCAGAATAGAAGCTCATTTACTAAAGCTTGGTTTACGTACTGTTGAAGCCCTGTAGTAAACAGTTTAGATTACCAGGAAGTGACGGATACTTTTGATTCATATACTTCTTTGGCTAAATGTTGTAAAAGAAGCTGTATTCTAGTGAAAAGGGAGAAGTGGTTTTGGAGGCGCTGTGAAGAGGAACTTCATGCATTTTTGGGTTTTGGTGCACTGAGAATATTTTAGTCCTTATGTGACTAAGTGGATATTTATTTTGTCTTAATATGTATTTGATTAGGTTACATCAGCTATAAATACTGCAAGCTCTAAAGCCTCTATTTCACTGTCTGTCTCTAATCTTGGCTTTTGAGGAACATTTAATGTCTTGTTGTGGTTACAATTAATCTGCGTGTGTTTTAGCAATTAGTGTTTATGTGCAGCAGGCAGCAGCAGATTCTGGCAACTGTCAATCAGCATCTGTAATTGGCTATGAAAAAGGACGGGAGAAAACGCAAGGTGATTTACTGCCTGCCTGGTTATTTGGCAACACCGTTTTGTTGACAAACACACTTTCTGGCCTGAGTTATCTGCTGTGATTTGCCGTGTGGGTGGTGAGGAGCAGAGGAATGGCTTTGATTTGATAAAGCTGTCTGTTACATTAGCAGTTTAATGGGCTAGAATTCACTTTCTTCACCACCTTTTGTAGCAGCTGCTGTTTTTTAAACTCTTGTAACTTCCCTTTATGTGGAAATGTTTGTTTTTAAAACAAACTTTGTTATCATCTAGAAAAATGCATATACCCGTTAAACGCTCACTCGGTAACAGAGGGATGACAAAATATGTAAAAACTCAAAGCAATTGAATTCTTCTGCTTGGCTAAGATTTGATAAAACTGATCATATGAGATTACAGAAGCAAAACACGGACAGAGGAGGGAAAATGGTTTGGTTTAAAGAGAAAGCCTCTCTGATAGTTTGCAGAGTTGCTGCTGGTGTGTTTGTAGCCCCCAGCCTTGGGAGTTCCTTACATCTCCGGGGTGTAGGAGTACTCTGCTAATGATTGTTTTTTCCTTATTGTTTGCCTTGAGGCTTTTTGTTTTTGAAAGGAAGTGGAAAAACTTACCAGTAAGAGGTACTGGCAGTACAGCACAGCCCAGTAAAGTGAATGTGAACGTGTTAAGGGATCTGGTGTGACCTTGGCCGGGACTGGGGAATTCAGACTGATCCCAGCTCCGCGGGCTGGACACCTCGAGCCAGTCACCACGTCATTCTCTGGCAGTCACCACCTGTAAAATGAGATGAATATAATAATCTTCCTTTAGCTGATTTTCAGGTTACAGGAGGTAGGCACTGTACCAGTGTCCTCATTAGCATTTTTAATAAGGCTGTGTAGATTGATGTCTTGCCCTGGTTTGAAGTTGTCGAACGCTACAACCGAGTGCTGGTGTGCCACACTCTTCCTCTTCCCTTTTTGTGAGCTCTGCTGCCGTGAAACTTGTGTGGGAATAAGTTGATTGGTGTGTATGAGCAACACCTGAATTCCTTGTCCAGAGAAGTGCAAGATGAATTTGTGAAAGCAGCTGAGTGTTAATTTTGTACATGTCATACCACTATTTCGAACTGTAATAGTTGCCTCTCGCATTAAGTAGATTTAACTGTATTTTGAACTAGGAGGCATTAAAATGTTCAGGATCTGCAAAACAACTTCTTTTTCCATCTGATCACTCTTTATCAATGCCGTCTCTTTGGATTTGGATTTTTTTCCCTCTGCATCTTAATAGTACAAATGCTACAAAAACATCTGTTTGTTGGGAAGCTTTAGCCCTGTTTGCCAGGTCCTTGACTGGGTTTTGAGTGTGTCACCTCTGTTCTGCTGCTGCAGATTCTGGAATAGATAACTGCAATTTGGTTTACGCACTTTATAAACAGGGTAACAGCCCTTTTTGTAGATAATGTTTTTGTTTACTGTGAAGAACAGAGAGGAGTGTAAGAGTCGCGTTCCTTTACATAAAAATACATAAATTATTTAAGACTGTAAGAAAGTCAAAGTTCAAACAAGAATCTTTAACTAGACCTCCCCCAAAATGAAAAAATAAACTATGTTTTTGCAGGGAGGAATTAGCCTTATCATAGCTTTTTCATTTTTTGTTTGGGTTCATTAGTTGATGTTTTTGTTAATAGTCTGTTGTGCTGTTTATGCAGCTTCTTTATAGCTACCTGTTGTCAAGTGGCTCATCTGTGTCTTTGTTTTTTGTTTTTAACTGCATCACTTCTGTATAAAACCCACCCTGTGATATATGCTGGGAGCCACTTATTACTGTGTATTTTTCAGATAAGTGACCCCAAGGGATCAATACTAATTAGCAGTCCACTATTACAGGGTGGAATTATTACTGGATTTTTCAAAACCTTCATCGTGGGGAAGAAAGGAAGGAATGAAAATTTGAACTACCGGAGTAAAATTATGGAAAAACCAGAACTTAAACATTTGAACGTCATTTCAGTGCTAGCAGACTATCCTGAAATCTTTGTTTAAAATAAATAAAGTTTTGTCCAGTTAGGGGTGGTAGGGGAGGTTGTACCCATCGCTCTCCCTCTGCCCTGCCGTCATAGCACGTGGTGCTGAAGTTCCGACCCGTTGACGGGGCAGAGGTGAAGGGTGCGGATGGACGCAGGCCTGAAGCACAGAAATCCCCAGGCGTGGGGCGGGTGCCGCTTCCTATCGAGCCTCTGAACTGCCGGCTTCATCTTCGGACTTTTGGAAAAGGGGGGGTGAGAAACAGCCCTCTCACATGAAAAGTGACAATAAAGCCAAACTAGGTGGTGACAAGTTCCTGGTTCTCAGTTATTCGGACCCGTGGTTAGGTGGGCACGCGTGGCCGGTGCGCCACATCGCAGGAGTTTGCTTGTGTCTCTGACGGCATCTTTTCGTCACGCAGGTGCTGACGTGACGGTAACAGAGCCCAGCAGCTCTGACAGCAGAGTGGAGCGATCGGACCCCTACGCCAGCGTGGACGAAGCCCTCCTGGGGGGGGAAGCCAGCTACATCTCGCAGCCCCTCACTCCGGAGAAGGAGGATGCGCTCCAGGCCGCCACCGTCGCCAACCTGCGCGCGGCTCTCATGAGTAAGAACAGTTTGCTGTCTCTGAAAGCCGACATGCTGGGAGAGGATAGTTCTCTGCTGTTTGAGTACTTACCCAAAGGCACGCATTCTCTCTCTCGTAAGTTTGTGTTTTTATATTTTTTTGTTAACTGATGCTTTAAGTGAAATCTTTAGTGAGAAGATGATACAGGCCACTGCCTCATTTATTACTACCGATATGTTTATATCCAGTTTTAAGTCCTGCTTAATCCCATTTTCCATAAAATTTGGAAAATTGTGTCTGGTAATCGATCCAACTTTAATGTTAACTGCCGAAGCCATAGAAAAAAGTATTCAGTGCACGTGTATGTAGTGCTTGTCCTCAAATTTCTGTTGTACTTGTTTGCAAAATGGTACTTAGAAACACAATACAGAGTATTTGAATCCTTGTGGTAAAAGAAGTAGCTCCAGAGGTTTTGAATCCAGAATTAATGTTGAGAGGAGGCTTGACTGTTGCTCCTGTAGAAAAAGTTGTGATTTCGTGGATCGTGTGATCTTTGCTTCTTGCTGTTCACTTTTTAGACCTCTCTCTGAGTAATGAGCAGCTATTGATTGTTTTGTTAGACTTGCACATGGAAATGAATGTTTCTCTACTGGGGATCTGTTGGAGACAGCTGATGTACCGTTATGTGTGGACAGCTTATTTTGCAGCACACTTTTGTATTTTTGTCATTGCAGTCGTAAAATAGTTTGATTCTCTAGTGTGCAAAGAAAGAAAAATCATTAATGCTGTATTTTAATAATATTCTCGGAAGATGGGGATATCATTTGTGACATCAAATAGAGCCAGAGGAGTGCTACATGTTAGTTTCCAGCAGAAAAGGTTTATTTTAATCTATACTGAGAAAATTGACCAATTAAATGGAATGAAAAGTTCACTTAAGATATCTGTTATTTTATTTTATCTTTACTTTTCTCAATGGCAAAAGATAGATAACTTTTAGTGGTCACTTGAGTTGTATGATAGAGGGAAATAATTGGACAATGTAACGTCAGTCTTAGTATCTCTTTTTGCTTCTCATATCTGATCAGTGGAATGATTTTTTAAAAATATTTTTAAGTTGAGAGAGAAAAAATAAAATTTTTGTACCTTAGTCTGCAGCTTAAATGTTTGGGGGGAGTTGCTAATGCAACATTCTTGTTTCTTCAACCGTAGTTCGCTTATGGAATGATCTCCCAATTAAATCAGATTCAGGTGGTTCAAACTAGGCTCCTGGGTAGAAATCCCTTGGTTGCGATGCAGTAGCCAAGACCCTGAGCAGCAGTTCAGTCGCCAGGCTTGCGAGCGGTGAGAAGCGTGCCCTCGGCTGGCACCGGGGCGGGTGGGAGCGTCGATCCATGCACGGCTGCGAGGGTCATTTACACACCACGTGTTCGGGTCTGTGACAGGCAAAATCAGCGGTTTCATCTCCTGTCATGATAAACTGGAATAATGACGGGGCTGCCCTCTATCTATCATCCCTCTCTTGCTTGGAGGGCTTTAGATTTTCCTTAAAAGCTGAAGGACCACTTGGCGTAAAGACAAATTAGTATAAGGCAGTCATAAATTTGGGCTAGAAATTAGAGACTGCCTAACCAGATGAGAAGCAGAGTTTAGGAACAGGCATGGTGTAGGCAGAAGACCAGCTGAGTTTAAAATAAAGCTTGACACATGTAGAAAAGGGCGTAGAAATCGAGGTTGCTCATCGAGGGGTGCGATGGCTCGGGAGGTCCTTCCAGCCTGTGTTTGAGGTCCCTATTTTCCAGTCCTCTCACTATTACTTGAATTTCATTCAGCTGAGCTTCAATTATCTCATCTTTATGGAAGCAAAGCGAATTGCATAAGACAAAAAGACAGCTCGCTTGGTCTGTAGCGCTCACACCAGTGGGTGGATGTGGCTGTGGCCTGCTAAGAGGGTTTTTACAGAAGCAGAGAGTTAAGGGACATGTTTTTTCTTTCATCTTATTCAAATTCACAGGTATTGATTTATTTTAATCACTTGAAAAAGATGTTCTGATACAAGACTCTTGCTTTTAAGTGGTCGTTACTGAATACAATAGGACATCAAGTTTAATGAGAATTTTCAGTGTATAAAATGACAGTAAAGCAAATGGTAACAAGATTCTGGAGATCTAAAAGCAGAGTCTAGGTTGGTGCTAGCTTTGTAGGTGTTTTTCACATTTTTCTTCAAACACAATTTGAGGATGTTGAGTCATTTTAAGTCCTGGGTTATATTAAAAAAAAAAAAAAAAAAGGCGGGGGGAGTAGGCAGGAGCACAGTGAAAAAGATTTTTTTTTTTTTTTTTGAAAAGCCCAAAACCAGCACAGTGTTCATCTGTTTGATTTGAAAAGGAAATGCACTAACTTCACAAGTTTTAAGTGATCAATCTCTCTTGAGTTTAAAAAATGTGAAGTGGTTTTTAATCTTAACTGCTCTCACTGGATTGTCTTCGTGTTCTCTTACGAAGCACTACAGTAAGGAAGGACCAGTGTTCACATTTATTTTTCTTTTCTGGAGGAAAAGATTTAATGGAGGTGGACAGATCCAAAGGGTATATGATACGTGTTTAAAATTCTGATGAGCAGTTTCTAAAGGGGATATTACTCTCCAAGTTACTGCATACACTACAAATTTTCATTTTTTCTTCTGCATAGTTCATCCTGTTGTAAAAGTTAATAGAGAATACCCCAAGGTTTTCGTGTTGGCCAGTGTTCTTTTTTCCTAATTCATTGTACATTGTAATGATTGTATGAGGAGTGAAAATACTTAACATTCTGCTGATGGAAAACGAAGCCCGGGGTGTGCGAGAGGGGTGTTGTATCACTATGATGTAGTCAAACAGCAGTACAGCATTTCTAAAGTTAACCAGTTCAAGCTAATTTAAAATCAGGAGGGAAAATTTAAATATCTTGCCATTTGGGTATCACAGTTACCAGATAACCTGCAGCTGAAGGGCTCTGAGAATTTATGATGTTCATGGTGGATGGTCAAGATCAACATTGTTCATATGCTTGTCAGACCTAAAGAACATGCAGGTTTTGCAGAAAAAAAAATACATATGAGTTATTCATGGGTAACACTGAGGTCGTCTTGGGAACCATTAGTTACTGAACCCGCATAGTTTACTGTTGGGGATGTCTTTCAGATAAGACATTATAAGAGGTTCAGTTTTTCTCATCTTCACGTGTTTTCATGGCTTGTCTGTAAAAGCAGGTTATTTATTCTTTGCTGATTTCCAGCTTCAGCAGTGCGGTTCTACTGAGCTCCTTGGTTTGATGATGTGTCTCTCATTTCATTTACGATACTGAACTTTGGTAGCATTGTTCTGTACGGTTACACCACATCTACAAAAGTCTCAAAGGCTTTAGTTGAATGTTTTTAGCTGGTTTTGCCAAGTGTAATCAAGAGGATGAGAAGTTGAATATTCATTAGAAAAGGAATAGATTAGTTTACAGCCTTGTTTTCTCAATTTAAAAAAAAAAAAGTCAAAGCTTTCAGATTTTGGGGTGACAGACTCTCTTAAAGGGCGACTCTTGCACATTTTCAGAATAGTACATTGCATACTTTTTTATATGTCTAAGTTTGGCTTTTCCTGTTTACCCTGTTGCAACTGAAACTGTTTATAGAAGCAATTCCTATGAAGCTTGCTGGCCAAGTGATTACATGGTACACAGAGCCCTTTTCTTTTGGGCAAACCGGCTAATACGTTATTTTTAGTTAGTGGTTCATTGGAGCCAATAATTTATACTCGCACTGGATGTTAAAGGAATACATTTTACATAATGGTGAACTCTCCTAAGAGGGAGTTAAAGGTATTCAGTTTGGCGTGGAATTTTTGTACGTGGTAAATGAAGATTTAGGGGAGAATGGATGCAGTTTTAAACAAGCTATAATAACCTTTGCCTTTCTCTTTTCCACAATAGCTTACTGTCCAGCTGTCAGAGAATACTGTATTCATGTAAATACTGCTAAACCGCATCATCTTTCACAAGCAAAGCTGACTGAAGGAAAGCACTTTTAATTTCTGATTTAGAAGTTAAAATACTTTTCATTGAAATTAATTTCAATACAAATTCAGGAGGGAAAAAGGTTCCTGGCGGTACTGGTCAGAACGGGACAAAATGTAAATTCAGGTGCCATTTGTGTTCTCGTGTACAAAATATGGTTCATTTTTGTAGGTGTCTCTTCTTGTGTTACTTGCAGTTGTTGAAAACAAATAAATATTAATTACTGTTTTAAAAAGCATCTTTGTACTTTGTTGTACATCTTTGTGGCTCACGTGGGATGATTGATTTTATTGTTTCTCCTTACTCTGTTTCATTGCTCGTTCCTTAGCCTTAACTTTTGCTTTAAGAAGTGCATAGTTTCTTAGGAACTCGTGTAATTCTGTAGAGGTGCTAATAAAGAATTAATCAAGCCAGACCCCACTGGCTTATCTTTACTGTATGTTAAAATACCATTTGTTTAAGGAAGTGCACCCCGGAGATGCCTCAAAGCTGCCGATGGTCCCAGCGTGTAGCTTCAATGGAAACAGAGAGGTTTGAATCAGTTTGGGATGTTCAGGGGAAAAAAAGGAACGTGTGGATGTCTAGGCAGGAATTCTGCTATGGACCTGGAGAGCTGGCTTCCTGGTAACAGTTTCTGACAGGAAATACTGACGATTTCACTTTTCCCCCCATTTTTTCCTACCTTGAATTCACGGGGTTTTAGGATTTTGTTGTCTTGCCTTTAAATTATACCAGCAATAGATGAGCACCACCAGAATGAAAACTGGAAGTATTGTTATCACACTTGAATAGAGTTAACTAAGTTGTGAAAGATTTCAATCTGCGATCAAAGTGGAGGAAGGTAAATCAAACATCCAGCTTGTGGCACAAGAGCAGAATTTCCTTTGATAGCTGATAAAAAGTTAGGTTTGGGATTGTTCACATTTAGAAACCTTTGTGTGGTTTCACTCAAATGCTTTGTTGTGACCCAGATCACAGTGTATTGTATTCGGGCATAGTATAAACTTTGACTTGTTATTTGTAGCTGTATTAAAGACTGTGTTTTTTATATCTGTAAAGGTTTCAATCGGAGTCTTTTGTGTTAGAAATAAAAAAGCCTTTAGGGCATAGAGTGCTGTAAATACAAATTTGTTTACTTTTATGCCATATCTGCTTCTGATTTCTCCTGCTTGCTTTTCGAAAATAATGACCTGCTCGATATGTCACTCCAATATTCAGTCAAGGTGTTTGTTAAAGTTTGTTTAACAACTTGTAACGTACGCCGATCTTGATTACGCAGTCTTTATTTGTACGTAGATTTGTCACTGATTATCAGTGCAGTTTCTGGAACATTGTTTACCATTTGGCTGTTGCTGCAGCGTAGGCAAGAGGGTACGATTCTGCTTCGGCCAAACGAATAATGTTTGCTTTTTTAACTATGCTAGATTTTTAGAATGTAACGACTGTCAGGTATAATTGAATAGTTTTGTACAAATATTTGAACTTCCATGCTTGCTAACTGTAGGATGAAAGGAATATTTTTTCCCATCTTTTGTAAAGCACTTTGAGATCAAGGACTGACAGTACTGTATTCAATAAAACACCACGGTCAGATCTTGAGATCTGAAGCTTTGACATAAATTTTCAAGAAAGTTAGTAGTAGAATAAAGTTTGTGTGTGTGTTACTTAAAGATCAAAACGTATGTGTTTGAAATGGTGCTTCTCCAAGGGTGTCTCTCAGAAAAGCGATCGCTCTGGATATTTGTGCTGCGCTGTGCTGCTTCCTCCCGACGGACTCTCTAGTGACGGTGCCACGCGATATAACTCCACTACATACATCACGCACAGACGAGGCATTTTGGGTGGGGAGGCTGGTTTAAAAAAAAAAAAAAAAAAAAAACCAACCAAAAAAGCCTGGCATCACTGTCCTGCTGCATTCCCTCCCACTGACAGAAGATAAGCTGCGAGTGCTGGTGCGCTGCCTTTGCAAGGCCTTTTTTAAAAAACCACCAGCTGGTGCTAGTTCACGTGGGTGAGATTCGTTTCCTGTGTTCCCCAGGGCCTGGCACCAACTTGAATCGTTCAAGGGGCGAATGTGATGGCAAAGTGGAAGCACCATCTCCCCCGCTGCCTTCATCACACCTTGCCACTCAGAGCCCCCCCGAGATCTGCTCTTCTGGTGAAATGTCACCAGAAACCATGATAAAAGGAGAGGTGCCTTCCTCAACCCAGGTAAGACTGTGGGGGAAGACGCAAGAAATTTAAATGCAAAGGTATTTGTTTAATCAAATTCTCCCCAGTTAGCAGTGCTTTGAAGGACCGTAATACTTTACACTTTGATCTGTTAGCTTTTTTTTTTTTTTTTAAATACAGGGTATTTTAAAACTAGAAGTCTGAGGTCAGGGCTGGTGCTGTCCTAATTTTAGTCTTTCTGCCTTACCTCAACAGAACTTGTGTTCAAAAACCTGTATTTTATTGTAAATCCCTTTGTTTGCAAAACATTGCATACAAGAATATAATAATGATGTAAAGATAGCCGAGACCCCAGCTATCCATTGCCTGCTTCTGGTGTTCTGCATTTGGTTTTCTTCTGTCTAAATTTGGATAGAAGCAGGCTGGCTTTCTGCATTACAGGAGTCAGGAATTTGACACAAAATCCATAGCTTTCTGTGGCTTTTCTTATTCTTAATATTTTTGAATGACACTTCAGTTCTATTAAACAAATGGGTGGAAACACAGATATTTTTTTTTTCTTTTTCCCTGTAGTCACCTTAGAACAAAATGAGCTGGTCAGAATGGCTGGTAGTCGCTTGCCTGGTCTCCAGCAGACCTGTCCAGGCTGCATCATGCCTCTGCCTCATAGAGGGCTGCCATCTGCCACACGCCGGCATACTGCAAATGGTTTATGGAAAAAAAAAATTAAAAAATCAGCTTTTATTTGTAACTTGGATCAGCAATGCCAGAGAGCATTGCATAAAGGGAACTACGCAGAAGGTGTTTGTTTTCTATGGGCTTTTCTATGTGGAAAGAAAAAGTAGCTATGTATGGCTAAGGGAGAATTTTCCAGTTCTGTTGTATCTACTAAAAATTTTCTATCCAGCGTTTGCTGCCGGCCTGAGTGGGGGCTACAGATGCTTACAGGACTGGAAACTGAGTAGGTACCCAGGACCTAAATAAGCACGTTGATTACTGTCTTCAAAACACTGAATCGTGCAAAATATGGCCCAGTTAACTTAGCTGCTTTGACAGTGACAGCTTTGTGAGGACAAGTAGGGTTGCCACGTCAAATGATGGGTCTCCCTGAAAGAAGGGGTGAAGGCTGTGATGAGATGGGAGTCTGAGCACTAACTGCAAAGGTGTGTTCTTGTGAATGCTTGCCTTACCTTAAGTATGCTTTTCATTTGCAGGCCACTTACGATGGATTTTTAGCGCTTTGGCAGTTCGATAACTCTGATTCGAGTAAGTAGAGAGAAAAATATTTTTTTAAACTATCATTATTTTATACCAGAAGACACTGATTTGTGCGTGTCTCTGCGTATTTCTGTTTTAGATACGAGTTTCTCGAGATCAGAAGACATGGACGTAACCGCTGATGGCCTGTTCCTGGATGCAGCCCTGGGCAAGAGGCTGACCTGTGGTTTCTGCAGGAGGGTTTTCCAGTGTGCTGAAGAGCTGAAGGAGCACATCCACGAGCATGCTTTCTCCATGCTTCTCCCCTTCGACTTCGACTGCTCCCAGCCTGGCCTTGCTGACAGCATGCCCCCTGGCCAGCTCGCCCGCTTCCAGTGCTCCAAATGCCCCGCCAGCTTCACTCTGAAATCAAACATGGATCGGCACGAAAAGACCATCCACTTCAACTGTAAGAAGATGCAGTGTCCTATCTGTGCCAAGCTGTTTCGAGACAAAACAGACTTAAACCGGCATCTCATGTCTGTGCACTCGAACGAGCGTACTTTTGTCTGTCTCTTCTGTGGCAAGGGCTTCGGTACACAGAAGAACCTCGCTAGCCACGTGAAAGCGTGTTACCTGGGCTCTGCCCAGCTGGGCGGGTTTGAGCTTTTGGAGGGTGTAGGACAAAACGAGGATCCTGAGGACGCGTAGCTCCTGTCGCGTATACGAGACACTTCTTTTAAACTAGGGAAAGCAAATTGTTCCATTGTTCTCGTGCTGCAAACGAACGTACCGCAGGTGTAATTCAATAGAGTAACTCCCCAAAGCTGATCAGGTTGATAATGTGCTGGTTCCACACACTGTGTAACTGCAGCCACAGTGCAATTTTTGTGCAAAAATAACTTTTGTCAGTCCATATACCGGGCACTTTGGCTATCTTATTGGTGTGGTCATACTGCGTGCTTATACTACCTTAAACTTTTTTTTAATCAGTAGATCTCAAAGTGCTTTATAAAAGAAATGGTAACGTTTTCCTCGTATTTCCTGGGAAAATAACATACCTCAGCTTGTTGAGCGTGTTAGCAATAGAATTAATAACAGAATTCAGTCTTCTGAGTTCTGGTCTAGTGTTCTGTCCATTAGACAATTAGGGCATTTCAGGGTGTTTCATCTTGAGATTAGGAGCTGTGAAAGCACTGGGTTGCTCAGCCCTGTAAACTGTTTATAAAGTCTGGTTTTCTATGTCATTTAAAGGAGAAGAACCTGCTGCTTGTTCATATGTGCAACAAGGTATATCACTGGGGCTTGAAAGTTGTCGTAGGGCTTGTGTATTTTATGGAGACTATGTTTGAGTGCTTTTAGGACTTCAGAAAAATTATACTGGAGTATGGCTGTGGTTTTCAGGAATTCTGTAAATTTTTCCGACTCGTTTGTTTTATATAATGTAATTAAGTCAGCCAGACTGAATGTATGTTCTTGAAACTGAGGAGAGGAGACTTTACGCAGAAGATCTAATTGTAACTTAGGGTGTGCATACAAAATCAGTAATGGTTGTTACTGGAGGGTAGAAGTCTTACTGTAATTCCTATTATATGAAATTAATTTATTTTTTTTAAAGATTAAATATTTCTGTATCTCTTGCTATATATTTACATGCAAAACCAGCTTATAGTAACTGTGAAATGAAAGTAGCATAATTAAGCGTAGTGCTTCCCAGCTGCTCTGTGTACAACACAGCTTGTCAGCAGCTTGAGCTTTGGCGTTGTAGGGTTGCTTTCCTTAATGTGCGAGACAGGCAGCCGAGGAGACTGAAGCAACTTCTGCAAATGGTCTGTAGAGTTCTTCAGGGAAGTTCTTTCTCCTAATGTTGTTTCATCTCAGGGAGACAAAACCGAGAAATACTTGGTTGTGCACAAAGTGGACTGGAGCAGCCTGGAGGTCTGCAGTGGAGAGTATCTTGCAAAGCTGTTTTGTGGAGAGCTGGACGAGAGATCGTCCGGTCCCTGCCGCTCTCGTAGCGAGGGAGCAGGTACGCTGCGGGGCAGCGCTGCTCTGCCCGGTCCTGCCGGGAGTCGGAGCTTCGGGGAGGCGGCTCCGTGCCCCGTCAGAGCTGGGTTTGTGAGGGTTGGGAAGCCAGAGTTTCCCTCCTTGGCTTAGTTCGTTCTTACTCTTTGTTTCCACAGGGTGCGGTCAGATTTGAGAATATGTTCCTATATAATCAGTGTAGTGCACCATACTTCACTTTTCTTAAATTCTATTTTTTTGCAAAGTCTCGTTCATTTTTCTCGCTCTTGTTCCCATGGACATCTTTGGCATTGTGGATCACGGCTGTCTGTGAACTTGTGTAGTTTATAGTTTGTCAGCTTCCCTTGTTGCAGATGTCAGTTTAATTGCTTTGTAGTTTATTTTGCTCTTAAAGAACCAGTAAGTGAGGGAGGAGAAAGCTGAGCCAGAAGAGGAAGTTTTGGCCAAAATGAGTCTTACCTGGCAATCTGGGAGCAGCATGGTAGGACTTGTCTGAATTGGAAAAGTAAGATGCCAGCAAAAGTAACTTCAGCAAATTTTAAAAGGATTCGTTCATGTGATAATAGTTACTGACACTTCATATTTGTTCATTTTTCTCATATTTGAGGATTTAATTCAACATGGAACTCTCTTTCTATAGTCAGGTCAACTCTTTCTCTCTAATAGAGGTTTAAGTAGTATTTTACTTGGCCTGTACATCAGAGGGCTTCCTGAGTTCAGCACCGAGAATTTCCAGTGTTTCTCTTCAGGATCATGGGTAGGTTTTTTAAAATGTTAGAACCATAGGGTATAACATAGCAGAGGCTTAGCGGGTTCGTGTAGAAAACTTTTTAAAAGCAGGATTTTTGTGTTCAGAAATGGCATGGGAAGATGTGTAAGTTTGACAGTTAAATTGCACCTTGCTGTTTATAACCTTAAATATAATGAGGATGAAGTGGACAAGCATTCTCCTAAAATTTGTGAATTCTTCGTAATAACCACATGAGTGTAGTATTTCAGTGGTTAGTTACGTACGAGTTTACAGAGTTAACACAGAGTGGCTCTATCAGGCAGTGTGTCGCTAGTGCTTTCCCTTCTCAAGTCAGGGGCGTGGGAGCCTCTTTCATTTAACAGCCTCAGTGAAATAAGTAAAGTTAATTGCGATGACAATACCAAAGGCTTTTTTTCAAGCATTATTGTGCCAATTTTAAAAAGGCACATCATCTGTAAATACTTTCGCAGAGTTAAGTACATAGATTTTTTACTGTGGCAGTGTTTGTATTACGTTCTCTGCTTCTTGCTGCTATTCTTCCTGTAGTTGTGTCCAGTAGCTGGTTACCTGTGGCGCTACTGTTAATGGTCTTGATGATCTCCTTGCAGATTATTTCTCAGGACCTTAATGCTGCTATACGTGAGCTCTATAAAATACTGTCATTTAGACAAAAGATCATATTCATACCAAAGGTGGTATGTTGTTCATTAAGTCTATGTACTTGTGAGTGCAGATATTTCACAGGAGCATGAAAACGTTAACTCTGTCATACAGTTATTTTTCTAACAATGCTTTTGTTTTTAAGGTGTTTACTTTGGAGATACGAGAACTAAATATATGGCTATTTGGTGGAAAAAAAAATAGTTTTCAATAAAACTATAGCTGCAAAAAGTGTTCTGTGACTTTTTAAATACCAGCGTACTAGAAGCCGAAAATGTTACTCTCGAGCGATTTAAGCTGAATGCAGGCAAAAGTAAGCGTGAGGGATCTTGAAATCAGAAAACATTGCGAATATGTTGTTGGAAATACATTTCTGTGTTGGGAACCCGTGGCTATTTGTGTGTGGAAGTACCGTGGCAGAGGTGCAGGTTGAGCACCTAACGTTTGGTTGCCTTTTCGGCTTCTGCGGTAGCTCAGCTCTAAAGTGAAGGGACAGGTCGGACAGTAAATGAGAGGAGACATCTGGTCATTTAGGAAATGACAGGATCAAGTGCAATCTGGCGATGTAGGAAATAAGGGATTTTGTGGTATTCTCTTCTCTAAAGCACTTTTGCTTCGTAATCTTGGGATCTGGTTGCTGTCAGGATCTCCATGGGAGTTTTTTCTGGAGTCAGGTGCTTAAACCTGACTTGCTGAGCGGCTTCTCCTGCTAGCTGTGGTCTACACGTCACGTTTGTGGTGTTGAGCAGTACTGGACGTGGCCTTGGCCTGGAGGAAGGAGGGTTACGTGGCCCCTCTTGACTTCCCTTGATCAGCTTACAGCTTGCTTACCTTGTCTAGACTTCATAGTAATAGGTTTATAGTGATCCTGGGGAGTGTAAGTGTGTGTGTGGCCTATCACTAATGCTTCAGCAAGATCAGACTGGAAATGTATTTATCACAAATAGCTTTGTATCGTAAAATTGATACTTGCTGTAGAAGAAGGTGGGCTCCTTGCCTCTGATTGTATAGACAAATCTAAAGGAGATGATAAAAGAAAAAATACTTTTCCTGTAATATAAAAGAGAGAGTTTTCATATTCTAGTTGTTTAAAAAAAAAATTTAAACCTTGTAAATCAGGATGGGTATGGGGAAGGGCTGGGTGGTTACATTATCAACAAGAGCTTGCACAAGGCTCTGGGCATCGGGCCATGTTAAAAGTGCCTCCTCTGGGAGGTTCCCAAAGCACTGCAAGTGCACAGTCACTCAAAACCAGCCCTTCCAAATCCTGCCCGATCGCAGTGAATAATCTTTACTGACGGGTGAATGAAATATTCTTTAGCGTTCACTTACCCTGTCGTCAGTATTGCAGCCATGGCCCAAGTGAGTAGGCTTTTTTTTTTTTTTCTTCCTTGGGCTAGAAAATTCTCTCGACAGCTCCGCAAATGGGTTGCAAAAAGTCCCACCAAAAAAAAAAGCACCTGTAGGGTGGACCACCACCGTTGCTGAACAGCCCAAAGCAGCAAGTTAGGGACGCAAGAAAAAGAATATGAGAATGTTAGATCCAGTTCAAACTGCTGCTCAAAGCGTGGAGGATAGGTTTAATCCCAGGTAGTCAAAACAAATGCTAAGACAAAATATCACAGCAGCTTTTAAGATAGATCTTGAACCATGCTTTTAGCCTGCACTAGAACAACAAAAAACTTCTTAAAATACTTTTTCTAAGATGAGCTTGTGTTGAAATGTTTGTTCTGAATAAGAAGGGTGGTGTTACCTTGTGTAAAGATGTCTCAATAGCGTCATGTAGTTTGCACTTCTGCAAGAGGGACAGACGTACTTTCCACATTGTTTTATCTGTATTGCAAATACGAGACAAAGTAAATTTTAGAAGAAAAGAAAATAAAAACCCCCGAATTAGGTATTAAATGATACCGAGTACATAGGCCTACTGACTTTCTTAAAAAAGGGTATTTTTAAGTAACTGTTTTTCAGCATACAGTGTAACTCCCAGGGCATTATCTGTGGTATACTGAGGGCATGCACTGTACCTTGGGCTGGTAGGGCGTTTGTAGGAGATAACATTTCAATAAGCATCTAAAAATATTGCAAAGTACTCGGTATGTTAGAAGCCATGTAGTAGGTCTGGTGTTTCCCTTACTCCCTTAGCTCTCCTACATAGACTGTCTTCATTTACCAAGAGCCATTTACGTACCCAATTGTGTACTTAAGGTGATTAACTAGAACTTGCTTTTTTTTTTTCCCCTCTCCTTGTTATGTAAACAATATATTGCTTTGAGAAATAACAATAATTAGGAGAAAAGTGGGTGAAAATTAACACACTAATGGAAACCAACAGCATTATTAGAAGGTGGAGATTTAAGATCATATCCAGGTGGGCAGTCACTTCCAAACTTAGAGCGGGTGGATGTCCTCAGGGAGTAGCAAATATTCTGCTTTCACCTGCTGTATTTTGCATATGGCACTTTCGTGTTGTTTGGGGGAGGAAATACCACCGCAGCTGCCATGTGCATTCTGCTGGCAAATTCGACCCCTGGGCTGTCGATACTGTTTGTGTCCCCTGGGTCCCCTTCCAGCGCGCTTCTGAGGAGATGACAAGAAGAAAAGAATCAACAATGTCAGAATGACTTCAGAGAATTCATCCCTTTTCTAGTTCAGCTAAATACGAGGAGGGGGGGGGGGGGGGGAGGCAGAAAAAAAAGTCCCTCAAGTTGTCTTGTCAGGAGGCTTGCAAGGATCGTGCTGTAATTCGACAATAAGCATCCTTTTATATTTCTGTATCCACGCCGCGATGGTCATAGTAGTTGAGAGTTGGATAACGTAGAGTATGTTTGTTGTAACTGTCCTGTTTCTTCTGGCTAATCCTCAGTCTCTGCACCTTCGCTGAAATGCTCCTGGGGCGTGTGGTGATGATCTTGCATCACCCCATAAATATAAAACTAAAGCGCAGGGCACTGTCAGGGTGTTACGTTTGTGGTTTTCTGTTCATGGCTAGTAACTTCTTCCACAAATAATAGTGTTAGAATTTTAGATCTTTAGGATAATTCGTTATAATAAACTAGAATTATAGCAGATTGTCAGCCCTTTTTTATTTGCCATTCAGCAAGCGTTAGGCAATGTGTGTTACAGACTGTTGTGCATTGGTTTGTTCAGAGGCTTCTCTGGTGAAGGTGCTTGAAGTTCTTGGCTTTAATAATATAAGCGCAATAATATAGCATAAGGATTAAAAAAATTGTAGATGGTTAAGAGGTGAGAGTGTGATTTCACAGTGAACTAATTTAATAGTAAACGAGAAGACTGTTTTGAGACGTTCTGCAAGTAACCCGCGTGTTCCTCTTGCTCTCTTCCAGTCAACGAGTTCACAGTCATCAGGAAGAAATTCAAGTGCCCGTACTGCAGTTTTTCAGCCATGCATCAGTGCATCCTGAAGAGACACATGCGATCCCACACGGGGGAAAGGCCCTATCCCTGTGAGATCTGCGGGAAGAAGTTCACCCGCCGGGAGCACATGAAGCGGCACACCTTGGTAAGAGTGCCCCTGCCGGGGGGCTCGCGCCGGCCTCGCCTGGCAACGGGGCCCGTTGGTTCGGGGTCGAGATAACAGGAGCTTCCTCTGGCTTAGGTTTTCCCCTCCGGGGCTCCTCTGAAGGCTTCTCCAGTATCTTTTCTTCCCCCCACCTTTCAAAGGCCCTGTGTTTTGCTGCCTGTTCGTCCAGAGCTGATCTCCACCTGCTCTCCTCGCTCCGCCGGAGGGCTCCAGCCCCGCAGCCCCGGCCTCGCTCTGCAGCGCAGCCCTCTCCTTCCCAGGAGGGAGAATACCTAATGCTGTCTTCAGGATGGAAAAGGAATTTTTTTTTCTTTAATAGGTTGAGTGACTCAGTGCAGAAAGCTTTAAAAATCAGTCACTCAGCAAGAAGAATTCAAGGCAGAGCTACTCTGCTCTGGCAATGCTTAGTTATCAAAAATAATGTTACGCCTTATTAAAGACGGCTGCTCGATGCCAGCGAGGAGGCTGGTTGGTGCCATTGTCTGGCTTTTCACAACTTCCTCAGAAACAAAATTTTAAGCCAAACTTTGCTTTTTTTCAGGGAAGAATTAATTTGATATCTTAAAGTGGTTTCTCAAAGCTTGGTATAGAGGTGATGTTGTGGAAGAGCAAATAGTTTCTACATAATTATCTCAGTAATGCACACCAGCAAGTTGTGGTGACCCTCTAATGAAAGTTGTAAAGAAAACATGATTTTTTTTTTTTTTTTAAATACTGGGGATGGTAGCTGTGAGGTTCTAATACAGTGAGATATTAAGAAACAAAATCAAGAGCATTGACAGTTTCAGTGACTAAGAATTGATTTACTGAGGTCATTTAAATAACTTTTTCCATATTTATATTATCTATATGTATCCTACTTATGTATTAAATTTTCAATGTAAAAAATATCTTACCAGAGGAGGTGTGCTTAGAGTAATTAATGTTTTCCTGGTTGTAATTCTCAAAAAGCCACAAAGAACTTGAATGCCTCGTGCCAGTCCTGCAAGCATGTGCATCCCCTCGCAGACCTTCCTGCAAAGGCAGTTTAATAGCAGCAGTGCAGCTTGGTTCGAGTGTAACAGAATTTGCAATTCCTTTTCTTGCTCTGTGAATTCTATACTAATAAGAGTCAGCATATTTTTACATACCGTGGGGAAGGCAGGGAAATGCCCTATAGCCTCCAGGAGTGAAACTGAGGTGCTCTGCAGATTAATTTTAGTTCTCCTTTTTTTGCTGCTGGTATCATTTTAGGTGAGTGACTTGGTTCTGTTGAGTGTGAAGTTCAAGTTCTGTTAGACACCCGGGGAGATGAAATCAGCCACTTGTGAACACATACAGGAGAGGATATATGTCTGTCTGAATCGCTCTCTGACTTCTTTTATGTCAGGAATGAAGCTAATTTAGAAAATACCAGCTGGATTACAAATTTTTAGTGCCAGTTCCTGAAAAAAGTGCAGCCCTGACAATACCGATTTTGTTTTCACTTCCAAAGAGCCGTAAATGACTCTGAGGCATGGATGCACTAAAGAAAAAAGGACAGGGATGTGGGTTTTTTTTTTTTTCTTTTTGGTACTGTGTAAGGCCCCAGAAAAATTCCAGTTTCATTATTTATCTGAAGTTTCTTTTGAAGTGAAGCTATGAAAAGGGGTATTTTCTTATATGCAAATAGCACCGTGATCTTCGTTTACAGAAGCAGTTGTGCAGGCTGTCTGAAGTGCTTGTGGCAAGATTAACTGCTGGGTTCATACACTTTGCTTCTCTTGTCATCTTATTTCCGGTGCGTCTGATGTTTTGGGGCTTAATTGCCGACTCTCGGGTAAATCTGTAAAGATGAATGCTGGTGTGCGTCAAATAAAAAAAAACGTGTTATAAAAATAACGTGTAGGAAAAGGAAGTAGGTTTAACACACCAAAAACCTTGTTTCTCTCGGTTCCTCAACTGGTAACCAAAGACAAAAGGGACTATTTTAGTTTAACTCGGATTAAAAAGTGTATTTTTACAGTCTTTATATAAAATTTAAATTTGAATAGAAATGCTTGTTTTCTTTGAATTGGAATATTAAAGTAAAACAAGATTTTCTTTCCAAAATATTTGCATCTCAAATGATATTTCTGTGCGGTGGCAGATCATAAACTGAGGTTTCTCACCCCGTTGCAGCGAACAGCTGTGTCCAGAAGGAAGCGCTACCCCTGTAATACCCTCAAGGTTTTCAGCTTCAGAAAAACTTAACCAAAAGTCCCTCGGTTCTGTTTGAAGTGACTTGTCTCCATACGTACTGAACTTTCTTACCTGGGCTGTCGCAGCGTCGCAAGCGACTGCAAACTGCTTAGAACCGGCAGGATAAATTTAGATGGGGAGGAGTTTTGTTTGCGTACTGAGCTTCTATTTCCTTGCAGTAGCTTTTTAAATTTTTTTATTATTATTATCTATTATTAAATCCGTAGCAAACTTGGCTATTATTGCAGATACTACACCACCTATGCAGCTTGCTCCATCCCTGCCTTTCCTGGGCAGAGCTGCTGCCTGGTGAGCTGGAAGCCGGTGTCCCAGTGCGTCCCGACTTCCCGAACGGCAGCGTTACCCCCTGGCACCGGGATCGTCGAGGGCCTTGCGTGAGGAGTTGCTCTGGTGTTCAGAGCTCCACCACGCACTGCCGCCCCCTTCCATGTGCTCGTGTCCGTTGGGACGAGTGCCCGGCCATCTGCTCGGGGGACTGCCTGCTCCCCGAGATGCCCCCTCGTTATTTCCTTGGGGGCTTGGGGGGGTGCTGGTGTTCGGGAGGCAGATCCAAGCGGTGAGCTTAGGCCTGCTGCAAGCGCACAGATTTCAAGCCCTGTTCCTAGTTTTGCAGCAGGGAACACCTTGTTGTGCCAGCTGGTTGCCTCCGTCACTTTATTTCTGAGAACTTAACCCGTTTCTAAAATTTTTTCGGAAATCTAGGATGTTGTCAGCACAACATTTTTCCCTTCTCTCCCTTGGAATAGTGTTTATGATCTTTCTAATGGCATTTTCAGACACTGAGGGCTAGACACCATTTCTGTGTTTAATATTTACTGATTTGGCTGTAAGGGAAATAGGATTCATTTCTACTCAGCTCCATCCAGTAACGTGGTTCACTTCAAATGTGCTGACTAAACTGTCAGCGTGGGAAAAGAGGGAGAGAAGTCATCAGTTTTTAAACAGATATTTGAATTAGGCATCGCTTTGGTACCTGTTCTATCGTTTCCTTTTTTGTACAGCTCTTTTAGCCCTATTCTGCACCCTTGACCACCTTCTGTATTCCTATTCAGCTTTTGATGCCTGAAAATCATTCTTCTAACAGTTAAAAATGAGTGATGCCTATAGATGTTGTTAGACGACTTTGACCAGCCCTGTCCAACTGCTTTTACAAAAGCTTACATGTAGTTTAAAAAAAAAATAAAATACAATGACTTTGCGTGATGCAGTTGAAGAATCCATGGCGGGGACTAGCTCAGAGCGAGGGAAACCTGAAGCCAGAGCACATCAGAAGAGCTCGTGGGCTTTGAACGCGGCTGGGACCGGTGTGGTACAAAGCCAGAGTGAGTGTCCTGTGGTAGCGAGGGCTGAGGGGGTGCGATGGGTCAATTTGTCCTCTTCCCAAATACCTTTAGCTCGGCTGGGCGTTGCGGGTGAGCAGTGAGCGGAGGGTTACAGAGAATCTGGCTGCGAGAGCAGATGGTCCCGTGCTGGGGCAGCAGCGGGGAACTGGCCTCACCAGGCAGCTGGTTTAAAAGAAAAGGAAGGACTTTCCCACACCAAGGCGTGTTTAACCAGCAAAACCTTTCCTACAAGCTGTGGTGAGCATGAAAAGAATAAATGAGTTCAGAAAAGGATTAGGCTCTGACACGATGTGCCCCGAGGCTGATGGTCTGCACAAGGGCTTGCTCAGGGCGACCCCGAATTGCCGGTCACTGAACAGTCTGGTACAAGGTGGATCCTTCTCTGCTTCTGTGCTGCTTCCCAAAGTGTCTCCTGCGGATCAGTGCCAGCGACAGGGCACTGGCCAAGGCACGCTCCTGGGCTGTCCTGGTGTGGCGTTAATATATTAAAAAAGAATATATATATATAAAAAATATAACGTGTATCAGTCAGCCCTGAAGTAGTCAGGCAGTTGGACTAGATGATTGGTGTAGATCCCTTCCAACTAAACTATTCTATATATAGATAAAGTGAATATATAAATGTATTTTTTATATATATATGTATGTATATAAATTAAAGTACCTGATGAGGCTCCTCGTGGTGGAATTCAGGAGTTCTCGCTGCACTGGTTGGCTGTTTCCTTTGGGAGAGGAGCAGGTGAACGTTTTGAGCAAGCTCTTTGCCTTCTACACATGGCAAAAGTGGCCAGCAATAGGTTTCACCTTTGATTAGGTGTTTTTGTGCTTCTCAAAGTATGTAATTTTTCTCATTGTGTGGTGAATTTTGAATCTTGACGTGATTTCTGGTGTCCTACAGAGCATTTTCCCACTTACCGCTTATTCTGTAAGCGTGATAGCTCCCTATGCCTGTTATTTTCAGGCATAAAATGCAGCCTGATCTGTAGAACAGAAACATTTGTGACAAACCGCTTTTCAGCCACCAAAGTAGTCAGAAATAAGGTTAGAAGTGCATTCGGCTGCATTTTTGTAGAGATACAGGCCGTGTTAACGGTGCCTCTGTTCTTTGGTTCTTGGCAGCAGCGGGGTCAGGAGAGAAACCCCTAAATTAACGTGATGTTGACAGTGGTTTGATCATGGGTGGTTCTGCTCTGCTCTGCAGAGAACCAGCGCTTGGGCCGGTGGGGTTTTTGTGCTGTTAAAAGTTTTCCTCGTGGCGGTGGTGCGACGCAACTGCCGCACCCCAGAAAAACAACAAGAAAAGGGGAGGAAAAAAATTAAGTGATAAAAGTTCCTCTCAAAACTACTCATTTGATGATCTGAAGGCGGTCTCAAATGGATTTTTCCGCTGTATGACACCATTTCAGGGTTGAATTAATCATAGTGGCTTTGAGTTCAGGCTGGAAGCCCACGACGATCTCGGGCTGCGCTCGTGGGCTGCGGTGGAGAGGACAGGGGAGCGCGTCCTGCCCTGCGGCTCTCGATCCGCCTCCGTTGACATTAACTTTTCTGATCGTTCTCCTTTTCCAGGTCCACAGCAAAGATAAAAAATACGTCTGCAAAGTGTGCAACCGAGTGTTCATGTCCGCGGCCAGCGTGGGGATTAAACACGGCTCGCGCCGCCACGGGGTTTGTGCCGATTGCTCTGGCCGAGGCATCGCTGGTCACCTGGACCACAACGGCGGCGAAGGGTCTCCAGACGAGTGCTACCCCGGGGAGGGGCAGTACATGGAAGACCCGGATGACATCAAAGTGGAAGGAGACGAGGAGATGGGAGACGACGACGACATCAAGTGGAAGGATGACGTAGGAATGTCACAAGATGACGTGATTTTAGATGATGACAAAGATGTCGACTCTCCGCAGGAGCAGGACAACTCTGGGGAGAATGACAAGGATTTTACCTGGATTTCTTAGGGATTTTTGTTTGTTTGTTTGTTTTTTGTTTCGCTCTGTTGTTTGTAGGGGGAGGGAGGGTGGGGGAAGAAGGAGTATGTTGGAAAAACTAAGTAGCCTTGTTGTCGTCCATTGTGTGCAAAATAACTCTTGTGTTTTCTAAACAAGTCCTTCTCTGTTCCACTCAGATACTGTCTTAGCCGTGTCGCTGCCGGCGGCACAGCTGACTTCGCCTTCCCCTTTCTCCCTCCACGACCAGCCCCGACCGCGGCCGCCCTCCGGCCGAGCCAGCCAGGTGCATGCAAGTGAGGTAGAGGTTCCGCAGGTGTGCGATGGCGAGGCTGGGTGAAGCATGAGTCCTCGTCCCCTTCCCGCCCTCAACTGAACACCAGGGAGATTTTTGAGTCCGAAGCAGGGGTTTTTTTTGGTGGTGGTTGGTTGGTTTTTTTTTTCTTTTTTTTTTTTTAACACCTTGTCTGTGTGCTAAAATCCCAGCAGCAGTGGAATTACAAGCTAACGTTGTGAAAGCAAATGGATGTGTGTGTTGGAGGGCTTCCCTTGATGATACAGGCCTTTTGCAAAGTTATTTAAAGAGAGTTTTTATTATTTTGTGTGGAGCCAAATAGATCAAAAGGCAAGTCAGATACAGCCTTACGAATTCTTTTCTCAGCTTCCAAAAGAATCGCCATCAAAGAAAGATTATGACGTTTCTTGGACCTACTGGCATCTTACCCACGTCCCGTCTTCCAGCCTTGGTTATCCGCGGTCACCGAAACGCGTGTTGGTGCTTCCAGAAGCACCCGTTGCTATAAAGGACACAGGTAATTCTCTACCTGTCGTTCTCTGCAAATATCTTCACTTTTCTCCCTTTGCTCAGCTGCCTTTTTCATAATATATGCAAACCGTAGGAAAAATGAGGCATATAGCAAAGTGTAGGATGAACTGGGAAAGGCGAGAAGCCAAGGTGAGGAGATCCCAGCTGGGGGCAGATCTTGCTGCTCCTGGCCTGTAGACTTCGGCGGGGCTGGGATTTCACCTGGGTACGTTGTTCTTCCTCACCAATCTAAAAAGTTTTGTTCATCACTGGTAGGTGTAACACCTACTTAATCCATGACAAAAACCTTCAACTTTAGCTGCACTGGTTCCATGTAAATTTTCAAATAAACCTTTTTTTTTTTTTTTTTTTTTTTTTTTTTTAAAATAAGAACCAGGTTGCTCTCCCAGTGTCTCCTAACAGACTCTGTGGGACTGCACCAGGTAGTTGGATTCTCCTTGTTCATATCGGCCACTGTTGCCTTTTTCCAGCTACACCTAAATGACAACAGCAACAAAGTGCATTGGAAGTGTCTTGTTCCTGAGAAGAAGCTTGTTTTACCCTTCACCTCTTTGCTTCTGGTGCTTTTTTTTTTAAAAAAAAAAAAAAAAAAAAGCTGAAGACCTCACTCTTTCCTTACTGTGGAGCAATTTTATACGATGTCTGTGGTGATGGTGTCTTGAAACCTGCCACAAAAGACAACCCCTCACCAGAAAGCCAAATGACTAAAGGTGCTATTTTTCCTCCCGTGGTGGGACGGGCGATCCCTGCGGGGCAGAGAGTGTTCTTGCAGGTGTGCTGGTCCTTAACAAAAAGCGTGGTTCCACCCAGCAAAGGAAATAAAAAGGAGATTGTACAGTGAACCCCAATAAAGCAAATAATCTTGGAAGGATTTAAGCTGCTTGGTACCAGGATTTGGTGGAGAGTGGTGGGAGCCTTGGTCCTGGCACCTGCAGTAGCCGGTTCTTCATTCCTTGATTTTTATTCTTTTTTTTTTTTTTAAAGTCGCATCCTGGGTTTACAGCGTTCAATTCCTTTCTCTGCTCCTCAGTTCCTTGCAGACACTCGCCACCTTCTCTCTGCGGGCACCTTCCCCCTTCGCGGTGCCGGTCGCCTTCACTGGGAGCCTCCAGCAGCTCCCAGGCTCCTGGTCTGTCGGTTCTAGTGCACGTCAGTGATTTGGAAACCTGGGTCTTTCCTAAAATCCTCTGTTTGGCTCAGTGAGGCCACGCGAGCGCCGTCGCTGCTGCTCCTTAGGATTGAAGGAGTGAAGCGGGACTTGTTGCTTTTAGCCAGCGAGAGTGGATAACCCTCTAAATACAGAACAGGGCGGTAGGGTCATGCAGAAACATTTTTATTAAACTGTAAAAATCTGATTTTACATTTTAGCTTCTTCTAAAGCCCTCCTACCGTATTTAAAAAGACTTAAACCCAGTGGTTTAGGATTGGGCCTTTGTGTACTTTCTGCCCAGCGGTCGCTGGGGGGTCCCAGAGCGAGGTCGCTGTTTCCTTACCCCGACTTTTGCCTCTCGGAGTGCGGACTCTGTATTTATTGTCATTTATCCTGTAAATATGGAGGGGGGGTAGGGGATGTCTGAGGTCCTGAACTTGCAGCCTCACCTGTTACATGTAGACAAATACATACAGTACTTAAAAGATATCTGTAGCTTTGCTTTTTATATGTAAAAGTCTATTTAAAAAAGAAATTTTAAACCCAAACCATTCAAACCCCCTCGTTTTCTGTGACATTCCGTCTCCATCCGCTGTCGTACCTTCCGAGGAGGAGCAGGAGATGTTGGTGTGAGTCCTCCTCTTCCTCGCTCCTCCCTGCCCTCGCCTTTGGGTGACTCGATTTTTGTAATCGGAGTTACGGGGTGCTTAGCTTTACTTTGCAATTCCTTTGGAAATATTTTATATATTTTTTTTTTCTTTTCTTTCCTTTCCTTTTTTTTTTTTAAAGGGTAGGCAGTAAGCCAGATGGCTTTCAGAAGTGTTTCCTGGTAGTGCCACTTTGAAGCTCTTTTTGAGCTGAGGATGCAAAAAATAAATCAAAAAGAGAGAAAAACTGAAAATCCTCGTAAAATCTAACTTTTACAATATTACCATTATAATCTAGCACATGCTTCTATATTACTAACATACACTATATATACCAAATAAAATCCTGCTAACACCTGATGTATAAGTGCTTTGTTTTGATGGAGGTGTGCAGATCTGGAAATACAGGAATTAGTCTTTGAACTTCCACGCTCCAGCGGGCGCTTTGTGAGGCTTGGGTTCGAAAAAGGAATTTGGGCTGCTTTTTTTTTTTTTTTTTTTTTTTAAAAAAATGCTGAAACTTCATCAGTTGCTCTGCACGACCGGACCCTTCGGGCTCCTCTCTGGGCGCGTCTCGGATCTACTGCCTATGCAAACTTCTTCTGCTCTTGGAGATTTAAACAAAAAACCAATAATTCTGCCTGTTCTATCCAACACTAGCTCGAGTAACCTCTAGCATCTCGTCTTTGTATTTCCCTTCAGGGCTTTGTATACTTCACTGAGGTTCCCTTTTTTTAATTTTTTCTAAATATATATATATATGTGTGTGTATATATACAGATTTAGTTTCAAAATAACTCCCTTATAGGTGAAAAATTGATACACTTGGTCTCGATAATGTGCGATGAATTTTTTTTAAAGTATTCATACATACTTGTGAATGTCCCTCCCTGAATTTTTCTTTATTATCCTCATTTTTTTTTTAAAAAAAAAGCGTGCCAGGAGTACAAAGAGCATTTCAAGCCGTGCTTTGCGACCGCCTCGCGCAGAACAGGGTGCAGAGGGCCCCGTCCCGCCCTTGCCCTCCTCAACAAGACCCCGAGGAATAAACCGAATCCCACCCGGGGTGGGCCGTGGTCTGGGGTTGTGTTTGGAGAGGATCTTAAACACCGAAGACAAATGAGGTTCTTGCGTGGCCTTCTGACAATTTGTTATTTCCAAAAATTTTATTTAAAAATCATTAATTACTCAGTTTGGTGTATTTTAAGGTCACCCTACAGCCTCGCAGCTGCGGAGTGACTTTGTGGGGAGGTGAGAGGGGGATGAAGGTTTGCAAAGTGATTGTTTGGGGTTTTTTTTTAATCAAAAATCAGTGTTTTGGACTACAAAAGGAATATTTTTCGTATGAAAGGAAACCCTCTCTAGCATTAGATCCCCTCGTGTTTCTTCTCGCGACTCATGCCTTTAAACGCTCCGCTTCTCCAAAGCGACGGCCGCGTTGCTTTGGGGGCTGGGGGGTGTGTTTTGGGATCGATGACTTGGGTGGGGGCTCAGTTCCTGGCCCTGGTTCCCGCTGGGGCTGAGCCCCCACCCCGGGCACCCCCTGCCTCGATGCTTCCCATTTTGCACATCGCCCTCTAGGAAAGAAACTCCATGAAAATAATGCAAAAACTGGAATTTTTTGCAATATTATGAAAGATAATCTTATTTTAGCTCATTCTGTGACATGTGCAACTCCTAAGAAAGCCATACTTAATGGTTCCTTTTATTTTTTAGATTCTATATTGTTTTGAATTTCTGCCTTTTTTTTTTAGTTCCGCATAGTAAGAGTGCTGTGTGTATGCTTTCATATATATTTATTTTTCAACGTGCTTTAAACCTGTCTACAAAAATAAAGCTAAACAAACAAACAAAAAAAAAAAGGACAGCGTTTGAAGATTGTTGATTATTTTTTTTGCTGGGAATATTCTATATTATACTGACTTTATATTAATTATTATAAACCTGTGTTTGTATTGAAGATGTGTTTAATATTTTGGGGAGGTTGAGGAGATTTTAGTAACCAGAAGTCAGTGGGAGAACATGGCTGTGTTGTACTGATTTTCTGTAAACGTAGTTCAGGTAAATATGACCTTATTTTCTAGTTGATCTCCCGGTTTCTCGTCTGCCTGGGCATGCCGGAGGCGTGCCTCTTGATTATAATTACTTTGTGATGGGATTTAGCTTAGACATACTTGCAAAATTCAATCAGTTTCAATAAATTGGGAAATTGCTGCTAAAATTTTGTCTTTTTTTTTTTTTTTTTTTTTTTTTTTCTTCCCTCCTTTCTCCTCACAGTGAACTGACGGCTGGGGCGCTGCCGGTGCTGTGCGGGGGCCACGGGCACCACCCAGCTGCAGCCCTGCGATGCTGCAGGGCCCTGCACCCCCCCACACCCCCCCCCCTCAGCGCTCCTGGGGGCTGCGACGGAGCCGCTGCGGGGTCCCCAGAATCCCCCCTTCACCCCCAGACCGGGGGTGATGCTGCCTTCACCCCCCGCTTTCCCACACCCATCCCAAACAGGTACCTGTGGCTCAGCGCCCCCCCCGACCCCCGTGTGTTAGTGTTGGTGGCAATTTCTTTATTTTTAGGGATTTATTTGAGATTTTAAAAATCCCTTTTGCACAGCTCCGGGGAGGATGCCCGGGAGGCAGGGGGCAGGGCGGGGGATGTCTGGGGGTGCCCTCTCCTGGCAGCGCAGAGCCCTTCTTAAAAGTAACGAACAATAATAATTTAAAAAAAAAAAAAAGAATCCAAATATTTATTTTTTGTTTTTTTTTTCTTCTGGATCTGACACATCAAAATCCCCGTCGGCGCCGCGTCGGGGACAAGGGGGGGGCCCAGCCTGGCACGGCCCCCATCCAGGTCTGACCCCCTGTGAGGTGTGGGGGGGTCCCCAATGCAAAGGGACCCCCCTCCCTGCACAGGGCGGGGGAACCGGCCCTGGGTGCAAGGCCAGGCAGGGTGGCAGGGCCACACACCCCTCCCTGTCCCCATCCCACCCATCCTGGCATGGGGGGGCTGCAGGGACGGGGGGGGGCCGGCATGGCCTGGCCCAACCCAGGCCAGAGCCCCTGCCCAGGCAGGTGTGTGTGAGGGGACAAGGGGGAAAAAAAGGAGGGGGGGGGGGAAAAAGGGGGTTGGGGGGGGGAAAAAAAGGGGTTTGAAGGGAATAAAGCCCCTTAAAACCCCTCCAGGGCTGGAGGCATCACGCTGCTGCGGCATCGCAGCCGGCGTGCTCTCGTGCTCTGGGAGTATTTAAAAATACGAATTTTCATATATTTTATTTAAAAAATAAAAACACACGAAGGAGGGCGGGGAAGGGGGAAAAAAAAAAAAAGAAAAGGGGGAGGTGGGAAAAAAAAAAACAAAACAAAACAAAAGAAACTTCTTTGTGCAGTTTGGTTTAGTGCAAATGGGCGCGTTCCTGCAGGCACTTCCCGGAGCATCGCCCCGGTGGGAGCGGCTGCTCCCCCGATAGGAAAAATAGAGAGAAACAACAATACAAAGAGTAAAAACCCCCTGGGGGCGCGGGGGGGGGGCAGGCGCCCACCTCTGCCCTGGGCACTGGGGGTCCCCCCGGGAGCAGGCGGGGGGCAGGAACAGACACCCCCGTTTCTCCAAGCCCCTGCCGGCCGCAGGCACAGCTTATTTGAGCACTGGGCAGCCCCTGGCCCCGGGGGGGTCCCCAACCCGGCATGGGGAGGGGGCTGGGAGCAGCCGGCCCCCCCCACCAGCCCCCGCCGCGGTGCCGGCAAGGGGGGAGCGGGGGGGGGCAGATTTAGCTTATTTTCCAAGGAAAAAAAGGGGTGGACAAGCTCCGTGGCAGGTGGGAGATATTTTTTTGGGGGGGGTGTGTCTGTGCATAAAGCTCTTGGGGGGGGGGCAGGGGGGCCGTTCCCTGAGTCCGGGGGGGCCCCGGGGCGGCGGCAGCGGTGGTGGTGGTGGAGGAGGAGGAGGAGGGGGGCGCGAAGGCACCTCGAGTGCAAAATGTGCAAGAAGGGAGGGAGCGCGGCGGCAGCGGCGTCAGTCGAGGAAGCGCTGGCAGGCCTTCTTCCAGCGGCAGGCCGTGCACCACATCTCCCGGTTCTCCATGCCGTACACCTTGCGGCACTTCTTGGCCTCCCCCCGCGGCCTCCTGCGGGCAGAGGGGACAGGTCACGGCGGGGGGCAGGAGGAACACAGAATCATCTGGGTTGGAAAAGCCCCTGAAGCTCCTCCAGTCCAACCATGAACCTCACCCTGACCGTTCCCAACTCCACCAGATCCCTCAGCACTGGGTCAACCCGACTCTTCAACCCCTCCAGGGATGGGGACTCCCCCCCTGCCCTGGGCAGCCCATTCCAACGCCCAACAACCCCTTCTGCAAAGAAATCCTTCCTAAGAGCCAGTCTGACCCTGCCCTGGCGCAGCTTGAGGCCATTCCCTCTCGTCCTGGCGCTGGTTCCTTGGCTCAAGAGACTCATCCCCCCTCTCTGCACCCTCCTTTCAGGAAGTTGGAGAGGGCCATGAGGTCTCCCCTCAGCCTCCTCTTCTCCAGACTAAACCCCCCCAGTTCCCTCAGCCGCTCCCCATCACACCTGTGCTCCAGACCCTGCACCAGCTCCGTTGCCCTTCTCTGGACACGCTCGAGTCATTCAATGGCCTTTTTGGAGTGAGGGGCCCAAAACTGAACCCAGGAATCGAGGGGTGGCCTCACCAGTGCCGAGCCCAGGGGTGAGATCCCTCCCCTGTCCCTGCTGGCCACGCTAGTGCTGATACAAGCCAGGATATCATCAGCCTTCTTGGCCACCTGGGCACACTGCTGGCTCATCATCAATCACCCCCAGGTCCCTCTCTGACTGGCAGCTCTCCAGCCACTCCTCCCCAAGCCTGTAGCGCTGCTGGGGGTTGTTGTGGCCCAAGTGCAGCACCCGGCATTGGGCCTTATTAAACCTCCCCCAGTTGGCCTCAGCCCGTTGCTCCAGCCTGGCCAGATCTCCCTGCAGAGCCTCCCTACCCTCGAGCAGATCAACACTCCCACCCAACTTGGTGTCATGTGCAAATTTACTGAGGGTGCACTTGATCCCCTCGTCTAGATCATCAATAAAGATGTTAAACAGGAGTGGCCCCAAAACCCAGCCCTGGGGGACACCACTCATGACCATTAACACCCCCCCCACGGACACCCCCACGGACAAGAGGGGATGGGGCACAGCTGGCGATGGCTCACCTGGGGACGGTGGGCGGCTTGGGGGGCGGCGGGGCGGGTGTGGCGGGGGGCAGCGGTGGCCGCGGGGGGGCCGGGCAGCCCTGCCGAGAGAGGACACAACCCCCCCGCCGCGTCAGAGCTCAGCACCGAGCGGCTGGCGCGGGGAGGGGAGAGCAGAGGGTGACGGTGATGTTGGGTGGGGAGGGGGAAGCGCAGCAGCAGCCCCCCCCACCCCGTCCCCATCCCACCCCCCCCTCACCTGGTACGCGTGGTCGGTGTGGACATGGCAGAGGCCAGGGGGGGCCGGGGGGGAGGCCAAGGCCAGGTCGGGGTTCGGCAGCGCTGGCGGCAGCGGGGGCTGCGCCTCGGGGCCGGGGAAGGCGGGCGGCACGGAGGAGGTGGGTGAGACGGGCGTCAGGCTGGAGAGCCCGTCCGTCAGCGACTCCACGTCCACGTCCAGCTCCGTGTAGTAGAAATCCTCCTCGCCGTCGCTCTGCTCGAGGTCGGCTTTCCGGCTGCAGGGAGAGCGGCTCGGGCTGGGGCGGTTCAACCCCCTCCCAAGGCAGGACCCCGCAGGGGGGCACTGGGGAGGGGCGGGGGGAGGTCTGGGGGTGTCCAGAGGGCCCCCCCTGGTGCTTACCCAAGGTGCACGGTTCGGATGTGCTTCTGCATCCCTGAGGAGCTGCTGAGGACTTTGCCGCAGCTCTTCCACAAGCACTTGAACATCACCTTGGTGGAGTTCTGCGGGTGAGAGGCGTCAGGCCGGTAGCTCCAGCTCCGTCCCCAACGTCATCACCATTGTCATCCCCATTCCCATCGCTGTCACCATCCCCAACCTCATCTTCAAGCCCACCGCTACCCCCAATGTCATCCCCATCCCCAACCTGTCATCCCTGATGTCATCCCCATCCCCAACATCCTCCTTGTCATCCCCAATGTCATCCCCATCCTCAACATCCTCATCTCCATCCCCAACCTCATCCCCCACCCACACCATCCCTGATGCCATCTCCATCCCCAACATCCTTCTCCTTGTCATCTCCAACTTCATCCCCAATCCCACCATCATCCCCCATCCCAACAACATCCCCCCTCCTTGGGGGTCTCCATCCCCAAGCTCATCCAATCATCCTCAATCTCACCGTCATCCCTGATGTCATCCCCCTCCCCACCATCATCCTCATCTCCATCCTCATCATCCCCACCCAAAACCTCATCCCCACCGGTGTCCCCACCATCATCCTCAACCTCACCCCCATCCCACCTTCCTCTTCCGTGGGATGGGCTCTCCAAAGACGAAGTGGGTGCCGTCGGGCTCGTCGGGGCCCTCGTCCAGCAGCGGGGCGGGCAGGAAGGTGCTGGGAACGTGGCTGGAGAGTGGGGGCGACGGGGTGGAGGGGGTGGAGCGGTCGCTGGGGGGGTCCCAGCTCCAGTCCCCGCTGGTGTTGCTGCTGCTGCTGCAGCTGGAGGACATGGTGGGCGCCTCCTTCCAGACCTCACCACCAGGCTCTGGCAAGGAGGAGGAGGAGGAGGAGGAGGAGGAAGGTCAGATCCTACCATGGAAAACGTGTCCAGGGATGGAAAGGGGGGGCAAGGGCAAGCTCTTACCTGGGGCGGGGGTGGCCGGTGGGTGACTGAGGACCAGCGAGCTGGTGGAGAGGCTGGTGAGCACCGTGGCCGCCATCACCTCGTCAATGCCCGCCTTGCCCGAGAGCTTCCTGCCAGTGAGAGCAAAGCGGGGGGCTGCGGTGAGGATGGATGAGGCGCCCCCCTTCACCGGGACCCATCACCCACCGAGGTGCTGAGACCCCCCCCAATCCACAGCGGTGGGGTAAGCACCCACCCCAAGGTGCCATATCATGCTGGGGGCATCACCACATGTAAAGGCACCCATGGGTGCCCTGTCCCATGCAGCACCCTGAGGTGCTTGCGCTGACCCGGACTGGAAACCCCGTTGGGCAGCGGCGCAGGCAGCAGTACAGGCAGCCAGCCAAAACACCACGGGGGGGGGGGGGCAGGGGGGGGGAATCCTACGCATCCGCGGGCAAGCGCTGTGCCGGAGGGTACCGGCACCTGCATCCTGCCACCAGTGCTGAGAAACACGGGGGTTTGCTCAGCTGGGGCCAAACAACTTCCTGAATTGGGAAGAAAAAAAAAAAAATCCCCAAAAAACCTATAAAAAAGAATTAAATTTTTAAAAAAGCAAGAGGTCAGGAGCCATTTTGCAAACTTCTCGTGCCGCGGGGATGGATAAATACGGCGCTGGAGAGCGGTGATGCTCTCTGAGCCCGTGAGCGGCTGCGGTGCTCAGCGCCGGCGAGGCAAAGCCTCGCCGGCGCTGAGCACCGCAACCGCTCGCGGGCTCGTTATCTGGCACCTCATCAGCCAGCGGGGCCACGGCCGGGCAGAGCCCTCGGCGCTGCCGTACACGGGACAGCCGGTCACCGCCGGAGCCCCCGTCAGTGTGGACGAGAGGCCAAAGTCCTCCTCTTTTAGCCGTTGGAAAAAAAATCCCAGCTTGGCACGGAGAAGCCATTTCGGCAGGGTGGTTGCCATCGTTGTTGCCCATCTTGTGGCCATCGTGGTCCTACCTGTGCCGGGGCACGGGGATGTAGGCCGAATGCAGCGTCAGGCATCGCTCCAGCCCGGCGTCCAGCACCCGCAGCATGGCTTCCCGGCTGGCCGGCTCCCGGCGTGGCAACGGTTCCCCGAGGCGTGGTAGCCAGCCCTCGGCTCCCGCTGGTAGCCCCCGGGCACCGCAGGGGAGAGGAGCCTGCGGGAGAAACGGTGGTTGTCAGTGGGGCATCCCCAGAGCATCGGATCCTGCCGGGATCCCCCCTGCAATCTCAGCGGGGAGGGGAGGTGGCCCAGGGGAGCTGGCACGGTGCCCCCAGGCAGGGCTGTGGCAGGACCCTGCCAGCTCCTCGGTGGCTGCCTCTGGGGTAGATCCCGAGTGGATCCCACCATGTAGCAGCTGGATCCAGCTGGGATTTCCCTGGTGAGAGCAACCAGCATCCTCCTGCGAGGCTGCTGCCAGTGCTGTCACCCGCCAGGCTTAGTGCTGGCAGCCAGTGGATCCCTCCCCAGGTGGATCCCCAGGGCTGGATCCAGCAGGGATCTCGGCAGAACTTTTTGGGGACACCCACCTGCCCCATGACAGCACCAAGGGGATCCCCTCCTGAGCAGATCACCTGGGATCCAGCGGGGATCCCCACAGAGCAGGGGCCCTGCCAAGCCCATCCAAGACAGCAGCACCCACTGACTGAGCGCCAGCACTGAGTGGATCCCGCTCTGGGTGGATCCCAAGGATCTCCCCAGGGCTGGGGCCCGGCAGGGATCCCCTGAGAAGCGGGGAGCGGCTCTTCCCACGGGCTGACCCCGGTCACTCGCTGGCCAAGTTCAGTCACCGAGCAGATCCCTCTCCAAGCTGCGCCTGGGCAGATCACCCGGGGCTCTGATCCCGCCGGGATCCCCCCCCCCAGCCCCGCAAAGGAAGGAGCCGACTCGGAGTGTGCTCCTCAGGGCTGACAAGTGGATCCTGCCGGGGCAGATTCCTGGAAAATCCCAAGGGGCCGGGATCCAGCGGGATCCCTCTGGAGCTCGGCAGAGCGGGGAGCGGACGGGGCTGCTCCAGGAGATCCCTGTCGTCCGGCAGCGCTGAGCAGATCCCTCGCCAGGCCTGGAGATCCTGGGCAGCACTGAGCAGATCCCCCCCCCCCCGCCCCGTGATCCCGCAGGGATCCCCCCAAGCCCTGCAGAACCGGGGGGGCTGCTCCGGGTCAGCAGCGCGCCCGCTCTCCACGGATCCCCCTTTTCCGAGCGGATCCGAGCAGCTCCTCTGGGGCAGAGCCGGGATCCTGCAGGAATCCCCCCCCCGCCCCGAGCAGGAGGGGCAGGGCTGCGCCGGGACAGCAGCGCCGGCGGGTCGGCCGAGGGGGTCCCGCTGCGAGCCCGAGGGGGTTCCCCGGGGCCGGGCTCACCCCAGCGCCGCCGCCAGCACGGAGCAGACCCCCCCGCTGCGGACAGATCCCCGGCCGAGCCCGGTGAGTGGATCTGGGGATCCAGCAGAGATCCCGCCCCCCCCCCCCCCGGGATCCAGCAGGATCCCCCCGAGCTTGGCCACAAACCCAACCGGGTTCGCACCGGGGATCCAGCCGGGATCTGCCCCACCGGCACGGCGAGGGGGTGGGTCCCTCTCCGGGCAGATCCCAGGCTGGATCCCGCGGGGTTGGGATCCACGCGGCATCCCCCCCCCTCCCGCCCCCCCGGCAGAGCCCACCGGGGCGGGTACCCCCCCTCGCCCCCCGCCGCCACCACCGCTCCCCCCCCCCCCCCGAAGTTTGTCCCCGAGCGGCGCCATTTTAGCGGCGGGGAAAGTTTCGGGCGGGCCGCTGTCAGCTGTCACCGCCCCCCCCCCCCCGCCCCCGGCTTCCCCCCCCCCCCTCCTCCTCCTCACACCCCTCCCCGGGCCGCCACCGCCGCCGGTACCTTCGGGGCGGCGCCGCCGCCGCCGCCGCCGGGCTCGGGAGGCGGAGGAGGCGGCGGATCGCGGCGGCGGCGGCGGGCGGCGGCCAACAGCACCGTGGGCGGGCGCGGGGGCTCCATGTGGGAAGCGGCGGCGGCGGCGGCGGCGGCCGCGGCCGGGCCCGGCGGGGGAGCGCGCTCCGCCGCGCGCGGCCCGGTGTCGGCGCCGGCCAGGCCACGCCCCCCACGCCTCCCGCCATTGGCCAGCGCCGCCGGCTCGGACCGCGGCCGCCGTTTTCGCCACCTCCCATTGGCTCCGACGCGCTGCCACTTTACGCGCCGCGACACGCCCCGCCCCGCCCCCCGGCCGCGACACGCCCCCGCCGCGACACGCCCCCGCCGGCAGCGGCCATCTTCGCGCGCCCCGCCCTCCGCCGCCCCGCGCGCGGCCCGGGGACCCCCCCCAAACACCCCCCCCCTCCATCCCCCGCCCCTTGAACCGGCGTTTCGGGCTCCCCCCCCACGCTGTTAGTGTTGAGGCTCCCGCAGCGACGGGCGGACCCCATAAAGTCGCTCCCCCGCCCCCCCCCCCCCGCCCCGCCAAAGTCAAGGGGCTCCCCGAAAGTTGCAGGGTGTCCCCAAAAAGTTCTGATTTTATTATTCTAGGGCGGAATGAAGGGTCCTCCCCGAAGGTGTGGGGGTTCTGCCCGCTTGCAGGGCCCCGCCAAGCTCCTGCGGCTCCGTCAAAGTGGCGGCGTCGGAACTTAACGGCGTTATGACTCGTGGGGTTGTGCCCCCCGCCTCCAATTTACGGCTTTGATAAGTTCTCCAAAAGTTGCAGGGCTCTCCACAAAGTTATACTCCCCAAAACTTAGAGGGGTCCACCCCCCCCCCCAAAGTTCCCCCCAAAGTTTTAGTCCCACTGGAAGTTCCAGGGCTCCCCCATCAGCTCTAGGGCTCCCCCCGAAATGACAGCGTCGTTCTGCTGGGGGAGGGGGGAGCGGCTGGATTTTTGGGGTGGGAGAGCGGTTCCCAGCGGGAAAGGTGTCCCCAAAACCCCACGGGTTGGGTCAGTCCTGCCCGCCCTGAGGAAACACTGCCGAAAGCCACCCGGAGCAGCGGGTGGGTGTGGGGTGCCCGGGGTGCAGGGGATGCCCTGGGTGCATGGGGTTTGTGGGGTGCGGGGGGTGCTCGGGGTGCCCGGGCTGCACCCACCCGTCCTCTGCGCCTCGCCTGCCCCAAAAACCTGCGGTGCCACAAGCGTCGGGTGTCGGCGTGAGGCCACCCAGGCCCTGCTGCTGTTTGATTTACCAACCCGCAGCCTGAAGGCCAGGACAGAGTCCGTGTGGCTGTCCCGGCCGGTGGCCCCCACCTGTCACCCCCCACTTGTCCCCCCTGCCTGTCCCCCCTGGCAGCCCTGGGCTGGCCAACGTGGGTGATTCCCGTGGCTCGGGGCCATGGGGGTGGCTGGGGCTGGAGTCCTGGGGATCCCCTGCCCTGGGGGGGTGTAATGGCCCCAGCGTGGCGGAGGGTCAGGAGTCCCAGGGCGCTTGGCCCACCCCTTGTCCCCTGCCCTCGGGGGTGGCTGGAGGTGTCACCTTCACCCTGCGCCGTGCCCAGGTGCCTTTGGAAGCGTGAAAAACACCAGCAAACTGGGAAAAACCCCACGTGCCTGGCCAAGAGATGGGGTGTCACCCCGGCACGGCTACCCCCGGGGTCCCTGTGGAAGGGGGGAGCAGCCGGACAAAGGGCGGTGACCCCCTGGGAACCAAGACACCCGTGGGGCCCCAAACCTGCCCCAGTTGTGCCAGGGCCAGCGGGGTCCAGGCACCAGGAGCATCCCCAGCGGCTGGGGGTGCCACGGTGAGGAGCACAGGAGGAGGAGTGTGGCCAGAGCAGCCTTCATCCCCATCCCACAGCTCTGTCCCAGCCCCGGTGGGCTCTGACCCTGCGGCCCTCGTTAGCCCCAGAAGAATTAAGGAGGGAGCCCCGCAGCAATGGCGGGCGCGACGCCTCTCCTCCCCCCGAGTTCTGACAGCCCGCCCGGGCTCTGCCGCAGCGGGATCCGGGGGTGGCTTCCCCGGCTGCCCCCCGCTCTGGTTTAATCGTTAACGCCGGCCTAAGCGCTGAGCTGGCGGCTCCGGCGTTGTGCAACTCCCAGGAGCGTCGCCTGCCCGTTGCACAAGGGCCCCGGTGCCGCCAGCCCGACCCCCTGCCCGGGCGGGGGGGGCTCTGCAGGGTGGCATCTGAGCGCTGGCACCCCTGGGGGTGTCCCCGGGGTACCCCGATGCTCTCCCCGGGCAGGCGGCGATGCCCCTCTCCCGGGCGGTGCTGCAGAAGGAGCCGGGGCCTTGCCCGCGCTGCCCGTCGGGGTGCAGAGCCACGGGGGTGCTGGGCCGTGGCGGGTGGGAAGCGGTGGGGGCGCGGGGCCGCGGGGAGCTGGGGGGTGTGGGGCAGGTTTGGGTGCGGAGCCGTGCGCTGTGCGCAGCCAGAGGGGCTGTAGAGCCATAGGGGGTGCGGAGCCATATGGGGACGTGTGATACGTCCTGCAGCACCCTACAGAGTGCAGCGCCCTGCAGCACCGTACAGCACCATACAGCACCATATAGCACCATATAGCACCGTATAGCACCATATAGCACCGTATAGCACCGTATAGCACTGTACAGCACCGTACAGCACCATATAACACCGTATAGCACCGTATAGCACCGTATAGCACCGTATAGCACCATACAGCACCGTACAGCACCATATAGCACCATATAGCACTGTATAGCACCGTACAGCACCGTACAGCACCATATAGCACCATATAGCACCGTACAGCACCATATAGCACCGTATAGCACCGTATAGCACCGTACAGCACCGTACAGCACCATATAGCACCGTACAGCACAATATAGCACCGTATCGCACCATATAGCACCGTACAGCACCGTACAGCACTGTATAGCACCATATAGCACCATATAGCACCGTACAGCAGCGTGCAGCGTGCGCTGGGCTCCTTCTCACTCCCCCTTGTGGGAACGGCACCGCGCAGCACCTCGCAGCACCGACCCCTCGCAGCGTGACGGGGACCCCGGCCCCCAGTGGGCTCCCAGCTGGCGGGGGTGGCGGGGGACGGGGAGCGGGGAACCTGCAGCTCGCGGGGACCCTGTGCCCGGCTGTCCCTGGGGACTGTCCTCGCCCTGACCCCGAACTTCCCAGCCAGACCACGAGACTCCACGCGATGTTTCGGGATGGATCCTTCATTCACCACCCAGTTTTTGAGCCTCCAGCCAAGGCTCTGGCCCCATTTTCCATCACCTGGAGGACTGGGCAGTTGTTCTTTTATTTAACCGCCGGTCCAGCTCTCCCGCGTCCCGCAGGCACCACGGGAATTACGGGCACACGGGGCTGCTTCTGCTGCTGGCAGGGCAGGTTTGGGAGATGCTTTGGCCTCCCCCAGCTCAAGCGAGAGCAGAAGCTTTCCCGGTGCCAGGCTGAGCCTGCCTTTCCCCGGGGAAGCAGCACCATGGTACCCCCATCCCGACCCCACGGGGCCCATCTTGCCCCAGGAGTGAAGTAACTCAGGTCGCACCAGGACGCGGATGCTCCCACACGGGGCTGGTGCAGCTCAAACGCAGCTCCCAGGAGATTTGGGTGGTGCAGGAGGGACCCTGGCCCCGGAGAGCTGCGGGATGGGATGAGGGAGGAAAGCAGCCGGGGAAGGATCACGGCCGGGGGCAGCGCGGGGGGAGCCCGCGCCCCAGTGCGGGGCGAGTGGCAGCAGGAAGAGTGCGGCAGCGTCGGTGCCAGCAGCCCCACGCCGTTTTCTATCGGGGTTCTTATCTCGCAGGGGGATGGGAGCAGCTGCCGGGGGCCGACTCCTCTATCTCGAGCGGCTGTGGTTTGCCATCGAGCGCGGGGCTGACGAAGCGGCACAAGCGCCGGAGCTGCCTCCCAGCTCTAACGTCTTCTGCAGCGGGTTTTGCTGAGCGCTTTGTTTTCGTTTTTAATCTCTTCTTCGCCTGCTGTGATGTAGGGGCAAAGCTGACGAAGGAAGGCACGCGGCTTCCTGCCTGCCTGCCCTGCCGCCACAGGTCCCGGCTGCCTCCGGCGAGCACCGGGCCACCGTGCCATGAGTTTGGCTGGCTGTAAAGTGGCTGGGCTACACTCGAGGCGGGGGTGACAGTGGGACTGGGGCCACCATCGGAGCATCACCCTGGGGACAGCGGGTGTCCCTTGGGGCAGGGATGCTAAACCCCCCCTGGGGTCCAAGGCCTCCAGGTGTGTACCCCAGCTCTCCCGTGTGTTTTTAGCACCCGTCAAGGCAGCAGCACCCACAGGAGGAACGACGTGGAGGCGAGCAGGCAGCAAGACCCGTGCAAATGCTCCCCAGGTCCGACCCTGACCCCCCGCAGAGCCCCCAAGCCATGGCTTTAGGCATGGCCACGGCCAGTCCCTGCTCCGGGACAGCCCACCCCGCCTCAGCAGCTCTCGGGGGCTGCACATCCCCATCTCAGGTGCAAAACCCTGGGTGCAGGACGGGTGCACCCACCCACGGTTACACTGTGCCTGAAGCTGCTGTCCTGGCACCAGCATCACCACGTTGCTGCAGCAGCAGCCACTAGAATCAGGGCTTTAGATCTGTTTTTAAAGTGTGGTTTCCTGAGCAGGATAAACCCTTCTCAGCCTTTTAATGGTGTTTGGGAGTCGGCTGCTCACGGAGGCACTATTGGGAACATCTGAAAGGTGGGAGGGGGTGATGAGGGACAGGCAGCAGTCCCGGAGCAGAGCCTGTGGCCCGCGCTGATTTGTACCAAGGCACGTGGCTGGCCCCCGGTCACAGCCAGAGCTGTCACGCTGGTCCCCAGAACCAGCCTCAGCGACAATCATTGATGGGAGTGAAGCTGCCTGGGGCCTCCCAAGGGCTGGACAGGGCCCTGCTCTCCCCCAGGCAGAGGTGGGAGGACAGAGACCCTTGCTCACGGCATAGTCCCGCTGGCGAGGGGCCTGATCCTACAGCCCAGGGCCACGGGGCTGCCCCAAAACACGACCAGTCCCAACGTGGTTGTCCCAACTTGGTGACAGCGCCACCCCAGTCCCACTGGGCTCCCCCGTGGCACCCAGCACCCACAAACTGCCCCTCTCGGAGGTACGGGGGACAAGGACACTTAAAGAAAAGTAACAACATATATACAGAAAGCGCTTGCAGGGAACCCCCGCCCCGCCAGCACCCAGCTCCCAGGGGATGCTATAGGTTGGTGATGTACACCTCCAGGCCGTTGGCCGCCGTCCTGGCAGAGGCTCGCTGGGACCCCCCCGCCCAAATGTCACCGACACTTTCGTAGAGGTTCTCGGGGGCACCCGGCTTCCCTGGCTTGTCCCGTTTCATCGCCTTCTTCCAGTTAACGTCTACGGCCTCGTAGTCCGGGTCGGGGCTACGGCCCTGAGCAGTCCAGGCTCTGTCATTGATGGACTCGTAGCAGGGGTCGGGGGGGCCTTGGGCTGCTGGGGGCCGGCATCCAGCCAGAGCACCCTCCTCCCGGCAGGGGGGCGGCCGCCCAGCACCCACCTCCCTCGCTGCCCTGGGGGATGATGCAGGGACTTGGGTTTTCTTCTTGGTGGCTTTGCACACCGTTGAGTACATCTCTTCCAGCTGCAGAAGGAAGGTGGGGGTTCAGGGGCAATCCCTGCCCAACACAGGGGATCCCCACGGCCGTGCCCGCCCCCCAGCTCCCCACAGCCCGCGGGAGGATCCTGGCAGCAGATTAACCTTTGGGGATCCCGCTTTTTGCACAACCCAGGGAGCCTTTTGCAGGGCACAGAGAGCAGCACCATGGGCATTGCCCGCCCTCGGGGTCTCGGCTTCATCCTGCCCCCCCTAAAATCTCCACTGGAAATGCAGTAGCCTGATTTACACCCTGCTCCAAACACGGGTGGTACAGGGAGGCAGGACGTTACCTGCTCCCTCCCCGCCGTGTACCCCATCCCTGCCACCCCCCCAGAGCCGTACCTTCACCCGGGGGGCATCGCCTGCCCCCTCCCAGCACCGTGGGGCTGCGGGAGGCCCCGTCACAGCCCCATCCTGCACCTCCACAGGCACCGTCTTCTTCACCTTCCGGACACAGGCGTAATCGGCCGCCCCATGCGCGATGCGTGGGGGGGACACCTGGGTGCTGGCGGGTGTGGGGGGCACTGGGCCATCCCCCCCCCCCACCGCCAGGCACTCGTAGACGGTGTCCGACACCGGCTTCCGCAGCGGGGTGAAGAGCAGGTTGGAGTAGGTCTGGTCGGGGGCCAGGGGTGCAGCCGCGGGCTCGGGGTCGGGGATCTGGGGCAGCTCACGGTGCAGGAGGACGCTGATGCCGGAGCTGTGCAGAGAGTCGGCAGCAGCGGCGGGGGCAGCGGGGCAGGGGAAATCCAGGCTGACCGGCCGCTGGGCTGTGGGGAGAGGAGAGGAGATGGGGGGAGACAAGGGGAGATGGGGGAAAGGAAGGGAGATGGGGGGGATGAGAGGAGATGGGGGGATGAGAGGAGATGGGGGGGACACCGGGGGTGCAGCAAGCACTAACCCCTGCACTGGCACTGTGGCATGTGTGTGCGCACCACGATGCGCTCACCTGGGGGGTGTGGGGCCTGCGGGCACCTGCCAAGGGCCACTGACCTCCCCCCCCCGACTTGATAGCCACTCACTGTCATCCCTGGCCTTCACCCGGTACAGCTCATGCAGCTTCGTGTCCGACTTGCTGAGCGACCGCAGCTGCGTCTGCCTGAGCAGGGACTGAAACGGGGGGGGAACACGCACCCTCAGGCTCATGGCCGGGAGCTGGGGGGGCCCCAGAGCTCCCCCAGGGTTGATCCTGCTCCCCACCAGCACGCGCTTACCTCGTCCACCAGCTTCACCCCGTCCGGAGGGATCTTCTTCTTCCTGCCCTTGCTGTGGGGAGAAGTGGGGCTGAGCCTGAGGCGATGAGCGGGTGCCCCAGGACCCCGACCTGGCCATGAGGGGCATTGGTGGAGTGGCTCCCAAACCCCCAAGCCTGCTCCTTCACCAGCCCTGCAGCAGGCTCTGTGCTGGCTGGGGGGTGGAAGGGGGGGTCTCGATTGCATCCTGCACCCCACTGAGCTGTGCTGGGCACCACTGTCATCACCCTTGGCATCACCCATCCTGCCCACCCTGCTCACGGCTCAGCCCTCTCCAGGCTGCTCCCGCGAGGCCTTTGGGCGCGGGGGGTACAACGGGGGTGGGGGCAGTGAGGCACAGGGGTGCAGGATCAGGCCCAGGCAGAGTTGCATTGGGGCTGCGGCTGGGGGTTGGGGGTGAGACGAGCAGCAGATCTCAGAGGTCCCAGCTCAGGACAGGCACATGGAGGGGGGGAGTCTCCACCTGAAGTCACCATTGGGCCACCAAGGGGTCCCCAGCCCCATCCCCATCCCCGGGAGAGAAAGCGGAGGGGCCGCGGGCAGCACGTACCGTCTGCAGGCAGCGCACAGAGCGCCCAGGTAGATCAGGACACCGAGCAGGGCCAGGGCAGCGCCGGCTGGCAGCAGCGGGGTCCGCGCCAGCCCCTCACCACCGGCTGCAGCCATGGGGGAACCGCTGGCAACAGCGCTGCGGGGCCAAGCTCTGGGGAGAGAAAACACCAGCTGGGGTGCAACTGGGTGCTGCTGGGCTCACCATGGCATGGGACGGTGATCCGCGGCACCCGGGGTTCACTGGGGGTCCCGCAGCGCAGTCCCCCACCCCGGGGCAGGGGGTCTCTCTGGGTGCTCTGGAGGGGGATGTGAACTGGGGTGGCCATTTTCTGGCCAGTTGCTGCCCTCGCCGGGGCTGTCACGCCGCCTCCAGCGCTCTGCCCAGCGGCGGGTGCTCTGCCACCCCCTAGGAAAAATTTCAGATTTCATTTGCCTTTGAAAAAGAACAAAACCAACAAACCCAACAGGATTCAAGTTCCAAAGTCGCCACCAAGACATTGAAAAGGGGACGCTCAGGGGCCCTGAAAACCCTCCGGAGAGATCCCAAAAGGGTCAGTGTGCTTCCTGGGGACACCGGGACACTGCCCCGGGTTGCGGGACAGGGGTGACACCGCTCCCCAGTGCGGGTTGTGGGGTGGCCCAGGCAGGACGGGCAAAGAGATGACTCAGCTTCCCGGAAATGGGGTGAGCTTCAGCCTCGCAGCCACCTCACCCTCCTTGCACCCCAGGCTTGGCAGCACACACCGGGACACCCTCATCCTCCTCTCTGCCTCCAAGCCCCATCCACCCGTGCCACGAGACCTGCGGAGTCACCGGGTAGAGAATCCCGGGTGGGAGCGACGGTGCCGCCGGCATCCCCGCTGTCCCCCTGTTCGCAGCGCCGTGCACGGTGAGCTCCCGGGGGGCTGAGCCCAGCCCAGCCCTGCAAACCCCCCCACAATGTTTCTGCTCGCCCAGGAACCCGAGTCGCTCCCCGCAGCATCCCAGCACCATCCGTGCTTGGGCCGGGAGCTGCAGGATCGTAACCAAGCACCAGCTGGGCCGGCTCGTCGGCACACACGGACCCGACGCCTCCTCTGCCACCACGACCCGGTTCTGCAGCCACTCTGTGCTGTGACACGAGAGCAGAAAATGCTCGACTTTTCGACTGCTTTCCACTGCCTAAAGAAAAAGCTGTGCCTTGCCCACAGCCAGCCCTCTTCCCTGTGCCTTACTGAAGGAAAAAGGTCCTCCCCTGCAAACCCCGGCAGCGACAAGGCCAGAGCAAGCGGTGCAGGGCGTGAAGGGAGCCTGACACAAAGAGCAGACACTCCCCAGCTCATCAGGATCCAGCACCTTTCCCAGGGGGCCACCCCATTTCATCGTCCCTGTCCCTGCTCAGCCGTCAGCAAAGCCCGAAGCCAAAGCTGACACCACTTCACCTGCGCCGATGGCGAGACGGCGGCTGCTGCTCCCCGCTCCGCACAAGCCCAGCTCTGCGCACGCCCCACCCCGCTCCCCCAAAAAGGCTGCTGTGCTACCGGAGATGTGCACGCCAGCACCCGGAAAACGCCTGCTCTGAAGGGAGACTGAGGCACTTCCCAGCACTGGAGTAAAGCATGGCTCAAAGAAGCCACAGTAACTGGTCCCGACTGGGCCGGTGGCAGAGTCGCCAGGAGGGACTGGGCTGGCACAGCCCAGCAGGACGGTTTCTGAGGTGCCGTGGGACGCTGAGCGCCTCGTACTCACCCTCTTACATCTCTTAATGCGGATGACAAAGCTCAGAGGGGCTGCGGTGAGAAGTCACCCCGCCTCGCATCAACCTCAGGTGCTACAGCAGCCGCAGCCCCACGGCGAGCGGGGAGCCCTGTGCCCAGGGAGGGACCGGCCTTGCTCCCCCGCACCCTGTGTCACACGGCAGCATCTTCGGCACATCTTTGTCCCAGTATAACCAGCAGGTCTCTGCCCACTTGTAGCACCCTTTTATCTGAGAACTTCCCACGCCTTTGGAAATTTCCCTGACTGAAGACTTAACCCCTCAAGAACGATTATTTCAACGCGGAAATTGAGACAGAGAGGTTTTTGGGGACTAACTGGGCTGGACAGACTGGCTTAGATCAGAGCTGGGAAGGGAAGGCTGTTCCCTCTCCAACGATGTTTAATTAGACAACTCTGCTTTTCTGTCTGAGCATACATTAATTATACGGATTACCTTGCAACGCGGGCAGGCGCTTTAGACAGTCCTCGCTGAACTTGTTTAGCTCATTAGAGCGACAGGACGGAGGCTGCAGGAGCGACTGCCTTCGGGCCAGAACTGAGCAGGCTCTGAGGTTTAGCAGACCAAATTATAACAAGGTACGATGGCCGGGAGCTGGTGTCATGTCAGAATCGAAGTGCGAGCTTTTAGCGCGTGGAGGCAGGCACACACGGGGCAGCTTATCCCACAGCGGGTGGATTTTCCATCCCTGGAGTTTTAAGATTGAAGAATGAAGGGAGAAGCTTCCTAAATCGAAATGAATAGAGAGAAATTCTTCTGACCTACTTTCTGTTGTGCAGGAGGTCAGTGGTTGCTCCTGTTTTGACCTCTAAAACTGCTGAGTGCACGCTCTTTCAGGCTCAACAGTCACCGGGAGAAGCCACTTCTTGGGACAAGACGTTGGTTCTCACAGAATTACAAATTTGAGAGGAAAACCCAGTGCCTGACTGAAGCCGCTCAGGTAGGACTGAGCAGGTTTGCAAGGCAAAGTCTCAAACAGACCTTCTGAAAGGAACACCTGAATTCTCTGCCAATAAAGGTATTGATCTCCCAGTCCCGGGGCAATTCTCCGGGGCAGGAGACTCAGCAGACGGCATTTTGCAACGCACTGGCTCCGCAAGCCAAGATGGCTTTGAAGATGAGAGCAGCCATGTGACGCACACCCCCAGCCCACCGAGGAGGGAATAACTCCCTTCTGCATTACCTGAGCACGGGCACCATAAGTGCCGTTGGTTTGTTACTCCAGGACGTGGGAGATTTTTTTGTGACTCCTACAAGAGACGCAAGTTTCTCATCTGGGCTTCATGAAAACAAGATTAAATTTACTGTAAAATTAAGTTCTGCTGCTGTTCATTTTGCCCGGCCTCTGATTCATCTACCCAGATAAAACCGCACAGAGTGCTCAGCTCAGACGAGAAGAAAGTCTATGAAACTACTAAAAGCGTATTTGCAAGAAACCAGGACAAACATTACAAGCTGATTTCCATCAGCGATTGCGAACACGGCTGCAGCAAACACAGCTCAGGTACCCAGGGGAGTTGTACTGAAAAAAAGTCCCAAGAAGCAGAAGTAGATCTTTTTTTCTTTTCAGTTGTGAAAAACGAAAGCCCCATAACAGTTAGTCAACAACACTGAAGCTGCCCTAGAGCACAGGATGCAATTAATAAATTTGAAGATTATTTCAAATACAAAGCAGGCACGATTGAGTCGCATTTCTGGAGTGGGAGGGAGAGATTTCATGGTCAAACTCCTTTGGAGGCACTTCATTTAGAAAGGACCAATATTTCCGAACGCCAGACCCAAACGTCACAAAACTTGGATGCACGCTTCCAATTACAGTCCTGCTCGCTAGTCATATGCTGGAGTGGTTTTTGAGAAAATATAATATAAAAACCTTAAGGTAAGCGACCTGCCTGCTCACACCGTGTGGCTTTGGTCAAGGCTGACATCATTTCAGCATTTTTCTTTCTTCCCACCCTTCTGCAATTGCTGGAAATGCACTCACTTGGGCAGAGAAGTGCATTTCTAAGCAGAAATCAAGAACCTGCTAGAGAGATTTTCTGCAGAGCTGAGCTGCAGCAAGACACAGGCTCTGGCGAGCCCCCGGTGCTGCAGTTATGGGAAGTCAGATCCAAAATACAGGATGGGTGTAGCAAGGAGGTACATGTTTTCTCGAGAATCACCTGCCTACCAGAGTGGTTTTCTTGCCACAGATTCAGTAGTTTTACACAATTTCAGGTTTAGAGAGGACAGCGTTGCAGTGACCACACTCTCCCAAGCCTCCTCACCTGCAGCCAGGAGCTCAGCAGTTCCCCAAATCTAGTCCCAAGACTGCAGTCCCCCTCCCTACAGACAACTGGAAATTTTTCTGTTGAAAAAACCAATACCCCCACACCTCTGAACTCAACAACTCATCCACCACAAAAGTAACCGGTTTCCCCTCAACCTCTAGATTCGAGCCATGGGACCCCAGCAGCGTTGCCAAGCTCCAGCACCTTTTCTTCCTTTTTAAGCCCACAAAGCCTGCAGCCCTCCTCGCAGCCACCTGGAAGTTTAACCCAGCTGATGCTTCCCCGCTGCAGCGCAGGAATCCTGCCTGTCCAGTCTAGCTAGCTGCAACAGCATCTCCGACAACGCTGCCATTTCTATATAGATCAGGGTTTTTTTTTTTTTAAAAAAAAGTCTTTTTCAACTCCTGGTTTAGTTGCAGACACCCAGGTTTGCCGGGCGAGAAAGCGAACGCCACTTACTTTGCAAATTCAAAAGCTGGTGAGCGTGAAGCGCAGGGATCCGATCATGCTCTCCTCCTCACCAGCCAACCTGGAGAATTTCTTTTATCCGGCGGTTATTCCTAATTAGGCATTCCCGAACATTTCAAACATCTTGATCTGAGCTTTCCCGCTCCTCTTCAGCCCCTAGAGCAGGCAGCTCTGAGCAGACACCGTGCAGCGCACACCACAGCTCGCTTCCTGGCCCGTCGGGGTGGCTGCTGCACCCAAGGGGAGGCTGGGTTTCTCCCCGCCTTGGCTGCGAGCTCGCGGCGCTGCAGTCAGGCTCCGCAAGCTCCCGGCACGCAAGAGCACCCTCTGCCGCGCTCCGCTCCCCACCCAGCTGGTTTTGGTGCCAGCTCTCTATCCGCGGGGCAAGAGAAGGAAAGAATGGGTTGCCACAGATCATCATTACCTTGCAAATGAACAACACCTTACAAGGAGAGAGGGGAAAAAAAAAAATAAAAACCAACTTTATTCACCAGGGACGTGAACTGTCTTGGGTGGGAGGCAACGGCCGCCTGAATAGGACACAAGTGAGGGTGTGGAAATCCCAAGGAAAGGTCAAAATATGATTCAGCTGAGACCCAATTCTCAAAGAGATGATGGTGTTAAATAGTGTCAGAGCACAGAACAAACCCAAGAAATTTCCCTGCCCAGCTCGGCTCAGCACTCCTGGGCCACTTCAGCGAGCACCCATGCTAAGCTGGGCACATTAATCCTCATCACCACTCAACACTTGAGTGTGGGAAACAAACAGTCATTTGTGAGGGAAGGGCACTGAGCAACCATTGTTAAACCCAGTGCACGGAGAACACAAATTAGGAACAATGAAGATAGCACGGCCAATGCAGTTCGAAACCGAGGGACGCTGAAGTGCTCACGGCAGCCCACGCCACCTTCACACCCACACCGTGCCCGTCCCAGCGGCACCCGAGCGCCTTCCAGGAGGAGAAGTCACTCAAACAGGTTTTCTGAAGACGTTCATCTTGTTTACTTTTGCTGTTGCTGTGTTTTCTGAGGTGTGTCTGCAGCAATGCTGAATCCCACACGACTCGAACAACTCTGATCCTATCTCCTTCAGCCTCAGATTTTCTGACCCTGCAAGGAGGTGCAGCCCTGCCCAGGCTGACCGCTTTATAAGTTTATTAGGAAGAGATTAAAAAAAAAAAAAAAAAAGGTGGTACTAAAGGAGCAAAACTTTTCGTCAGAAAAATGACTCGCAGAATAAAAGGAAATCAACTTCTTAAATTAAGAAAAAAATGTGTCCTTAAGATACTGGCATGAAATTGCAAACAAATTTTCTTTTAAAAAGCAATTACAATGTACAAGTCCCACCAGAAACAGAGTCTGATGAAACCACCATCTCCTCTGGGGCAAGGACTGGCTGCCAGACGCAGAATATAACCTAGGGAGGAAGGCATCCTCTCTGTCCAGAGACTCTCCCGGCTGCAGAGCAGGGCACTGCCCGCCTGGCCTGCCGCCAGCACAGCCTGAACCCTCCCGCAGAGGGGGCTGCACGGGGCAGGGGGGGGCACACCCAGCCCTCCCGAGCTCTGCGCTCAGCCGGGGCGAGGCCCACCTGCATCTGCGTCCCGAGGTTTTTTAAGAAAAGGACCCATGTTCAGCGAGCTATCTAGGACAGAAAAACTCAAGTAACGATGGCAAAAATGACATGGTGCCCTGCGGAGTCGTCCCTAGCTAGGAGGTTTGGGAATCCGTTACTCTGCTGTCTTATACCCCCAGCTTTGGCACTCTACTTGTGGAACCACGCAGCTTTCCATGCCAAGTCAATGAGTTGGGCTATAGCATGTCCTAGGGATACTCTTACAGTCAAACTGATGAAATCTGACGCTTGAGGCTGCTAGGACCCACCTCCAAGCTGCCAGTTTTCTGTCTATTCATTACGCTACGGCTATAAGGAACTGCTCCCCAAAAAAACGGAGTTATCAGATAAATCCCATAGCAAAAAACAGAAGGTAGAGAGCAGCTGAAGCAATTTGCTGTTGTTTTCACCCAGCACAAGCCTTTTCTGCTTCACCGGAATGTGCTCAGGATCCTGCCTCCGCTTGCGCTCGTTGGTTGGCTGCAAACACAAGCCACAGTTGATGGCAGGATGTGGGGCTCTCAAAGCCCCTCCCCAGCTGGTTCGTAGCCAGCAGTGGCATCCCCGAGCAGCTACCAACTCTGGATGGAGCTGCCACCGCAGCGGTAACAGAGGGAAGAAGTGTGCAAGAGAGCAGAGAATCGTATTTCTTGTAGCTAGTCCTTCTACAAGGCTCAGGCTTATGGAATGCTTCCAGGGCTGGACGGATGTGTGCTCCCCCCCACCTCCCAGCTGAGCTCAGAAGCATCTAGTTTTAGAAGCCGCTGCTTTTCAGCCCAGTTTTTAGGCTGGGCAGCCTGAGGCCCAGAGGAGCAGGATGGCTCACCCAGGCTCTGAGGCCACGAGCACGGGGGCTGGCTAGAAGGACAATCGCTGCAGTCAAACGCCTTCCTCGGAGACTAGAACTCAGTCATCTTCTTATGCGTGTCTGCCTTCTTCTGCTCCCGCTGCAGACTGGCTTCCTGGGCCTGCAGCTGCCCCAGCTGTTTGTGGGCATTAGCCAGCTTCTCCTCCAGCTGAGCTGTAGCAACGCTGTGCCTGAAAGCAAAAAGCATTACGGCAATGTCATCCCGCAGGATAAGATCAAAGGCCTGTCACCAGCCCAGGAGGGTTTGCCTTTTCCTGTGGGATTAGCACAAGTGACTTGCTGGAAGCCAGGAAGAACCTGATGCTCAGCACAATGTGGGCTAGAAAATGTCCTCCTGTGACGGTCGACAGCAACGCTCAGAGATGGGCATGAGAAGGAAAGGACTCCAGTACCTTTCCCCTGAGAGCTCCTCTTGTCACAGCCTGAATTCCAGCCAAAGGACCTCAAACACATCTGCCAGTGTCCAAGCTGGTCTGAAGCACCTCCTAAAGTCTCTCCCCTCCACTTCCCCTTAGGTCTCACCCAGAATATGTTTCACTTGTTCCTCCCACACCTCATTTCAAGCCCCCCCCTTCCCAGAAGCGCCCAGAATTCATCCTGCAGTCCCAAAGAGCATGTTTTCCTACCGTCCAACGTTGCGTGCCAGGGCCTGCTGGATTCCTCTGATATCCTTCTGCGTCTGTTCAATCTTCTCCATCGTCTGGAAGAGGCGGACGCTCAGGGCCTTCTTGGTGCTCTTGCTAGCGTGGTAGATCTCTTTGCTGTTCCTCTCGGGCAGTGCCATCCCTCCAGCCTTCTCCCCACTGCTCTTCCCTCGCAGTTTCTCATTCAAAAAGTCAAATACGTTGCGGGGAGGCTTACGGCTGCCCCCAGGCGATTGTCCAGAGCTGTTTCCCTTCGCTCGGCATTTCCTTGATCTGTCTGGGTCCAGCTTCCCCTGTTTCTTCTTCTGAAGCACCTCAGCACACTGGTCGAGGGACTTCCCCCGAGGAAGTACCACAGCCTGCACCGGCTCCACGCGGCCCTCAGCGTTCTTCCCTAACCCTGAGGAGAGACAGCAAGAGATTACTGCAAGTGAGGACAATTGCCCTCTACAACTCCCTGAAAGGAGGGTGCAGACAGGGGGGGATGAGTCTCTTGATCCAAGGAACAAGCGCCAGGACAAGAGGGAATGGCCTCAAGCTGCGCCAGGGCAGGGTCAGACTGGCTCTTAGGAAGGATTTCTTTGCAGAAGGGGTTGTTGGGCGTTGGAATGGGCTGCCCAGGGCAGGGGGGGAGTCCCCATCCCTGGAGGGGTTGAAGAGTCGGGTTGACCCAGCGCTGAGGGATCTGGTGGAGTTGGGAACGGTCAGTGTGAGGTTCATGGTTGGACTGGAGGAGCTTCAAGGGCTTTTCCAACCGAGATAATTCAGTGATTCTGTGACATCCCCTCTCCAAGTCACCTCCCACCACAAGCTCACGCCAACAGTCACAAGCTTAGAACAAGAAAACAGGCTTTTGAGGTACAGAAAGCCATAACTACCACCCAAGGTAAGGGCAGCAGCAAAGGCCACAGCACGGTGGATGCAGATGCTATGACAGGAGCCTTCTACAGCAGAAGAAACGTGATAAAAAGCCCGAGGCCATTCATCAGGCCAGTTTCTGTGAAACTAGGTTCAGCCTCACAGTCTCAGCTTCTCAAGCCAGGTTCTTCTTAAAACTGGTTTGGTTCCTCTGGGAGAACTAGAGACGAATGCAAGTAGCAGATTGCCCTCCTAAAGCCCCCAAGGCTCAATACAATTTGTGTAGTGAGAAGCTAGTTCAGCAGGCTTTGAAGTCTGCGTCTAGAGCCAGGAGATGCTTTAACACAGACATCAGAAGCTTCATAGATCAGTTCCCTTCTACCTGAAGCCTTTGAACATCTCATACAACAGTTCTCACGGCTTTAATCATGAACTTGACCATGGTTCCAAATGCCTCCCATTTTTGCTATTACCATACAAGGGTTGGTGCACACATACGCCTGTCCTTCGATTAAATAAGTTATCCCTTCTTGATTAAATAAGTTATCCCTTCTCGCCTTCTAACACGGCTGGGATTCATCACACTGCTTGAGCCTCATCTAACTGGCCCTTCAGAAAAGTTCTAGCTTCATCCAAAATCTTGTTTTTCTTAACTAGTTTTAGGATCCATCAAGGCAGTCAGGCTCTCACAGCCCCAGGACCACCTTCTCCCCTCACCTTTTCCGAACTCGTATCCCATCTGAACGAGCAGTTTGGAGCCGATACCACGAGTATGGGCTTCCCAGCCACCGAAAGAGGAACTGCACGCCGGAGTCCATTCCCCGTTCTCGGGAACTCCCGAATCTATCACTGTGACACAGAAGATATGAATCAGTGAAACACAGAAACAAAGCTGCTACACAAAACCTTCCTCTGGGGCACCCCCACAGCACAAAAACCCCTCACGAGGCAGTACAATATACTTCTCCTACCCTAGAGCCATTTGCCTGCTCCTCCAGCCTTACTTCGTTCCTTCTGAGCTCTCACCTTTTATGAACACTGCATAGCGAGTCACTTAAATGGGAGACCTCACTTGATTTAATGCACATACCATCTCACAGTTCCAGGCAAAATCATCCAGATGTTTTTACACTTCCTTTCCTTCCTTCTAGGATGGTGATACAGGCTGACACATACCGTCAGGGTACGGTGTTTGGCACAGTGGCATGTAATCCTTCTTCTGCGCCTCCAGCTCATGTCTTTGGTACGAGACTCCTCTAGGCCACAATGCTAATTTTCTCTTATTAGGATCCAATAATCTCTATTATCCTAAATTAAAGAGCTCTAGGACACAACTTTGTCCCTGTGACGTAACTGTGGCCCTACCACAGGGACAGTGCTGTGTAATCTCAAAGAAGTCACTTGGGCTCTCTCTGTGTCAGCTTTCAATAGCAAAACAGGGCATGGCAGCTCCTGCAACCTCATTGAGGCACTGGAAGGACCAAACACTCACAAGTTCTGGGGTCTCGTGTGCCCTGGAGCTGCACGGAGCTCCCAGAGGTGAGGAGTCTCCTAATTCTCTTATTAGCTCAACCCAGCCAGGCGCATGAGAAACAGACTTGGAGCCTGGGACTCGGCTCTAAAATATCACACCCTCTTCTTTCATGTGTAGGAAGTTCCCATGGAAACCACCAACCCTCATTAGCCCAGTAATTTGCATAAAACAAATATTTTAGCTTGCAATTGTAACATAATAGCTAATTACTGTTCTCTATCTTTCAGCAACGTATAAAGAGATTAGCTACTCTTTCATCAGAGGTGAGACACTTATAATGAAAGCTCCAGGAGACTAATTCAGTAGCTCCCAGAGAAGGGCAGACCTAGATCACAAGTCACTTTTGCTCACGCCGTCCCCACTCTCTCACCTTTAGCATAACCAGAATCATCAACGCTGTCGTCATCAGACTCGGCAGATTCGGCACCGTCTTCGCTTCGCAGTGGGGGAATGACGCTGTCTCCTTCCACAACAGCTTCCTTGAGCAGCAGGGAATCAAACTTCACAGTGTAGTAACCACTGTCGATGTCTACAGAAGGAAAAACAAGGAACAAGAGTTCCAGTAAGTCTCCAATGTGCAACTGGCAGAGGGATTTCTAAAACAGAGGTAGCTCCAGTGGAGCACGATGGGAGAGGGGCAAGGCCCAATGTTTTAAAAAATTCTGGTTTTTCTTTATGCTTTAGATTTCTGTCTGGGAGGGAGAAGCACCCACCGCCATGAAAAGCTCTTTCCACAACGCCTGTGTTGATACTTAAAGGTTTATTTCTAAAAATGAAGAAAGATGGGCTGCTGAGGAATGGAATTAAAGAGAAGTTAGACTTGCTCCCCTCTGACCTAATAACAGTCAAAGAAAAATGGAAACAGAGCCTAAACCCTCACCCTTCCCAGGACTCGGGAAAGTCGGTATCAGCAGCTGACGGGCAGGGCCAGCTCCCCTGGCTTTTGTTTAAACAAGAGCAGATTATTGCAATTCTAATCTAATATGCATGCAAATCCCTGCAATACTTGCCTCTTCCCTTTCGGTGCAGTTAATGTAATCATTTCCTTCCCACATTCCTGCTCTTATGTCTCCTTTTTGTCTAACACTCTCCTCTTTCCTAGTCTATTCCCTGCCCAAGCCTGACAAAATTCAGATCATTTTGTCAGCTACATCAAGATTTTCAGTTTAGGGATGCAGCTACATAGTTAATGTTTTTCTACCATTAGCCAAAATAGTCAAGTTTTACATTCACTTAAGCATCAGCCTTCGTTTTCCACACTGAATCCTGGCTCAAGCCCGACTCACCGGTTATTTTTGCCGTGTACCATATCCCATCGCTGTGTTTCGCCAGGCAGGCTGAGCCCACCTCCAGCGCGCTCAGGTTGGGCTCCTGAAATGGCTGAAGCTCTTCCACAGAGACCACCTGGCCATGCGAAAACCTGCCCGGGAGGGTGGAAGAGGAATTATCTCTACCTCACTTGAGCAGGCTTTCAATAAAAATTCCTTCCTTCTTTAAATGCAAATGAGTTGTCAGTGGTGATGAATCTTCACCAGTAATTATGGAAGTTTTATCGTGCGTTATTTCAATTACACAACTTATTCATTTTTCATCTTAAACGTATTATTTGTGTCACGTAACAAAGAATCCATCCCACCCCAGAGAATTAAGCTCTCCTTGCTAGTGACACATCCAGTAAAAAAGTTCACAGGTCCTTTGAGATAAACAGGACCACACAGACACACAGGTCTCTACTCCAACCTCCTGCTCCAAGCACAACCAACTTCAAAGACCAATCAGGTTGCTCAAGACCTTACCTAGTTAAATTCTGAAGATCTCCAAAGATGAGATCTCCAAAGGAGACTCTACAGCCTCTCTGTGCAACTGGAATGTATGCACTATCAACAGACAACCTTTGGTGTTTTATTTTAAAATACTTAATCAGTTATTAATTTAGCCACTCGAATGTAAAATCTCTCCAACCTTCCCATGGGATTTTCCATTTCATCTCTGTATTAGCTAAAGAAAACAGCCAAACTGATGTCACTGTTTACCATAACACATTTTTAAAACATAAACAAAGGCAAACTCTCATTGGGTGAAAAAGCCAAACATGGTACTTTCAGAGGAGGTTTATCCCTTTGAACCACAAGGCCTTTAGCTACAGGAAGGACATAAGCCCCCTCCCACCCCTTTTTGTTTTTTACCGACAGTTCTCTTTAAATCTGCATTTGTCATCCAAGAAGAACGGGCACGGCTTCAGAGACTTGTGAGTTGGATAGAGGTACAACACTCTGACTCCTGCACTGCCGTCTTCCAAGTCCTCTGTCCCCACAATCATGGCATTATGGTACTCCAGGGTCCCCCAAGAACTGTAGTAGGGGGCTTTAACCTTCATCCCGCTTAATTCCTCCTCCTCCTCCTCTCTGTCAGACTCCTCCTCCTCTTCGCTGTACTTTGATTCATTTTTGTCATCAGTTTCTTCATCTCTCTTTGATACCTCGCTGTTATCAGCTGAAGGCTTCTCCTCAGTTCCAAGCTCAGCAATGGCCTCCTTAAAAGCAGCATACTCCACATCTTGGGCAGAACTGTCTGGGTTGGTGTCCTGCTCCAGACCTGGGGAGGAGGAGGAGGAAGCACTTGTATCTAAAGTAGCCAGAAGTTTGCTCTTTTTAACAGACACCAGGCTGGATTCAGTCAGTTCTATCAGCTGCTTTAAATCTTCCTGCAACTGAATCAAGTCCGACTGCTGCGATGGGTCCAGGCCTGCCCCTAAAGCCAGCTCCACTTGCTGCAGCTGGGCATTATAGGTCTGAATGGCTGCTTCCAGACTCTCTTCATCCATTATCAGCAAAATAAAGGTGTGTTTAACTGTGTCCTTTCCGGGAACTCAGAACATACTCAAAGAGTTTACTTAAGATGAGCAACTTTTTGAATAACAAGCCCTTGTCCGCAGAAGCTACCATCTACCCCGCCGTCCCGCTTCTTCCCTCGGAAGTAACCAGGCCGATGCTCCTGCAGCAAAGAGGCGGCGAAAGGCGATGAGAGAGCCCGAGGAGAGGCCAGGCCCTGCCCTCCCCCACCACGGCGCCTACCGGAGCCCACCGGGCCCACGCACGTCACCGCTTCTCCCGTAGCTTGGACACTCGCGGCGCGATCCCTCCACCACGGGGCTGGCAGCAACTCCCCAACCTGACCCTGCCAAGGCCGCCCCACTCACCCCTCAGCTCCCCCTTCCCCTACAGCGCCGCCGCCATGACACCCCACCAACTTCCGGTCTCCAGGCCGCCCACTTCCGGCTTCCCTACCAACGCGTTACGCCACTCAGCCGCGAGCCTGTCCCTTCTACTGCGCCTGCGCACTAGGGGGGGAGTGGGCTCTGCGGCGCTGAGCATTCTGGGAGTTGTAGTCCACAGGCCGTTCCGTACCGCCCCCGCCGCGGCGCGGGAACTACATTTCCCAGAGTGCCGCGCGAGGGATGGCGCCGGCGGCCGGAGCCGGTGGGCAGCGTTGAGGAGCTGTGGCGGGAGGTGTCTGTGGTACCTGGTGAGGGGCCGCGGGTTGTGGGCGCTGTCCTCCGCCTTCCGCACTCGGGCGACGGTAAGGGCTGCGGCGGGGGCCCGCAGCGCACGGCTGGGCTTGGGACGGGCCTGCGAGGCGCCGTCGGCCCGCGACCTGGCCTGGGGCCGTGAGGGGGGAAATGGCGGTGAGGGTCGGTTTCCCCCTTCTCCCTTGTCAGGATGTGGCAGGAGAAGGAAAGGGGGGGATCTCCCGGATCTAAAGGCAGAGGACAGGTAGTTGGGCACGTCTAGGATCACTTGCCGGTCCGAAAGGGGACAGGGCGGGGCGGTTCGTCCCCAGCCTGCGGCCTCGATGCCTTCCCGGGAGAGCTGGAGGTGAAGGGTCCCCGCTCGCTCGGTGGGTGGAGCCCCTGCGCCCCGAGGTGCCCCGTTCTCACGCTGAGTGCCCCAGCCTGAGAAATCCTTTACTTCTGGTCCAAAACACTTTTTTTTTTTTTTCCTTTAGGCAATGTTGTTTGACTTCAAAGTGATTATTTATCTGCACACTTGCTCAAAGACTCTCCGAGTCTTTGCCTTGAGGTTCCCTTTGTCTGTATTTAAACAGAAGAGTTGTTGCAATGTTATGTGAGTCAGCTGTAGCACTTGGTACCAATGCTTTTTGCATCTTAGAAAATCTTCTCTGCCTTGTTTGTGCAAACCCAACAACAAAAACCCTGTGGGCTTCTGCAGGTGTTGGTGTCGCTTTGTCTGATTCTTAATCTTGTGGTTTTGGCTCATTAACTTACCTGTCTTGTGTTCATGTCATTGTAAGATGACAATATACTTGTATGGTGGATACAATAACAGAAGGTTGTTGCTGGATAAGGCTTAAATTAAGATAAGTAGGGGGATTTATGCATCTTTAAGATACGCTGCACTCGGTTCAACCATTAAAGGTCCCATGATATTGTTATATGGATGAGGAACAAGGATGGGGGGACCGGCCTGTACATTCTTGCTCAAAATACCTATTGCTTGTATTTGTATGAAGCTGACTTCATTTTCTCTGGGTCTTAAATGCACCACGAAAGATGTTCAAGCTCTTGTTTAGCTCTTCTTTAAGCCCCAAAGCAGACAGGACAGTTTTCAAATGGGGGTTGAGTTTGCAGTGGATGCTGGGCACTATGTGCAGAAACAGAGGTTAAGCTCTTTGGAAGAAGGTCCCTCACTTGTGCGCATTTGAAAATTTGATCTTGAGCTATTTGCATGATCTCTCCTGGATCTGTGATTTGTCCTGGGATTGCTTAAATATGAGAGTTACTGATAAGAGAATAACGTCATTTATTTATCTGGTGTTGGGAAAAACTTGCGTTGTGGAGTGAGAGATTTTTGGAAATGACTGGTTTGTTAATGACTTCCTGGTATTTGTTGCAGGAGCAGGATGTATACTCTGCTGTCTGGGCTCTATAAATACATGTTCCAGAGGGATGAGTACTGCATCTTGATCCTTGGTTTGGACAATGCTGGTAAAACCGTAAGTGCTGTTTATTACCAGTTGCGCAGAAGGCACACGCAATTCTAAACATCTCCAAAGATAAAATTTCCAACAGACAAGGCTTTGGCTGTATTGCGAGTTATTTTAGTGATGTCACACCACAGAATCAACTTTTCCCTCTTACTTAAATTTAGTATAAGCTTTCAGGGTTGTAGCTGAGGCTTTTTAATCCCATAATCACCTGTGATCCCTTCTTTCCTTGCTAAAATAGGGAACAAGAAAAGTGGTTTGTTCCAAGGTTAGGTAGCGCCATGTCCGTTGGAGCAGGATTCTGCAGAAATGAAAAGGCAGGTTTGGGTTAGGATTACCCCAGTCAGTAAAATATTTGAGAGTAAATACTTTTTCTTGTTCCTTTTCAGACCTTCCTTGAACAAACTAAAACTCGATTTAATAAGAACTACAAAGGGATGAGTTTGTCCAAAATCACAACCACTGTAGGCTTAAACAGTAAGTAAATCTGTTTGGGATTTTTTCAGCTTTCCTGCACAGTTTCTTGTTTGAAATATTGAAGAATTGTCAAGGGCAAAATAGTTCCTGGAAGTAGAAATCATCTCTCCCAACTCCTTATGTCTTTTTGTAAGAGAATAAAATGGGCTTTCTTAGCTTATAATGAAAAAACCCTGAAGTCTTAAAAAAACAAGTATCCCATTTCTGTGCTACGCTCAGAGATTAAACTAAATTTCCCTGTCATTCATTTGTTGGCCTGATTCTGGTATTATTTGCACTGATACGACTCTGATATTAGTGGTCGCTCTTTGCGAAGGTATTGTTTTGTTGTGGAAAGTAGCCCCTGTATGTGATTTGTTCCTCTAGAGGACTGTCCTACCCCAGGTTTCTTAGGAGGGTGCGCAGGTGGTGATGCTTCAGAGAACACCTTTAGTTTTCATTGCGTTGTCTTTTCTCCTTTCCCTCTAGTTGGTACTATCGATGTTGGCAAAACTCGGCTAATGTTCTGGGATCTTGGTGGACAGGAGGAACTACAGTCTCTTTGGGACAAGGTTGGAGATGTATTTTTTTTGTTTTAGAAATGCTTTTGTCTCTTCTAGAATTGAAGCAGTATGATCATTTAGTAATCGTACGAACTGATTGGTAACTCTAGTATTTAGCATCAACGCTTTTCCAGAGATTCAACTCAATCTGTGCAAGATTACCAAAGATGATGCTCACTATTTGCATAGTTGTTTACAGGCAGTAATTACCAACCCATAGCTGAGGGTTGTGCCAGTAGAGATAAGCTTTTTGGGGAGACAGATAAGCTTTTTGGGGAGACAGATAAACTTTTCCACCTGTTGCATTCAGTAGGTCTGCAAACAGAGCAGGCAGTGCGTTCTGTGTGCCACCATTCTTCTCTCCAGACATACACTTTGGAAACAGCTGCCTCTAGCTGGTTGATCTCTTCCATGTGTATCAAAATTTTCCAAATTAAAAAAAAAAAAAAAAAAAAAGGAAGAGGAACAAAAAGAAAGAGGAACAAACAGTCCTAGTGGATAGATACACTAACATCTGTGTCATCCTTTTAGTATTATGCTGAATCTCATGGGGTGATCTATGTTATTGACTCCACTGATGAGGAGAGGCTCTCAGAATCTAAAAGAGCGTTTGGTGAGTACGTTGTGTTTTACCTGTCCTGGGATTTCATGATGTATTGTGGCACAGTTCTCTCCTTCCTACCATGTCTGTTCCTGTGTCCTTAAAGTAAGCTGTGTGGCCTGCTGATGACACAACTGTAGTGCTTCTGAACTTTTTTGTTGAAGTCTGTCTTGTCTGTAACACAGACTCACTTTTGTTCCCTATAATGACCTTGAATCTCTTTTTGTGCTTATGCTAATGATTTTGAATTTTTTATTGCTTATGTTAGATTTATCATCTCATTAATTCTCAGTAATGTGCTTATTGATCAAAATAAAGTTTGGAGTTTGATCTGGAAAAAAAAATCTGTGAAGAAAATAGGCCTGAAAGATTGTGTCAAATGAAACTGTAATGCAAGAAGGAGCCTCTTGCTTCATCCCTGTGTCCAGATGGTCTGTGTGGGGCATTTGCCCAACTTTATCTTCCAGAACTGGCTAAACTTATGTTTTGTTTCTGTGCTTTATAGAGAAGATGATTACCAGTGAAGCTCTGGAAGGGGTTCCCATTCTGGTGTTAGCTAACAAGCAGGATGTGGAGGTAAGATTATTGCAGATTTACTTCTTAAGTGAGCAGATAAATAAGCCTTGGAAAGGTGAGCTCTGCATTCATCTTAAGTTTGTTTCGCATTCCTGGACTGATCCTATGGCACTTTCCCACTGCTGGAAATAATTGCTTTGAATTTAGTTTTAACTTTTTTCTTTCTCCAACACTTTTCCAGTGACGTAAATGAGCTTACTACAGGCATGTCCATCTCAGCTGTTTTGAACTTTTTATGTAAACAGAACAGATCATGGTGCCTGTTTCTTGTACCATGACTTGGTATCTGGATATTGTTTTTTTCCTGTTTATTCAGCAAAAAAATGTTTAGTGCACTTTGTTTATGCTGCTCTACTATTACCTGGGAACAGCCCAACAAGTATATGTGAAGCAATGTCATCCTTTTCCCATAACCAGAGAAGGTCTGTTCCATGAAACATTCAGTTTGTCCTAGAGCGTTCTGTCACTGACAGCAGTGAATGGCAGGGAATGCTTTTGATAGGATAATTTGAATTCTTTCTAGCTTATCCAGAACTGCAACACTCTTGTATTTGACAAGTTAGTGGGCACTACAGCGTGACTGTTTAGGTGATGCATCCAGGGCAGTCCTCATCTCCCCCAGCATGGAAAAAAGGGAAGAGAGTGCCTGAAGTGGTTGTGGTATTTTCCATCTTTTCCTCCCCCTTGCCGCTCATTCTACGTGGAATTCCAGTACTGCAGTTCGGGTGATTAATCTCTAGATGGAGCCAGAGACTGTCAGTAGAATTTGGAGCACTTGGCCCTGGCAGTTGTGATGGGACTCTTTCAAAATACGTGAATACTTCCCAGCTTTTTCCCCTGGACTTTACACCTATCTCAGTGGGCGCACTTGTGGGGGAGACTTCCATAGACATCGCTTTGGCTTTAAAGGAGGATTTGGTTATACTTCATGTGGACAACACAACAGATTTTTTTAGATAAGATTGTCTAGCCATAGAAATAAAAGAAGTATAGTTCCAATTAAAAGATAGTGTGAGATTGAGAGAGAACTCGTGATTTATGGTCCTGACTTTGCTGTGGTATCTGATGTGTGGGGAAATTGACTGTTTTTTCTGTGTGGAAACCAGAATATTAACACTCATGTTTCCATGCAACACTACAGCTCTACAGCAGGGAGCAGTCTGCACTCTTGCCTCTCGCTGTTGAGAAATAAGCTGTATGCAGTGACCTGGAAAGCTGTTCCAATTTTCCTTATGGCTATATATGCATATCTTTTTTATGGGCATACTGTGAACACCAGCTCTTCTGGCACCCTGGCCAGACTACAGAAAAATGATTGAACAAGTGGACTTTATACGACTAGAAAGAGGTATTTGGAACAGGCTCTCAAGATAATACTATGGCTCCTTGCCCCTTCTGGAGGGTCCAGGACCAGCCCACAGATTTAGTGCCTTTATGCAGTCGTAGAACTGTGACAAGAGATTAGCAAAACTATAGCGACTGGAGGTACTTTTAAGAAATTTTTAAGAAATACTGAAATTGTATATTTAGAGGTCTACTCCTAGAGTATGATCTTGGGTATGGACGCAAAGAGACGTCAATGCTATTAACAAAACATTAACGGGACTATAGCTTATTTTTCAGTACTTATTCAGGTTCACTTAAGCAAGGTTTAGAAAACTAGAAGGCATGTTTCTCTTCCACTGATCTAGCAGAACTGAAGACCTCTGGAGGAAGATCAAACATTATGGGATTGCCATGGGTAGAGATTTTTCTGCTCTGAATCTCCAGACACGTAATTGTAGTGAGGAATTCTCACCAGCATGCCTCTGCTGTTAATGTGGGTCATGGTAAGGGAAGTTAAGTAGGATGTTAACCTTGCTGGTATTTGCTGACAAAAGATAATTCATGATGATTACATCTTTAAAGGCCAGCAGAAAACTTGTGGTGAAATATATCAAAAGTGGTACATCTGACATAGATTTATTTTTTAAAAAAAGTTTACATTCCTCACAATAAGCTAACAAAAGTTCTGACTCAATGCCTGAAATGCCTGAAATTGCATAAACTGTGAGAATTTTTTGGCCCTGATGCTAAATTCATTTCTAATAAAGAATTCTGTTAATATGACCCAAAGGTAAATTGCATCCACTCGGCACTGCCGAGCACGAGTGGTGTTTGGCCGTATCAGGAGATGAAATACAGTCATAGATGGCAAAACACCAGTTCTAATATTGTGACAATACTACATATGATTTTTTTCTTTTGCACAAGGAGAATGCTCTACGTTTAGCAGGGGCTTCAAAACTGGATCATTTCATAATTAATTAAAAGACTGGGTCCAGTATGTGTTGTGGGAGGGAGTTTGTTTTATTTTTTTAAAGGAACTATTGCTTTGTAGGGGAATTAAGTATCTAATGTATAATAATCCATGTAGACTCCCTTTCAAGTCAGAATGCCACCTTTGAAAATATTAGGCAGCTTGTCTTGCCTACTGTTTACTGCAGAAAAATCTGCAAAATAAGAATTTCTATTTGCCGCTTTCTGACCGTGGTTGTTTAAAGGTTTATAAAAGCTATATATTTCTGAGCTGTACAACGAATTGTTAAAACTTGAGGATAGAATGGCTCATTTTGGAACACTATTAAAAATATTGGAAAAACTGAGCTGAAAAAATAGCATATGAAAATAACTGGGTGTTGTGTGAAGTCCTTGGGAGGAAGTTTTGCCTTCCTAATCTTAACATAAATTTTAGAAATTTAATTTGAAATCTCTGGAATGTTAGAAAGCCTCCCCGTGTCTTTGGAAAATGAGAGGACTTATGCTGAGTAGCAGCAAATATTTGATGACTCACAGTGTTATCTGTTTTCCACACAGTTGTTAGAAAATAGAATGGCTGTCATGGAGAACACCTGATTTCCAACTTAAGAAATACCACAGCTTCCCTGTAAAATTAGTTTTAATTTGAATAAGCTTGTAAAAAAAGATAGCACCAAATAATAGGTCAGATTGGTTAGACTTGTTATTAAATAGTTTTATTTAGGCTATCCACCTTCCTGTTGTTTCTGGTTTAGTTCCATTCTGCCGATTAATTACTCTTGAGATGGCTGACAAGCCTGTACTTCAGGATTTTTCTTGACACGAGACCAAGCAGCAACACTGTCTTTCCTGCAGTGGATTTGGCAAATGGATAAAGACTCTACAATGCAACCTTTTTTGCTTAAAACAGCCACTCGTGCTTTTCTGAGGTGACTCCAGAAATGGAGCCTGTACTTCAGTTTTTTTCTAGGTGTACTGTTCTTGAGTCTTAATTTGGGGAATGCTGTCCTGAACCATCCGTAAAAGGAATTTGATTGTGCAGGCAGGTCAGTCCTGGCTAGACTATGCCTCAAAGAGCCTTCATGAAAAGATGGTTTACAGTACGTTCTTTTGGGGAAGTTGAGATAGAAATATGATTTGTCAAGTTGTATGAGTTTCCTCTGAAGTGTATGGTAGATAACATCACTCCAGAAAGGTCATTTGTGGATTTTTATTATTGTAATGGTAGGCTGTTTATGTGATCACAAATCCAGCTTCCCCTTGGTTTATGTGGTTTCAGCTGAGAAGCAAAACATGTCTATAAACAAGTATTTTGTAATGTAGATAGGGAGGTGGAAAAGAGAGGAACTTAGAAGCCGCAGCTGACATTTTCTCCTGAGCACGAGAAGCTCATGCCCCTCGTTGAAGTGATGGGTGATCTGCCTCATCCTCTGTCGCGAGATGAGATTCCAGTTCGTGGCTTCCCCTTGGACGCTAAACCAAGGCTTCCCTGAATGGATAGCTCAGTGTTCTCCCCTCCGCCGCGTTACTGTGCATCAGCCCAAGGGCAAAAGGACGTTCCTCAAACCACGTGTGATGCAGTGACATCCTCCTGTGAACAGTGTAAATGGTGCAGGGGCTCCTCAGAAGGAAAACTGCTGCAGACTTCTGTGGAGAGTAACGGCTGGACAGCTTTGTGGAAGTTAGGGCAGGCCACGGTTATACCAGAGGGTGAGAAAGGGAAGTGATTATAAGGGATTATAATAGCTACAGCAGTTGTACGCTGCACTGAGAAAAGGGGACTTCGCTAAGGCCTCCGAGATGGCCAAGGTGAAGGAGGTGGATTTCTCTCAAATTTATTTTAAAAAGATTTTAAAATGTATCATCATTTAGAAAAGGTGAAATTATTATGATATTAAACTGTGATAAGCTTAAAGTATATTTCAAGAAACGTTCGCTCAGTTTTCAGCTGCCTTGGGATTTAACCCTCCTGCTGCCAAGTCTCATTTGCTGAAAAAAAGTAACGACATGGAAAATAGCTCAAATTATTGGCATTCAGCTCTTCTTCCTTCCCAGTTGTTGCGTAACTGACTTGTCTAGAGCTTTGACTTAAATCAAAAGGCAGTTGGACCTGCCTTTCTTATTTGGCCGTGAGCGTCATACCAAAACTAAACTAGCATCTCTTACAAACTGGTAGAGAAGGGTTGGTTGGTAGTAACCTCTTGCGCATCTGTCAGACCTACTGGTATGAATTCCAACTCCCAAGTTCAGTCTGACTCCCTCTAAAGTTAGTGTTTGATTTTTATTTTTTTAAATTTTTTGTTATTACTTAACTATTTATCCTGTGGATGACAGCTCATCTTTATGAGTTGTAGTTTTCTCATTTGGCAGAAATCCTGAAGTAAGTTGTTAGGGCTCTGGTGCAATGAAGTAAGTAACATTTCTGGATACAGTTTCCAGCTCATTGATTGAAAATGCAAGTTTGAAATGCAACTTAGGTCATAAGAAAGTACAGTCATCACAAGTTGCACAACTGATGGATTCTAGGCTTTTCACAGTGGAAAATCACAAGTCTGGATTCAAGGGTATTGGGTGAATCAGGTGTCTTTGGCTTGAGAGGAGTTTATTTCTTAAGAATCTTTCTTATTTATAAGCATTGAAACATGCTTATTTGTCATGGTCATCCCCACAGTAGTTTCCCTTATTTAATTTCTCCAGAACCAGTATTTTGCAAAATGGATAACTGGTATCATTAATTTCCATCTTTCGGCTAAGTTAAGGCCCAGACTTGCAGAAGACTGAATTCCTGTTTGCAGATAGTCTGTCCTTTCAAAGTGTACATACACTTGGGCTAATCCTCAAGACTCACAAGGGTCCAGTTTGACATTTGGAGTAAACACTTGCCCAAAACAGGTATTTGAGCCTCACTGAAGGTTCAGAATGTCTTTGCAGGAAGAGGAAGAAGCCTGGGCTTGTGGCCAGCTAAAGCACTTAAAAGCCTTGTCCAAGGCTTCCAAGGAAGAAGTGAGTCCTGAGATCAGAAAAGGGTTTAAAGGCTGGTGGTTTTTCTTGAACCTGCTTCCCGTGTTCAGGGAGGAGGATGCAAGTCTGGGCTTCAGTAGGGCAGGTTTACTTTTGTTGTGTTTGTAATTCTAAGAATAAATTTTTTGTGGTAACACGGTGATTTATGTCAGGAAAATAATCCACTGGTTTATTGGGGGGCTTTATTTGTGGGTTTTAAAAAACACTTCCCAGCAGTATCCTAGCAGCTTTACAGAAGTGCAAGACCTGATGGTGACCAAGAACAGAGTGACACCAGGCATCAGAAAATGTGCTGCGTTCGGTGCTGTCAGCACTTTCTCCTGCGTGCAAAGCACCAACAGACAAGTCCAGAGCAGCAATGCCTTGAATGTCAAGGAATGTGCTGAGTACTTGGGAAAAATCACATCCAAGCCATTTTCTGAGAGTGCACATGTAAGGAGACTTGATCCAGGCCATTGGCAAAGAGTCAGCTACAGGAACGGGCTTGTCTGGGATGGTGGCAGCTACGCTGTTTCAGGAAGATGCGCTCTTGTCGTCTTCTGGTAGACAGACCTTGTGTGTGATGCTCGGGGCAGGCTGGAAGGAGCATCCCGAGGCTGTGCAGGTTGTGCTCCTTTTCATGACTCAATTTGCTTCGAAACATCGTGAGGATCAGGGAGGTGAGGCAGTGTGTGAAAAAAGAGTTTGTTCATTTTTGGGGGAATGTAAAGAAGCGAATTTGCCATGTTGGTGGGTGAGGGGGTTTAACCTAACAGCGTTGTGCCATCCTGACTGAAGCAGAGCTCTGGATGTGGTAGGATTCATTTTGGAAGAAGGTCACTGTCTCTTGTAGCATAGAAAGCAAGCTCTTTGCTTTCCCTTGCAGACTTGTCTGTCAATACCTGACATCAAGACAGCGTTCAGTGACTGCATCAACAAAATTGGGAAGAGAGACTGCCTGACACAAGCCTGCTCTGCTCTTACTGGGTAAGTACGAGAGCGGATGGTGTTTTGGGTAACTGAACAGCTGCAGAGTGTCACACAGGCAGAGCAGCACTGTAGGATTTAATAACCCCTAAAAGAGAGCGAGCTGTGCTTCCTTCCCAGCACTGACAGATACTTGTCTGTGAACCTTGGACTTGCACCAGGTCAGTAATTTCATCTGTAAATCCCGCCTGTGAAACACAATGAAAATGTTCTGCTGGCTGAGAGCAGCAGGACTCGGCGACATACGGAGCTGTCGATTCTTGTCCTTTATTCTGTGATCTTTCCTCCTCTGTACACAATAATCTGTGCAGTCTTTGGCTTGCTGCAGCTCCTGGCTTTTATGTAAGAAGTCAGCTGAAAACATAGCTGTTTGTGACACTGCCAGAGAAATGAGCAGTGGTTCCATTGTTGGTGGCGTAATTATGCTCTTGGTTTTGTATTTTTTGGCATGCAGATGAGCTTTGTGATGTAGATAATAGAACAATCTTCTTACACTGGGGACGCCTGTGGTTTAGAATACAATGGCTGGAACAGACCAAAACTTGGGAGGCTGTGATTCTTCTCCAGGCCTACACGGCTGCAGGCTGTGACCTTGACCAACCCCCTAGATTCTTGATACCTTGGCGTCACTATTGCACATGGAGACTTGCAATACTTTGGTTACACTTTCAGTTCTTTGAGTGAAAAGTGCTATTTGGCACAAGTCAAAAGTACTATTCCAGATGGCTAGAAGTACTCCTGTCTGAATTACTGTCTGTACTGAATCCAGGGCTTTTGAGATTTCTTCTTTTTTTAATCTAGCAATAAATCTGTATTATTATACAAGCTACTGCAAAGGATGAGAAAAGCTCCTTAAACCATGAGAAAAATCCCTGTTGTCCGCATTGCTAAGAAATGCCATTAAGCGGATGAGTGACCACAAGAACAATGGTTAAGCGCTGACTGGAAGAGAAGTATTAGATAATAATCTTATGAACTTCAACCTTTTCAGTTGTTGTGGGTTTTGTACAAACACTTTTAGTTTTGATTTGCGTGGAATTTCCTTTCAAAATTCCAGTTTGAGTTTGCACTGAAAGAATAAATTGTGGAAGTCGTGGCTGGGAAGCTGTGCAGACCCCAGTGAGTTGGTCTCCTGCTTGGCAGCCCCCAGCACAGATGATTACAGAAAGTTGGAGCCAGGATTGGAAGATCTGATACAACTAGACTGAGACTTGTAAAATAACCTCAAACCAGATGTAAAGTGATTTGATGCTTGTTCATCCCGAGGTTTCCACAGAGTTGATGACTAACTAAATTGGATGTAGACTTGTACAGACACCAGAAGACTAGAGGATGGAGTTTACATGCCAAATTAAATGAAATCAGATCCCCGTTGTTTGTGTGTATGAGAAACTAAGATAGTAATGCCAATAAATAAGTGCAGGGCAGAGCCCCTCACTTACTCTTGTAAAGGTTTGGTTAGGGACTACAGGAGCTGTGTTTTTGTACTTGGTTCTTTTGTTGGTTTTTTGGTTTTGTTTGGGTTTTTTTTAAATCCTGTCTACTTATCTTCTTTCCTTAGCAAAGGAGTTAACGAGGGAATTGAATGGATGGTGAAGTGCGTGGTGAGGAATATTCACCGGCCCCCAAGAAAGAAGGACATCACGTAAGAATTTCAAGTCAGCCAAGGAATGGACAGTCTCTTTCCACACAGATTTGTGTTCCCTTTACAGAAGGTGGTCCACTGGATTCCTATTACACCTGATTCTTTCCTGAGTTTGGAGACAAACATTCTTTCTGTGTCTAAAAAAACTTGAGCAAAGGATTCCAACTGGGTGGGGGGTGGGAATCTTTTACATTAAGTATTAAGCCGTTGGCCTGGGAGCATAGACCAAGTGGCAATCTACACTTTGTTGCAGGTGCAAAGGACTTAATTTTCTACTGTATTACTTTGTGATTCTTGGTTCGTTAGTCTAACGGGCTAGAGGCCAGTGACATGAAGGAACTCCTGAAGGAACTGTGTAGGTGAATATGAGAGGGGAGGGAGAGCCTGGGCAATGGCTGTCCCTCCTAACTGAGAAGATCGCTTGCTGCTCCAGCCCCGTGGTTACTACAGGTGGTGTTACTGGCCCTGGTATGCTGCGGGTTGTATAATGGGGAGAGACAGTTGATTATAACTCAGTTTTCAGTCGGCGCGTTGATTCGTAACTTTTACCTGTGGTAAAGGCAGATGTGGAAGCCAGCAGCTGCACAGTGGTACACTGTTTAAAATGGATATTCTTAACAGGACGTGAACTCCAGCAGCACTGCCTTGCTTTGACTGCCAATCTCGCTGTTGTGCATTCTCTTTAATCGTAAGAATAACTGGTATCTTCTGTAACTGGAATGAATTGAGGCCCTCTCTGTGATCTTTGTAGGCTGAAAGTTGAACCTCTAGGCAGGGCGAAATCGGTATGCAATAAAACCTTCCTACTTCTTTGAACTCCTCTTGCTGAAACAACTGATGCTCGGAAATAATGGTACTTAGCCCTCTAGTTTTTTTGAAATGCAAGAAAGACCAGAAAGGCAGCTCGCCAAGACAAATAGTACTCACTTCTTATGTAGCCTACCCAGCTAGTAGTTCTGCTGACGTATCCCTAACATTTCTCCAAATACCTCTTTTTACATGTGTTTTTACAGTGGTTTGGCAGTGGGTGTTGCTCTTTGCCTGTTTTAGCTACTCCTGGCACTGGTGACTGTTACGTGTTTGCTCACGTAAGTCGAGGACATTATTCAAGTTCTGTTTGAGCAAGTTAGTAGTATTTGTTTAAAGGTGTTATTTGGCATCTGTCAAAGAACTTTCTGCTAAATTTGCTGCAGGTAGCTCATTGTGGATTTTTTTTTTTTTTTTATGAGAGAACGTAATTCATTCCCTCACATTTGGGTCAAAGTGTGAGGGCAGCTGTGCACATGAAGTCAGTGGAAATAATTTCATACTAGAAAGCAGAATCTTCCTTCTCAGTGACACTGGGATAGGAGAAGGCTCTACAAACTGTCAGATAAGGTATCCAATCCCTCTCAATTAAGCGCTGTTGTTAGAACAGCTGCTATAACCCAGTGTTGTGTTTGAATTTGAATGGTGCCAATGTCAGCACTGTATCCCAGAAGAATTAAACTGTAGTAGATCTAACTCAGACACCAGAGATTTCATTAGGCTCCTTTAGTCCTAGAGACCCATCTCAGGTTTCTTATGCACTCTGTGACTGTAGAGGATCCCTTGAAGATCGCTCGCCCACTGTAAGATGTTGGAACCTTCTCTCGGTGCTGCATGTGATGTAGGGCTGAGAGTTTCAAGTGTTGGATACCCAGTGGCCATGGATGATAAGGGAAATCTCTCTTACTTTACCATCTTTGAAAGTATTTTCAAGGTATCTCTGTGGTCCTGGCTCTTGTTTTGGTTGTCAGGGTTGGTGCTGAAGATGTAAAACAGTGACTGGTGGACAAAAGTACCTTGCTGAGAGACAAAACACTTCAGTCAAGTAACTTGAGATATCTGTTTAATGGGACACCAGGGGTTTTCCAAGCTTTCCACATAACTCTGTCTCAGATCTCTCCCTATTCCCTAGGAGACCAGGGAGGTAAAAACCAGTTTTGAGCTCGAGGCCATAACTGTTCTCACAAGTTTCTAGACACAAAGACTGCTTTGTGGCACATGTCAGCAGGAGGTCTTAAATTAAAGCAAATGTTTTGACTTCAGAATTCCGAGTTCTCAAGAGTGGGAGATCTTTCTCTCAAAGGTGTGTCAGCTGCGATGCGTAAGTATGAGCATGCTCTGATGCCCACAAAAAATCAGGATTTCTCTGAAACTGGCAGTGAAAAGTTCAATTGTTCAGAGTGAGCTTCGAGACCAGTAACAGCGGGTACTTGATGGGGCACACAGATGCAGCTGCTTGGCTCCCAAAGCCTGTTTTAGGAAAGAGCTCTGCAGTTAGGTCTTTCCACCGTTACAGATAAAGCGCACCTACCTGATACTGCTGAAAGATTTCCCGAGTGCTGGGGAAGCCCAGCAGGTAAACAGTCCAGACAACTGTTGAATTGCTTTGGTGCATCCTCCACGCCGCAGCATGACTGCGGTGAAGAAATCCAGCTTGATCAGCTGTCAGGGGCAAGGTAAAGATCTTGCAGTGCAAGCACAGCCTGGACTTGGATTTTGCTGAGCATGTACCACACGCGGTTACTTTACACGAAGCCCAAAGACAGTGGCGTGCTGCTAAGCCAGCTGGGGTTTTTCATTGCATCTGCTCTATATGGTCATAAATGGCTGCAGAAGGACACCGATGACTTCCTCCTTCAGCTGGTTTTATTGCAGCTTCAGTCTCTGTAAGCAGGTCTATTCTGCTGCTGCTGCCTCAGTACAGACCAGTGGAATAGGACCAAACTGACATGGAAAAGCATTCTGAAAAGGCAGGGTAGTCAGTGTATAAGCTCCACTAAACAAAAATCCCACTGGGATAGTCTACGATGATACGCTCATAGCTGATAACTTATGCTTTGATCAGTAATTTAATCAATGATTTATCATATTTTAGTCTTGTGCTTTATTTAAGTCCTTACAGGAAGCACAGACTTTTATTTAAAATGCTTTTGCATTGCAAGTGACCCCCCTGCAAGACCTCAGCCAAAGTGAGGATGCTTGAGTAGTTCAAATGTAATCAGTTTTTCAGATTTTTTGATACATTTGAGATAGACCTGTTTTGTCCATGCCTGTTTACAGCACTTTATTTCTCTGAAAAGCTGCTTTATCTTCCCAAGGTGAAACAGATTCATCATCCACACTTGGTAATCCCTTTTTTCCCTTAGCATGTTTTACACTCAGTTAAAGCTTGTGTCTAATAATCATGGTAGTTATTCTATTTGCCTTCTTTGAACATTGGCAGATTAACTTTCTCTCACCCATCTGGAATTTCCCTGCTATGCAAACATTTATTAGCTGTTAGCAGCAGCAGGCAAGAGCATTCCTTAAAAAAAACCCCAAAAACATTTCTAATGTTTTTGAGTACTCTATGAATTGCAGTGCTGTCCATGTGGTGGCAATTTCATCTTCATTTGGAACTGTGGAAGGACACAGAATAGCTGAGTTCCAGCACTTTCTGCTGGTACTACCTCATCCTGTCCCATCATTGCCGCGGTGGCCTGATGGCCTGTTTCTCAGTGATGCTAATCTTACCCCACTCGCTGTGACATCCCGGCCCACAGAACCGGGGAAAATACCGGGACAAATCAGACACAGCTTCACATGAAGTCCAACATCTTATTTAAGGCTCCATCTGTTTCGGAGCAAGGTGAAGAAGCAAGCAGAAGGCATGTCTGGGGAATGTGCTGCCAACCATCCTTCCTACTCTGCTAACTTGAAATCAGCCTATAATAGAGAACTGGATTTAATATCCTTTCCAGTGCTGTAGGGTTGTTTTATTCCTAATCGAGCCATTTTTAGTCTCTTCTTCCTTAGAATGCTATTTCTGTACTGCTGACACATCCTCTAACACTATAACATCGTTTGTACACCAGCAGGTCCAGCGCAGCCATCGGTTCATTTAAGGTAAGGGCCTGCTGTTACACATTACAGATAGCAATCTCCAGCAAAAGGGCACTTCACTGCAAGTCTGGAAGTTTGCTTCTCCTCAGCGATGATGTTTTAGCTGGGCATGAGACTCTTGGATTAGTCATGGTTTCCAGAAGTGCATGCTCATGAGTAACTAACTATGAGGTACCACTGTGGCTTTGGAAAATGGAAGGTTACAACAGTTCTCAGCTAAAACCTGGATTAAAGTACTTGAAGGTTTCTGAATTGGTTTAGGCATTTCATTATCTTTTGCAACAGTATCCTGGGACTGCTCTGCTGGCAAGTGGTATTAGTCAAGGAGAGAACTTCTAGAAGGATCTGTGAAGAAAGGCAAAGAGTGGTACTTTCAGAGCCCTGACCATTATCCCTTTAAATTAAACAAAATCTGATTAGTGTAGGGGGTAACTGACTAGCAGCCACAGACAGCAATGTCCACCCATAAAGGAAAGTGGGTTCTGCCTCTGCTTGTGGCTCTGCTCATGCTCCTCAGCTTTTACCAAAAGAAGCACTACAGATTGTGTTTTCCTTCAGTCTTGGCACCGTTTTCAGAGACTGAAAGAAATTACTCCCAAGTGTTTGTCTGTAGGTTTCCCAAAAGCAATTTGGACAAGCAAGAAAAATGGGCTGAGTTGACCCTGCCCCAGAGACAGGTTAGAGACTGGATGCCATCTCAGAAATCCCTTTTGGCATAGTTTTCTATTAAAATTTGGCTCAGATCTATCTCCAGGAAGATAAGAGGCAGGGGAGAGGTGGGAGGAGCCTTTGTCCTCTGCAGAGCTCTCCTCAGGACAAAGGATGCCAGAGAACCTAGAGCAGGTGCTTTTTCACACTGGAATTTTATACAAGTTGGAAATCCCACATGAAACATTTTGTTTGCTGGACCTCAGGCATTTCCTGCAGCATTGCCCTTTGGTTTTGTTTCTTGTGCTTCTGAAATCCCTTACAGAGTTGTTTTTTTCTGCTCCTCTGGTAAAATCAGCTTCCATGACAACTGTCGGGGCTTTCCATTCGTTTTGCTATGCACACTCAGGCTTTTTTTCTATCCCAACCCACTTCACGAGGATCTAGTCCCAGCTGTCAGCAGTGCCTGCTCTCATACAACTTCATCTGCACAACTCAAATCTGATCACAAGCCATCACCCATGACACTCATTACCTCAGAAGGGAGCACTGATTAAATTTTCTGATGAATGAAATTGGTATTAAAAGCAGTCAGAACCTCATGTAGGAAAATGACAGGACTGGCGTAGAAAACTTGGACAGCAGAGCATAAAACCTCACTGGGGAAACAATGACCTAAATTTCTTCCGTAAACAAGGCGCTTATCAAGTGGAAACAAGAGGAGGAGTAACATTACATTTGCAGTGAATTACTCAGTTGTGGAATTCTGCCTGGCATTTTTTTTAAACACATAAAATCACTTTCTGGAGGCAGAGATCTCCTCATTCCTTCTTGGTTGTGCTGTCTTTCCTTAAAGCTGCTGATTCCATCCTCTGTTGAATACCACATTCCCCACATCCTTTTGTTGTAGATGTCTTTGCAGCGGTCTCACCTTTCCCATGATAATGCTGTCACATGCTATCAAAAACAGTTGTGGAGATGAGGCAGTAGATATGTTTGCTTAGGAACTCACAGGATGAAGCATCCTTTCCTTGAAACAAAATCCTCACTGGATGAATATGTAGTAAGCTTTACTAACACTACCAACTCATGAGTAATAACTTCTTTTTGTGCATGCCCATAGATGGTACTGTCTTCTACCATCCACAAATTCACTACTTATAGTTCTCCATCTAGTCAGCTCTGAGCAGCTGCTCCCTGCCAGGAGCAAGCACACACCACGGAGGCCTCCAGTGCTGCAACCCTCGTGCTTAAACCCTTCCTCCTCACGGACGGAACCGTCTGCCGCCAGCTGAGCCTGGGACCCGAAGCACAAGCAGGCAGCTCCACACAGCTGTTGGGCTCTGCAGGGACTTGCTCAGCAGCTGGCGGAGGCAGCCACAGCATTCTTTAGGAAAAGCTTCAGCATTTGAAGAGGACATCCTTCAGCTGACTGGATGTCATGCTAAATGCTTGGAGGAACTAGTTCAAACCTCTGATCCGGCGCAGCCTTAGGATGTCTGTATTCAGTACATACCATAAGCACTGCTCTGAGGAGAAACTAAATTCACCGTAAAATTAAGTTTATCTTTAAATGCTTTCCTGAAGCAGAAACCTACAGCATTGTTTCTGTTGTGTTCCTACTTGTGTTCCAGTTCCATTCACAGCTGGGAACTCCTCTGCTAGTTCTCAGAAGTTAAATAGCCTGATACCATCTCAGCTGTAGATTAGCAATTTTTTTCTTTTGAGTCACACTCTCACCAAAGAAAAAAAAAAGGGTTCTATAAGACAGTCGTAAAGAGGAATAAGGAATTCATTGTTCCCAGAAGCTGGTGTCACAAATAGCACCTCCTTGCTGCCTACCCCCTTGAACAGCACCAGTGGACTGAATACACAGGCAGCCCCTGTATTTCACTCTGGGTCTTGCTGGGTTTTGTGAGCAAAGCCTGCTGCTCATCCAGATGTGCTTTTCCATCCAGGGAACGAGAGGACCTGTGAGATACCAAGGGTTATCCCGCTCTGTTGCAAGGTTTTTGCTCCTCTACCACAAAACAAGGCATATTTTCCCATGAGATAGTTGCAGTGATGCATAATACCCACCTACACTGACCACCACGCTTTTAAGAGAAGGTCCCTGCCCTGGGAATGAAAGCAGTGGGAGCAGAGGCAGCTGGCCACCTGCGGAAGGGGGAAGGCCAACGACTGAATTGAAAGCAGCTGATCCCACGCAGCCCTGTCCCCTGCAAGGATTAAGCTCTCCCAAGTCTGCGCCCACATCCTCAGCATGGTGGAAATTTTGCCAGCTCATCCCCATGCCATGAGAAGAGGCAGGGTCACAGGACAGGCTACACCACAGACTCTGAAAGACGTAGTAAATGCCCCATGAGTACAACAAAGGGCAGGGGATCTGTAAAACAAGAGGTGCTGAATCACGGGCTAGGTTGTTCCTGCGTGACGTCATGTCAGGGCACGACGCATGAAACCGGCTGAAAGAAGAAATAGGGTTTGATCTTGTCAGAGCTGATTTGTTCTTTCAGGTTCAGAGTCATGAAGTGGGGAGTGTACACTCCTTATCTTGCAAGTTTCCCTGCTAAAGAGTCCTTGTCTTAACTTCTGGGAAGATCAAGAGAAGTCACATAAATCACCAACCGAGCTCCAGTATCACAGAAAGAAGTACAGAGACAGAAATAGAAACCAGTGTCGAGGTATCTGTACGATCTGACTGAGGCTGAATAAGCGCATTGGAGCGTGTCCCTGGAGCCAAGCTGAACTCTCCAAACCTTTATCTAGTCCCTTACGCTTCAGAGTCGAAAACGCCCTTAAGCCCACGTCTGAGACTCAGCAGCAGCACCCGGACCACCCAACGCCCAGCCTCGCCGCGAGAGCTGGGATGTCATCATTCCCTGCACTTCCATAGAAAAATGAGCGAGTCTCCCGGCTCCACTCCCCTGAGTTACAGCGAAGCCACGGCACAGCTGGAGCTCCGCTACATTCGGAGCAGCTGGGAAAGCCCCAAACCCAGCAACGGGATGCGACCGGCTCCTCGTGCGTCGGACGCCTGGTGCTCTTCCCGGGTGAGCGGTGATAAGGGGCAGCACACGCAACAACCGGGGCCTTGATTCCCTCCGATGGACATAGGTCTCTGATTTCCACTACTGCTTAGTCATTTCGGCACAGAAAACTGTTCTAGCCCTCTCCCTAAACATTGTGTAAGATGGAAGATGTCATTGTTTTTAAAGGGTAAGCAAACAGTTGCTTTGGGAAGACGACTATTCTATGTTGACCCAGATAATAGTACATAAAGTGCCTGCAGTTCTAAACAGTGAGGGTGTTGTGTAAGGATATTATAGCTGTAGTCATTGCAAGCTCCTGACCCTGTTTCCCAGAAATGGATGTAAGGTTAAGGGCATCAGAAAGTTTACTAATATGCTCTATTTTTATTCAAGCTAAGAGGAGTCAGCGCCCAGACCTTGGGAGTACCAAGTACCTTGGGAGCAAATTCAGGGGAGCCACACAATGGCTGACGGAGTAGAAGAAATGTGCTTCAGCTGTGACCCAGTTTGAGGGATGAATTCCTGTAAGTGACCTTTTAAGTAAGACTCTTGGGGCAAAAGCAGGCTTTTCTGTAAAGGACAACTGTTCTCCCAGCACTTGCTGGGGAGCAAACACTGAAAATAAGTGAAAATTAGTGTTGTGCTCTGTAACTGCCACAAGAAACTGGAGCCAAGGTTTTGTTAAAAAAGTCAATTTCATGCTAATATTTCTTTAGCTCCCTTTTTAACTATTGACTCAGCACTACAGCGCTGTCTGAACAAGTCTGCTGGGTACTAAATGCTCCCAAATAACTGAACCTACTTAGGGAGACCATGGATGAAGGGTACTGTCACCTGCTCTCACCTTGCGCAGCAGCAGGCAGCAATAATTTGCTTTTTTGGAAGACACTTATTGCAAAGACCTCCAAACACCTTTGAAACGTGGAACCTAGAAAGCTCATCCTGTTTTATGAGGGAGAAAGAGGAGGCCTTTGGGGACACACGCAGGCAGCTGGGCACAGAGGGAAGGGGTGGGGGGGACCCCCCAGCCTGCACTGCACCCCGAGGCCAGATGTGGCTCTGAAGTGGGGACCCTTTGGCAACACTTGGAGGGTCATCAGGTGACCAAAGCGTTTTGACTTTCTTTAATAGGAACAATACTGAGAAACCAAACTTTCCTTTTCATTAATGTTTTTCACTGAGGTTTTCACATTTTCATTACAAGGATTTATCAGTCAGATTCTGGATTTGGTTGACATGAGGCGAAAATTCTCATTTCATTAAAAGAAATATGAGGAAAAGTGATGAGGAGGCAGAGTTTCCCCCAGCCCTGACTACGTGCAGCTCAATAGTGCTGAGCCACGCTCAGCCCCAGAGCGCTCGGTCCATCTCCTCACCTGACATCCCAGAATGACACGGCCACGCTGCGGGGCTGCCTGCTCCTGACCTCTCGGTTCCCCCGTGTCCAACCAGCCCAGGCTGGCTCCTGACAGCTCTTCCTCTTCCTGCCTGCTCTCTGAGTCATCCCGCTCTCAGGAAGCTCCTTCAATACAGAAGGGAACAGAAAATGTAAATTGAGGAGTCGAAGAAGCAAAGGCAGGGGAATGAGGTGAGACCCTGTGGGAGAAAAGCAGCTCCTTGGTGCCACGTGTGTGGCCAAGGCCGGTGGCACCGGAGTCCGGTGGTGACGCTGCGAGAGGAGACCTGCCCCAGGCTCGATGCGTTTTCTGTAAAAACAGGGATGTGAAAACTTCTGCTTGTCCTGCGTGTTTTGAGACTTAACCCCCTGGAAGCTGTGAGAGGCTCAGACAGAAAGAAATGTGTACAGAGACCTCCCACAGCAAGGGAGGTCTGGAAAATAATCGCGGGGTGAGCGAAAGCATCGCAGCAGGTCTGGGTCTGGTGCTGCCACAGCAGGTGGGGGCCGTGGCAGTGGCTTTGTCCTGAGCATCACAACCCCCCATTTCCCTGCCTGAGTTGGGGGTCCTGTCTCAAGTCACATTCTCTGGCCCCCCCAGTTCAGGTGCCCCTGAGCTGAGCACAAGTTGCTTTGCCCTGCATGCTTCAGCTATTTCTCTGCTCCTGCTCTTGGAGACGCTTGACTAATCCTCTTCGTCTTGCTGCTGCTTCCCCGGCCCGGCCGGCGCTCTCCCCTGCGGCACTGGCACCCGAGGAGCTCGGGCCGGTCATCAGGTCGCTGCAGAAACAGCACGTGCAGCAGCGAGGGCCGAGTCTCAGCAGGGAAAGCCTGGGCACGCAGCACGGGGGATTGCAATCGGAAGGAAAAAGCCCTACAGTCGGAAGAAAAAAAGGTGCATGCTTCAAAAGATAAAATCGGTGCCTCTTTGGAGTGGCGATGGGTGAAGTCAAGCAAGTTTGGGGTGTGTCAGCACCCCTGAGACCTCTCCCACTGTGTCTGGAGGGCTCAGCCCGCTGTCAGACGCTGAGCGACACGGGAGGGCAGGGGCGAGGGGCTGCCGCCAGCAAACCAAAAACGTGGGGAAGGCTGGAGGCAAAAGACCAAATTTACCTGTTTTGCGACTTGGCTGTAACCCGAGGGCCAAGGGTGGCTGGAGTCTGTTTTGACAAGCAGGATTACGAGTCTGCACTGGTCACATCCCCTCTGCAGCCCCCCGCACACCTCAAAAAGTCCCCCCACCGTTTCCTCTAGCAACCCTGTCTCTCCTCTGCGCCGTCAAGGCGTGAACCAGCGATGGATGACCTCACTAGAAAAATTCCCACTGACTCCTTAAACTACTGTTAATCATTTCTCTCACCCCGTTTCAAACCCTCCAGCACTGGGCCAGCACTCGTGGTTGAGGCGTAGCGTGCCTGAACTGCTCTGGCGACGAGCAAGCCGGCTCCTGCCGCTGGCGTTCCGTGGGCTCGAGGGGCCGCTGCCAGCCTGAGTCATCGCCACACCTGGCTGCACCCGTGGCACTGACGGAGCACGCGGCCGTGCCTCAACAGTTTAAATAAACTAGTGGTTTTCTATTCTTTTTCCATCCCTGTTTTAAGTATTTTAATAGCGTAGGGTGGTAGGGAAGCCCAACTCAGAGAACAGCGTGGGCTTGGGTTTTTTCTCGTAGTGTTTGGGAAAATTATCATCTTGTGTGTACTAAATATCTGAATCATCCTCAGGAGAGAGCTACATCCACGTTTAATTTGGTTTGGGCTGGAAGGGAACTTAAAGAGCATCTAGTTCCAGTCCTCCTGCTACAGGCAGGGACACCTTCCACTAGCCCAGGTTGCCCAAAGCCCCGTCCAACCTGGCCTTGAACCCTTCCAGGGAGGGGGCAGCCACAGCTTCTCTGGGCAACCTGTGCCAGGGCCTCCCCACCCTCACAGGGAAGAATTTCTTCTTATATCTGATCTAAATCCGCCCTCTGTCAGTTTAAACCTGTTACCCCTTGTCCTATCCCTACACCCCTGATCAGGAGTCCCTCCCTCCTTTCCTGTAGCCCCTTTCAGTCCTGGGAGGCCGCTCTAAGGTCTCCCCGGAGCCTTCTCTTCTCCAGCTGAACCCCCCAACTCTCTCAGCCTGTCCTCACAGGGGGGTGCTCCAGCCCCCCGAGCATCTTCATGGCCTCCTCTGGCCCCGCTCGAGCAGGTCCGTGTCCTTCTGCTGTTGGTGCCCCCAGAGCTGGACCCAGCACTGCAGGGGGGTCTCACAACAGCGGAGCAGAGGGGGAGAATTCCCTCCCTCAACCTGGTGGCCACACTTCTCTTGATGCAGCCCAAGACACGGTTGGCTTTCTGGGTTGTGAGTGCACGTGGCTGGCTCACAGTCAGTTTTCCACTCACCAACCCCCCCAAGTCCTTCTCCTTGGGGCTGCTCTCCAGCCACTCCTCGCCCAGCCTGGATTTGTGCTTGGGATTGCCCCGACCCATGGGCAGGACCTTGTCCTTGTCCTTGTTGAACTCCATGAGGTTTGCACGTCCCCCCTCTCCAGGCTGTCCAGGTCCCTCTGGATGGCACATCCCTTCCCTCCAGTGTGTCACTGCACCACACAGCTCGGTGTCATCAGAGAACTTGCTGAGGGTGCCTCGATCCCACTGTCCATGTCACCAACAAAGATGTTAAACAGCGCCGGTCCCAACACCGACCCCCGAGGAACGTCACTCGTCACTGCTCTCCACTTGGACACTGAGCTGTTGACCACAACTCTTGGAGTGCGACCATCCAGCCAATTCCTCATCCACCAAGGGGTCCCTCCATAAAATCAATGTCTCTCCAATTTAGACAAGGATGTGGGACAGTGTGAAACGCTTTGCACAAGTCCAGGTAGATGACGTTGCTTTTCCCTCACCCACCAGCGCTGTAACCCCGTCGTCGAAGGCCACCAAATTAATCAGGCAGGATTTGCCCTTAGTGAAGCCACGTTGGCTGTCACCAACCACCTCCTGATTTTCCATGTGCCCCAGCACTTTCCAGGAGGACCCGCTCCATGATCTTGCTGGGCACAGAGGTGAGGCCGACTGGCCTGTGGTTCCGCAGGTCCTCTTTATTTCTCTTTTTAAAAATGGGGGTTATGTTCCCCCTTTTCCAGTCAGCAGGAACTTTGCTGGACTGCCACAACTTCTCAGATGTTACCAAGTACTTGTCTTTAGCCCAGTTCATACACAAACCAGTAATTATCAGGAAGAAGCTCACCTGCTGACTGTTCCTCTTCTCCTTCTGGACCTTGGAAACTTCAGTGAAAACCAAAAGGGGTTTTTATCCTCTTATTTCACCTTTTCAACTAATTAAACTTATGATCACTCAGAGGTTGGTCAGTGACCTCCTGCTGTGGTCGGGGTGCGAGGTGGTGGGAGCAGAGCCAGGGAGGGGGGGCTGGTGGGCAGAGCTGGGGTCAGCACCACAGGCTTTCCCAGCAAGCCCATTTCCTGGAAGCCAAGCAGGACTCACGTGCTGGGGTGTTTGGACGCTGTTATAAAGGTCAATATTTACCAGAAAGATCCCCTGCTGTCACATTATCCTCAAGCCCACGCGAGGAGAAACTTTGTTGTGCAAGAAATTCCAGCTAACTTGGCATGAGGGGACCTGGGTCAGGGGGAGACCACGGACTACGGCAGCAGGAGGCCTGGGGAGAGGGCGAGCACTGCTGACAAACCGCCTGCAAGCGGCACCGGCGCCCGGAGCGTCGCCTGCCTGGGAAGGTTCCCGAGGCACCAACACCGAAACACCCACCGAGGCACCTCCCGCTCAAAACCACCTTGGCAGAGCAAGATCGTAAGACGTGGGTGCTCACGGCACATCCTGGAAGAGCAAGTGGCCCCGGCGGCACAAAGCTTGGGGGGCTGCTGGGTGGCACAAGGCATCACCTGCCTGCCCCAGGCCCTCGCTCCCGGCTGCGTTGGCCAATGGCTGGGGGAGCCTAGTAGCCCAGAGCTTGTCTGACACAGACTGGGGCCCAGGTATTTAACCATCCTCTCCTACTCCGTCGAGCCGAGGTCTGTGCCCCCCACTGCAATCTGGCATGGTACATGGGTGACAGACACCCACTGTGTCCCCTCCAAGGAGGGGTCGGACATGGTTGACCCACACTCGGTGCTGGGAGGGCCATGGGGGCTCGGCAAGGCCTCACTTCTCAGGAGGATGGGAAGGAGCCAGGTGGCTCCCCTCACCCCTGCACCACCTACACCTGGGGGTGTTTGGCCCCTCGGAGTCACAGCGGTGGGACCTATAATCTCTTGCAAACCTGCGGGTGGGAGCAAACCTCCAAAAGCAGCTGCTGCAGGAGCACGGGACTGAGCACGGCTGGACTGCAGCCTCTCCACGTTAAGCTCTGCCCATGCCTGGTCCGACCCAGACTCCCCTGGAGCCCTCAGCCACGTTGCAGCCACCGGTGAGCAGCCCCAGCTCAGCCGGGAGCCCAAGGCCTGGAGCTGGCCACCTCCTGGCTCGCTCTGCAGTTGGTGGAAGCCTCCAGCCTGCACCCGGGCTTTTACCTTGCTGGTGAGAAGAGCAACAAGCTCCAAGGACAACACGAGGTGGCCCAAGACCCCGAACTCAGCCACAGTGTCCCATGGACACATCCAACTCAGGAGTGAGGTCTTCTATCCCCAAAAATACACAGAAAAGGCACATCTTTGTCTGGAAAAATCACCCAACTAAACCGGCATCCAAGATAACAATTACCAGTTTCTCTCGTTTTCCCTCTCTCCCCCCTGACTCTCAGGGTAAATACTTATTTCAAGAAGCCAGGGTGGCGTGGACGAAGAACAGGAAGCAGTTCCAACACTTAACAACCCTCCATCCCTGTTCTCCTTTAGACCTTCGTTTCTCAGAGTACTCAGATGGAAACGCTCCTCGTCTCCTGCCCTGGCTGCTCTTGGACCGTGGCATCAGCACTCTGCTACTGCCAGGGGGCTCGGGGTAAGTCGCACCTGGGGACTGAGCTGCAGCTCACTGGAATAAAGCAGCTCAGGAGGGTGGAGATCAGACATGGTGATAACTGAGCGCTGGAGAGGGGAGTTACAGCCCCTTGTGCAGCCGCCTCTGTAGGATTTCAAGACCAGGCTTGACAAAGCTGTGAGGGGATTGCCAGGATCAGTCCTGGCTCAATGCAGAGGTGTGAGCGAGGGGTCCCCTCTGCTCTTTTCAGCCTTCTGCTTCTCTTTGTCCCTGGCTGAAGTGACCCAGGGCGATGTCAGGAGCTGCTTCAGCCCCAGAGCCCGAAACCAGGGGGAGCCGGTTGCAAGTCTGGGGTCCCCGGTTGCAAGTCTGCAGTGCCAGGCAGGCACGAGCAGACATCCAGAGACTCCAGAGCTCTGGAACAGTGAAAAGGCACGTGCTGCCCCCAGGATCAGCCCCGTTCATTCTGCCAGCCGTGGATGAACAACTGGGCATTGCGAGAAGAGCCGGGATGTGTCTGTGGGCAGCGAAAGAAGGTTAAAATCCCCTTTTGTACTCAGTATGTCCCCGCCTGGGGGAAGTGTGGGGGCATTTCCACATAGCACATGCTTCAGAGTGCTTTTAACAGCTCTTAGCTGGGGGAAAATACTCCTCTTTTGAACCACAAACTATTCCTGGCAGCTACTCAGCTAAAAAAGAGCTATAAAAAAGTCAGACTCATTCAAAGCAGAAGATGTCGGCTCTGTGTCATCATTGCTACAGACTGGAAAACGCCTGAGAGGGTCACCCTTGTTGACTTCCCTAAGTGACATCTGCAAGGCTTAAAAAAAACCCGACCTGCGGTCAGCACAAGTGCCCCAATGCACAGCTCTTGGCTGACTAAACACCTCTTCACATGCCACAGCCTCCCCGCAGGTCTGGGGACAGACCTGGGGCTCAGGGTGACACGGGGACAGACCTGGGGCTCAGGGCCTGACCCAAGAGATGTGAGCTTCGCCCTGGCCCGCACCGGCGGCAGATCCCAGCGCAGACAGGCTGCGCTTTGCCGTGGCTCAGGGAGGCTGGGTTTGGGCTCCGTGGGCTGTTGTGTGGTGTGGGTGGCTGGTGTGGTGTGATCAGGGGGTGGAGCACGTGCAAAAAGCAGGCAAGGGTTAGTGGAGTCAGAAGGTGATGGTCTGGGACTGGCAACACCACCTCTCTCCTCCAAATGAGACTAGGAAAGGGCTCTGGTGGCAGAGAATTGTATAATAAAATAACTTCTTTTGTTTCTTTCTTTAGAAAACATCTCTCACACATGGTATAAAAACAGGTAGTTTAGAAATAAATTTAAAGCTGGCTGTACCAGTGACTTCAGAGGCATCCTACACCCAACGTGTGTCTCAGCAGTAAACTCCCTTCTCCAAACAAAGCATGACAAACCAATGCAAGTGAATCCGCTGTGGGAAATACTGTTAAATAACTAAAAAAAACCCCGACAAAACCAAGCCCAGACAGTTGTAAACAAAGCCAGACAGTTTTCTTAAAAAAAGGGGGAGCTGGGTTCTTCCCCAGAAAAAAGGACCCTGGCCACATGTTTCTCTTCTGATAAAATATTGACCTTTGCTGAGTGCTGGAAAATCAGCGGCCAGCGCCCAGGGAGTGATCCCTCCGCCCGCAGAGCAGGACCCACCGCAGCTGCCACAGCACACTTTGACTCTGACCCATCGCTCCTCTCTAACGCTGCGTTTCAAGTTAGGTTTGGAAAGATTAATAAATTAATGAAGCCACAGAAGAAAAAAAAAAAAAAAAAAAAAAAAAATCAAAACAAAAGACCAAAACCACCCGAAAAGTTCGGTTCATGCTCTCAGTCCAGGAGGAAGCGCTCACGGACCTTCTCCTCGATGGAGTGCAGCTTGGCAGCTCGCAGAGCGTCCAGCAGCTCCTTGGTGACCTCGTAGTGCCCCTCTTTGAGTTGGGTGAGGAAAGTCCTGAACTTCTCCTGGACGGCTGCCTTGGTCCCCAGTGTCTGCTTCTTCGGCGAGCGCTCCAGGATTTGCTGCAGGCGCTTCAGCTTTCGGATGGGGATGTTCTGATATGCCACGAAGTCGATCATGGCTTGCTCACAGTCGTCGTCTCCTAGAGCTGGTGGGAGAAAAACACCCGGAGGTTAGAGGGAAGGTGACTGCGGGACACCGGGAGAGCAGGTCACAGCCCTACCGAGCCTCCCCATGGGACAGCGGCCCAGGGAGGGGGTAGATGCCCCATCCCTGGAAACATTCAAGGCCAGGTTGGACGGGGCTCTGAGCAACCTGATCTAGGTGAAGATGTCCCTGCCCGTGGGGCTGGATGGCCCTTAAAGGCCCCTTTCCAACCCAAACTGTTCGGTGTTCCTACGACACTGTCCTCACCTGGGCAGCACTCTCCAGCTGCGGCTCAGACCAGGGCTCCCAGCCCTGCCAGGAAAGCTGCCTCTCACAGCCCCCCTTCCCCATTCGGGGGGTATTTGAGCTCCCCTGGCCACGTACATCCACACCCACCCCGCTCTGCCCACGCAGGCAGGTGCCTGGGCAGAACACGAGTCCCGGCAGCAGCGTCTGGCTCGCAGTGGGCTCATCCTTTGCGCAGGTCAGGGGGGAAGAGGGAGGGCAGCCGGCTCATGCTGCCGGCAGCATGTGGTGGAACAAACAGAATACACGTCTTGCAACTGGAAAAAAGGGAGGTTGGAAGGAAGAGGAAGGAGGAAAGCACCAATCCAGCATCATTAACTGGCCAAAGCCCGTCTCCACCAGCTAACTGCCCTGGGAGGCTGGGTCCAGCCCTCGCCACAGGCTGGATTTCCCAGCAGCAGCCTCTACGGGGCAGTTAGAAACCAATGTGTAAAAGTTCCTGTAATTTTTTAAAAAGTAAATATACCTTTTCCATGCTCCTCCCTGCCAGGGAGTAGGGGAAGAGGGGAAACTCCAGAAAAACCTGAAGTAATTGCAGTAAATATTTACACGTTATTTTTCCTGATAGTTTCATTTCCCCACACAGATTTTTGACATCTTGGGACGGGATCAGCTCCAGGCACAGCCCAGACTGGAGCTTTTGGACAGACTTTGTCCTGGCTAAAGTGCCGCTGGAGTGTGTCCAGTGTAAGGAATGAAATCACAAAGAATTTTCAAGAAACCAAGGCCAAACGATTACTCAATCAAGGAGACACTAGCCCAGTTTTGTGTCGTTGTAAACTGGGAAAGGTTTCACTGGTTATAGTGGGGTGGGTCAGGCTCCCTTGCCCAGACTCTGCCTCTCCTGCAGACTCGGGGTTTATACTGAATTGCTGCGGCGGTTGCTGTTGCAGCAGGGAGGAAGGCAGGTGCCTGCACGCCTCCCGAGTGAAATCATGATGAACCAGAGTTAAAAATACCCGTCAGCTCCCATTGCTCATGGGCTTCTCTTGCTCTATAAATAGCTGAAAGGCCGGGCTGGCCGCGGATGCCGTTGCCTAAGGAGCGGCAGCGCACGTGCTGCTGACGCTGCTCTCACCTGACCACCCCCAGCTCCCCGGGACCGCGTCCTGCTGACGACGGAGCTTCCCATCCCCTCTCCTGGCGAGGAGCTCGGGGCGTGAGTCAGGCTTTGTAAGGGGAAATGCCCCACGTTGGCGGTGCCAGGGGAGGATGGAAAGGCGAGAGCTCCTCTCCCACGCTGCTGGGGGGAAGAGCCTCCTTGCTCCATGGAGAAGCTCTTCTATCAAGCTTCATTTTTTTGTACTGGAACAACCTCCCCAGGGATGCAGAGGCGTCCCCATCGCTGGAGGTTTTCAGGATGAGGCTGGACATGGCGCTGGATAAACTCATCCAGGCTCCCTTTCCCATCAAAGGTTGGACCAGATGAACTTCCAAAGTCCCTTCCAGCCTGGGCTCTTCTATGGCTCTATGATTGATTTTTTTTTTTGGAAGTTCAAGAGCGCAGGTTCACTGCCACCCAGGTCAGTCACGCTGAATCAATCTCCTGTCTATCTAGGCTGGATGCTCAGGGCAGAGCGGGTGGTTCGAAACAGCTGCCCCTGACATCAGGGCCTTGAGATGCTTTTCAGTCCCTTTCTTATCCCCTAATTTCACAGAATCACCGAATCATCAAGGTTGGAAAAGATCTTGAAGCTCATCTAGTCCAACCTTTAACCTAACTTGTTGGGGTGCATGTTACAAAGCAGCCCCAGAGCCAGCCCATCGCTGTCCCTGGCTCCTTTGCCAAGAAAGGTTGGGCCAGATGGTCCTTGAGGTCCCTCCCAACCTGGTATTCGATGATCCCACGATCTGTGTCCACTGGCAGCTCCTGCCCAACCTTCAGCCTCCGCCGAGGCTCAGCACTACGTCTGCACTATCACGGTGACACAGTTGACACCACGTCTCCACTTTTTCACCTAACAGGTCAAAATCCACCCTACGCTCAGCTCCGATGAACCTTGGACTCTGCCCCATCCAACCTGCACGAGACAAGGTTGCGGCCGCAATAGAAACTTCCTGGAAAACAGCCTGAAAGCCGGGAGAGGCGAACGCGGGAAGACGTCAGGAGCCGAGCTGGTGGCTTGGCCCTTCACACCGCGTCTGTTTACATGACCACCAGTATTGGTTATCACTGCGAGCTATCAGCTACAGCCACCAAAACTGTCCTCGTGCCCCAGCACCCCCAGTTACCCCAGTTCCTGGTGAGAACCAGCGGGATTTCACTGCCAGCTCTTTGTTCTCGCTGAGCAAGGAGCCTGCATGGGCTCTGGCTGAGCAGGGGCCGTTGCAGGACCGACCCCGGAGGGAGAGGAAGGCAGACAGTCTGTATTTTATCCATAATTACTATTAATTATGGATCACTCCGTACTTTTACAAGCTGTTTCACCTCGTTTTGCATCTACATAGAAAATGTCACCAGAAAGTTCACTCTTGGTCCCAGCATCCCCCCCCGGCCTGCAGAGCCGTGGCTCACCTGGTGCCTGTGTGCTGTTGCTTCCCCCCAGTTTGCAGGAGGTGCAGAGGGTGTCGTGGTACTTGTTGCCCTGCACGTTGGTCACCTTCCCCTGCTGCTCACAGTCCTGGTGTGGCTGGCACGGCTTGGTGCTGGAGTTGGAGGAGGAGAAGAAGCCACGTGGGCAGGGGCGGCACTGGGTGTTCTCGAAGGGGGTACCTGTGTGCGGGGAGAGAAGGGGGGAGCGTCAGCCTGGGGTGACGAGCTGGCAGGGGAGCAGGGGTGGGAGCTGGGGACAATGTCAGCAGAGCAAAGTACCAGACACCATTCGAGCACCAGGGTGATGGTTTGGAAATGATCATCGCCTGCAGCCCCCCCCCCCCAACCCCGGGGACCGTGTGTCCTCTTGTAGGGCAAACAGCAACGCTTTCCCCCCTCATCTCCCAAGCCAAAGCATTTGGTACGTGCTGATAAACTGTCACCAGCCTCCAGACCCAGGAGATCTCATCTGCTATGGAAAAGGGCCACCTCCTGGGCAGGAGACACCAGCGGGGACGATGGGTAAACTGAGTGACAAACCGGCCCTTTGAACCACAGCAGAGTCAGGAGGCTCCTGGCCAAGTGAAAGTAAAAGTTGCTGAGAAGGTGAAAACCTCTCGCTTCTGCAGCGCCGCAGATTCCCCCCCGCCCCGGCTCCAGGCCAGATCCGCCGCTGGTTCACAGGGACCAGCGGGAGCGAGATTGCGCCAGGGTGTCTCACACATTCCTTGGGAGAAGAGGGAACGGCCCTGATGGCAGAAAACCTCACGTCCCTTTTCATCTCCTCTTCATACATGCAGTTAAGAACAAGGTTTCCACCTTGTTGCAACCCGCCTCGGGCCATTTTGGCTCTACCACAAATGCAGCTGATGATCCCAACACCTGAGCGATATTTGCAAATGGAAAACCCTAAAAAAAGCCCGTGTCCCCAGAGGAACCGCACACGGATCACAGCACCCATTCGCCCTGGAAGCCAGCGAGCTCTCCCCAGGGCCCACTGCATCCCTGTCCAGCCACAAGAGCTCACGGCCCCCGGGCTCTGCCCACCCGCGCTGGTCCTTGCCCTGGGGCTCGGAGGTCTGGGCTGGGGTAGCATCATTCTCCACGCAAGAAGCCATTTGTAAGAAAAAATTAATAATGATAACAAAAAATTAGCTTGTCCTCAAATGCCCCAGCTTGCTCGCATGCCTCCTCAGTGCTCCAGCCAACCCTCCAGCCAAATTTGATGTTTAATTTCAGAGGCCTTCCCCGCACTCTTGGAGACCGAGGTCAGCTCTTGCTGCTTTACCGTGTTTTGTAACAGTCACATCTTATGGAAAAAATTAAACCCCAAACCTTAACCATCAGCATCAGCTGAAAACAACAGGTATTTCTCCTCTGGCCTGCGAGCCTGGAGCTCTTCTGTGCCGCACATGGAAGGACTTCAAAAGCCTCCACGCTTCAAAGCACGAAGCAGGGTAACGCTGGTTTTGCTGATGCTGCCCACGCTGTGGTTTCCTGGTCCTCGGACACTCAGGGAACAGCGAAAGCGAAACCTGCTCATAGGCAACTTGTATTTTTAGAAAGTTTGCCCACATAGAAATGGGGGCAACGAAGGGAGCAGGCAAATTGTGCTGGGGAAACAAGGGAAAAATAACCCCCTTAAAATCTCTTGTGACTTACATCTTACCAGGAGACGGCGTCTCGGCCTCGTGAATCTCCCCCAGACGTGAAACAAAACGAGGCTGATTTATGGTTTTGGAACCTATCCACGTATCCATTTCATGTTTTGAATACAGCTGCTCCAAATTACTCAGTAAAAAACCACAAAACCCAGCCCCAGAGCTACACGCTCACCAGTCCTACCCTTGCATCATTAACAGCCCTTTTCAGGCCAGATAATTAGCTCCCTGGCTACCCGCCTGCAAGGAAAAGGGAGCTGACAGAGGAGCTGGAGCTGCTCAGACTTTTCCACCCGCTGAGAGCCCCGCTGGGACGAGCTGCTGCTCCTGGGACGGGTGAATCACGGCCCAGCTCTGCCTGTTGCAGCACGTGAAGCCGGTAATCAGGATTGCCACGTCCCAACTGTGCGTGGTGCTGGGGGATTTCAAAGACTTTTCAAAGCAAAAGTGAGGGAAAAACCAAACAAATCACTCCTTGGAAAAGAAGTTGGGACCAGTTTCACATGCTAGCAAGGACGGCAGCACGCTGGTGAGCACAAGGGGAATAGGTCGGGCTACAGGCAACCGTCAGCCTCTTGATTTTTAGCTCCATCCTTGATTTTTAGCTCCAGTAGAGATTTTGGGATGTGCCAAGAGCCTCGCAGCACGCCCACCGCTGCCGCCTGGTTAGGGCACTTACCCGGTTTCTCTACGCCAGAGCCCGGCGGACACTCGGAGTGCCTGATGCAGAACTCCATCTCGGAGTAGTAGCCCTCCTGGCACTGACAGACGCGGTTGTGGGTGGAATTGCACTGCTGCACCTCCACCTGCTTCTCCTCGCAGATGACGTTACAGTACCGGCACTTCTCCAGGTAGTTCCAGTACTGTGTGTAGTGCAAATCCGGGCAGGGCTCGCACACCGTCTGTCTGTCCCTGGTGCAGTGTTGTGCCACGAAGGTCCCCGGCGGGCACTGCTGGCACGTGAGCTTCTCGTGTGTCACAGCATCTTTCCATGGGTAAGTGGGTTGGGCGCTGGAGCCGAGCTCAGCCGGGAGGAGGAGGAGGAGGAGAGGGGCAAACGTCCACTGCAGCAGAGACAGCGCAAAGAGCCCTCAGCTCGTCCTCTCGCAGAGGCAGAAGCGGCAAACGCGGCCGCCGCGCCACAGGATTCGTTACCGCTGTAGACGGGAGAAATTATTCCCCCGCCACGCTCTGACCCCAGCCCCAGGGGTGAAGCAACGGTGGCACCGGGGACCCACCGCTGCCCCCCACGTGCCTCCCCATCACCCTCCGCTGCCATCCCGCGTGGCAGAGCTCCCTCCCCAAACGATGCTTCTCAAACCCATTTTGTGGTGCCTTCACAACCCTGTTTCCCTCTTCTAGTGCTAAAAGCAGCTCCAGCTCATTCTCCCCCTCTTTTCACCCCAGTCCGTTCCCCACCATTTGGGGTAAGACCTTTGCAGATCAAGAAGCAGAAGGGGAGTTTTTCAAACTAGCAAATCCCCAGCGTGCTCCATAGGAACTAAACTTTTTCTGGGAACCCAGACACTCCATATAGGACCGGAAGATCCCAGAGTGGTGTCTGTCCCCCCCGTCCTTTTCCCAGCCCACGTTCCCAGCCTTCCGAGCAGACAGCACATTACCTGGGACAGATGCCTTCGGCTCGGCACGTGGCGGGGTGGCATCACACCGAGGGCTTCCGAGCGCCGTGACCAGGACTCTGGGGAGACAGAGAGAGTTCCTCAGGGGCTGGAGCTCCTCTCGGCAGCAGCAGCAGCACCGATCCCGCCGCCCGGCTTTAAAGCTGAAAGAGAACGATGGGCGGGTAAGGACGGTTATGAAAGGCTGAGTTTTTATAACAGTCCTTCCTCCGAGGGAGACGCGGCTCTCCCCGGCCCAGGGGCAGCGGCAGACCCCGCTCCTGACTCACTCATCGCCCTGACACGCGTAAGTGCTCGGAGGAGGGAAGTCCCCCCCAAAATCGGGAGCAGCAGCTGCGGGCGAGGCGGTGGGGCAGCAGCCGAGGCCTCCCTCCCCATCCCACCCCATCCCATCCCCCGGAGCGCCTGCCCTCCCTCCCCAGCCCCATCCCTCCCCTCCTCATCCCAGCCCCCGGCAGCGGCTCCTCCCCGGGAGCGCTCCCTGCCCCGCACCCTCGCTCCGCGCCGCTCCGCGCCTCTCCCCTCGCCGGGCAGCACCTTTATAGCCCAGCCTGTGGGAAAGACCCTCTTACGCAAGGCCCGAGGGATCCCGGCCCCCCCGCCCCAACCTCCCGGGCTCCCGGTGTGGCGGGTCCGGGGCCCCGTCCAGCTCCGCGGTTGCCCGAACGCTCCTTTCGCTCCCATTTCTGCTTTTGTGTGGAGCTCTCGGGGCAGCAAAAGGTGTTTTTTTGACTTGTGTGGAAGGAGGAGGCAGGTAGGAAGCGCAGAGCTGGGAGTGGGACAGGGGCACGTTGAGGATTTTTTTTTTTTTTTTTTTTTTTTTGGCTGGGGAAATGCCCCCCGTGAACACGCTGTTCCCAGCCTATAAATAACTTCCCAGTAACAGCCTTTGCCTCTGGCTGCTGGGGGCACAGTTCGCCCCCAAACCACAGCCCAGAGGAGCCCTTTTGGGCCGGGGCTGGAAACAGTGAAAGTGGTCCTGGGGGGGGGGGTGGTGGTGTTCCAGCCAGGGACAGGAGCAACCCCCCCGCTGGGCCCAGGGCACTAACCCTGCTAAAACAGCCCCAATTTTGAGTGATTAGGCAATGCATTCCTGAAGCTTTAACCTTCTCAGGAGCAGAGGATGACACCCTAACTCCGACTGTAACGCTAAAACACTCAGAGGTACCTGTTGGGGGATAACGACATCCAGCAGCAGAGGAGGTCGGCGTTTAACTATCTTAGAGGTGCCACTTTGCTGTAAATCTGAGACCCCAAAGATTTCAGTGGACCCTGAACTCAGGCTGTAGGCACAGCACTGAGCAGAGCCAGGCTGTGCCTGCCCACTCTGCACTGCCCCGGCGTAAATCCGTCAGCCTCAGGTGCTGGGTCCTTCTGCCCGTCTCACCCGCTTCTCTCTGAAGGCGAGAAAATCCAAAGGCACCTCTGCAAGGAGCAGGCTGGGGGGCTGATGGTCCCCCTGCTCCAGCCCCCAAACTGCAAGCCCCAGGGGAAGGAGGAAAAGCACAGGATGTAAAAAAAAGAGTGTAAAAGCAGGAGAGCTCCGTAGTGAGCTGGTGAAGAGCAGAGCACACACTGTACCTGAAACCCAGCCGCTGAGTTCCCTCCCTGACACCACCTCTCCTGTCAGGAACGGTGCCCCAAGGCAGAGAAAAGGGGGAAAGCTGCAAGCGATTCCAAACAGCTGAGAAAAAAAAAGTTCAGCTTTCTTCTTGGTTTTAAACTTCACAATCAGTGGAAGGAAAGAAAACAAACACACCTACCAACAAATCACATCCTAAGGCCCGGAGCAGCCAGCTGGGGAATCCGGTGGGTTTTGCACTGCACCCGCTTAACATCATCTTCATCTGAGAAAAGGGCAAGAGAGCGCCCTGCAACCTGCGCCGCTACCATCACACAAACCAACCCCCCGGCTCCCACGTCACAACCCTGTGGCCTCTCCTCCGGGCACAGCCCACGGGTCCTGGGACACCCCCATCACCCCCCCGGCCTCAGGCAGGGCTCTGCCAGGCCCGGCTTGGCGCGGTGAGCAGCAGGCCTGTGACTGGGAACCATACCAGTTGGTAGGTTTGAAACCAGCAGAGTGGCACCCCCGTATTATCTCTAAGATAAACCAGGGATAACCACCACCAGCCCACAAAGCATTGCTGGCTCAGAATAGTGTGGAGACACCAGTCCAAAACCAGTAGCCAGTCCATAAACACACTTGTTTAATGCCCAACTTCCCAAACATCCCCCTGTGGAGGCACTGAAGGGGCTAAAATATCCTCCCGCAAGTCCTTTGCTGTGGAAGTGCTGGTTTTAGTCTCACTGCTCTGGGGTCGGGCTCTGCTGGCTGGAGACCTCTGACCACAAGGACACCAGCTGCTGCCTCTGAAAACAGCAGCACTCGGTACCCGCGCTGGGGCTCTGAATAAATGTCCCACCCTTTGAGCTGCAAGAAAGCAATTCCACGTGGGAATAGGGCTGCCCACAAGGAATAGGACCTGTTTTTACAAGCCAACCCAACACCCTCGAAATCAGCTTCTCGGGCAGCTGTCACAATTTGTATTTCTCTCGAGCATCTCCCACTCCCACCTCCATCCTCTGCTCTACGGGGCAGCTCAGGCCACTGAGCAGTTCTAAGCATCAAACACCAAATACAGAATCGCAGAAAAATTTTGAAAATTTTGTACTCTGTTTCATATTGGGAGGCCCAACACCACAATGAGTGTTTTGAGAGCTGTGACACACAGGGCTGAGCTGTGGGTCCGAACCACAACCCTCTGGAGCAGCATCTCTCTCCTTTGCAAGAAAACTGGGCTCCTCGTGTCCTCATCTCTCCGTGCCCCCAAATAATCTTTTCACACTTGTTCCCTCCATGTCTACTCACACCTTGTACGTTGGTATTATCCAACATGCACAGCCCAGGCCCAAACAGCTTGTTCATACCCAGGTGCTATCTAGAAGGTGTCCTGAAGAGTAACATGGGCTGGAGCTGGGGGCACTTGTGGCTGGGGAGGGGGGAGCTCATCCCTAACAGTCTCCCTCGTCCTCCAGCAACCCCCAAGGAGAGGGGCAGCATCTGTCTCAAAGAGACTCTGAACAGGCATTTGTGAACAGTCACAACCAGATCAGGCCCTCAAAAAGCGAGTGCAAAGTCTCCAGGAAGGTGGAGCCCTAGTGAGGTGGTGAGAGGACGTGGAGGTTTTTCTCCCCAGGAGCCAGCAGCCAAGTCATTTTGCGTATCATTACAGAGAATTAACACTTGAGCATTTGCCTTCTGCAACACCAGAACGAGCCTCTCGCCTCCACCTGTCAGTCCCTGGATCTGCCGATGGGGAATCTTTTGGACTTTATTCTTAACGCTGTTAAAGATGGAACCTACAAGAGCTAAAACACCCCATTTACAAAGAAAATCAAACCCAGCTTCCTGCTCTCCAGGGAGAAGCAATCCCCTATGGTCAGAAGGAATCCAAAGCTCCTTCCAGGAAGATCAGTTTCTCCCCACCACGGTTAAAGAAACAACTCTGGCTCCAGCTGGAGGCGAAGGGCTCAGTATTTCGGTCCGACTGCAGGGCCTGGGCTGTGTTTATTTGCACCGAAGGGGCAATGGGCTGATCTTCACAGGCCGCTCTCAAACGGATTTTAATTCAACTGCTGGTTTATCTGAGTCACTTGTAGCTCCCCAAAGTAATCCCCATGATTTGTAACACCTTTTGACATAAGCCAAGGACTAATGGGGCTTTGCTTTGTCAGCATGCATCATCTCAGTAATTAAATGTATCAATTAACCTCCCAGCACTCCCCTGGGACTGAGGCACATCCTCTTGGAGATATTTTTTGGGTGAAATTCATCACTAGTTTGAGTCAAGCACTAAGACCCACACTGCAGCTGCCCTGGCTGGAGAGTTTAAGCGAAGCCTCTTTAGTCTGGGCTCAGCCCACCCAAGGACAGCCTGGCCTTTCAGAGCAGCTTCGTGCAACGGCAACGCGTTTCCTTCTCTGGTAGGCAGGAGCCTGATCTCAGTTTTCCTATGGCGGATTTCCCATGGTTCTTTAGCCTGTTTTCAGCCCTCTTGCTGACATATCTGGACTTTTCCAAGAAGCTGCAACAGAAATCAAGTCATCGAGCCTTTTGCAAACTCGTGAGTAGCTTGAAGTGACCAAGGGTCACACTGCGATGTTTGTGAGAGGATTACTCAAAAGAGTTTATCTGAACGGCTTCATCTCTTCTCTGTCTCCCTCCGTATTCTGCTTCGACTGAAAGAAAACCAAAGAGCACCTGCTTACACCTCTGCGTGGGTGGAGGGACCCGCAAGATGGACGAAGCAGAGGCAGGTACATCCTGGAGGGCACCTCAGGGCAGTTCCTGTGTCCTCCTCACGGTAACTGCTGCGATGGAAGTCGCCAGCGAGCTCGAAGTCCGCAGCTCCTCACCACACCGCACTGTAGCATCACCAATTAATTTTTTTCTGAATTTAACTGACAAAAATTTGTCAGATTAATATTTAGAGTGTGAAATACCACGTCAGTGGGACAGAAAGAGCAACCTCAATCTTTTAGGGAGTCAGAGTCCGGTAGAATAACCACCTTCGATTAATCTTTTCCTGTCTGTTGTTTCACTTGTCCAGTGAACGTCCCAGCGTGGGTTTACAGGGTCACTGAAAAGCAAAAACTTGACTCACTACTGACTTTCTGACCTGCAGAGGTAGCTTAGCAAAGGGATTCAGCATCATGTTCTCATGGCTCTGATCTCACTTCCCCACACAGGGCATCATTTCACACTTCTGGGAGCTTCGGGGTGCCCAGCAGCACTGCTTTTTGAAACTATTCTTGCAAAATCAGGTTTCTCACTAAAGTTCAGAGAAAAATCTGAAAAGCAAAGAAATTCCTCACTCTCAGTCAGTAGCCACTCCTCCAAGTAAAGACACAGTTCACGTCTTTCCTATAAAACAGCTGTTTTGTTATTTTTGGTCTCTTTCCCGAGTCCTTTCAGCCTTACGTGGGAAAAACAACGGGAAAAGCCTTTTCAGTGACAAACCACTAAAACAAGACACTATCCCAGGTACAGTCATAGCACTGGCAAGGCAGGGGCAATAAACAGAGATTAATATCTACGTCCTTCATGATCTGTAACTCATGTGTCATTTGCTGCCCCAAATCAGCAAGGAGTGTCCACAATGGGTTTTCCTCTTCCTGAGCACTCCATTGGGATCAGTTCCTCTAACCACTTCAAGCAATCTAGATTTTTTTTTTTTCTGAAACAATTGTTTTCACTTTCTGCTCTTTATAAGTGATGTACCATCTGTGTCTCCTTCTTGTAAATTCAATTAGTTCCAAGACGACAAGAGATCACTATCTGCAGCACGTCCTGACAGCTGGTTCCTACAGACCCTCTTCTTCAAGGTTTCACTGGAAGCAGCTTTATCGCTGGGGCGGTGGGGGAGGAAGCAGCATTCTAAACACATTTAGGAGGATCGTATCGGGGTCACGAGAGGTTCGGTGACGCACAAGCCTCGGAACATTTCTTTGGAATTTGGGGAGTGGAAATGCGTGGGGACAGTCCTTGGTGAGAACAGATTCTCCAGCAACCTGCCACGGGGAAGGCACGGACCCCGCAGTGCCCGGCTACGGGGCAGAGGCTGGAGAGGGCCAGAGGACAGGTAACCTCGCTGCCACACGTCTACCATAAACCAGGGAGGGATGCCCTGGAAGCCCCAGCATAAACACTCTAAGAGGGAACAGGGCTGCTGTTTAGTGACACCAAGCGATCTGCAAGGGTAGAGACCTGGAGACCTCAAGTTCAGAGTCGTGTTTTCCCACAAGAGTTCCTTTGGGTTTACAGTAAAACCTGCTGAAGGACAATGCCATGTAAAAGCCTATTTGCTCATCACCAGTCAGGGGTGCAGCAGCTTGCCTTTTTTTTTTTTTTAAATTGACAGGCATAACTTTTCAGTAAACATCTCCAAGACAGGTCAGGAACGACAGAATCATTAAATTCTGTCATTAAGGCTAAAACTAAGCAGATAAGCCTCCAACAAGGACAACCTCCTGCAGGCTGGATGCTCTCCCATCTCCAGGATGCGTTCGCATCCCTCTGTCCTGCCCAAGAGCTGCTGGCAGCAGGGAACCAGCCTTCCAGACCCACTGCAGTGCGATCCCCACTGCAGCAGAAAGCAACAACGAAGCCAATCAACTCCGAATCAATTCCATCTGTGCACAGCAGACTCACCCATGGGGACATGGAAGCATTTCAGAGCTTGTCAGAGGGTTCAGCTAGTGAAGGCACATCAACAGTAAACCTCTGCAGCAAGATGATCCAACTGCTGAAGAGTAAGAGAAGGAACGTGGGAATCTCTTGATGGCACTGAGATATTTTTAATGTAGTTCCTCCGCTCCATCTCACTAACAACAGAGCGTGCCCAGCTAGGAACAGTCTCCAGAACTAAAACAACTCTAGTGGCAAGGAAAAAGCACAGCTAGAAAAATATTCTAACTGAGAAGGAAAAAAAAAAAAGAGTGTAATAATCTTTGTCCCTTTAAGTGTTTCACTTAGTCTTGCTGGGTCCCACAGCAGTTCTGCAGTTCGTAGCAGGCAATTCCCAACAGGCAAACCCAAAGCCATCATTTCACTGCCTCACTGGCAGCCAAAGCTCGTGGCCTGGGCTGTGGTTTCCCTCCAGTGGCATAAGCACTAAGCTGCAGTTCTCCCCACGGAGAGATCTTCAGAGTAGACAAGGCACTGAACTACTCTACCACTAAACAACACAGTGCTGCTGGCTGCTCCCAGCCTTCGCTCTGCTCTCTCCGATCTCCCATTCCGCTCCTCGCCAAGACAGCGCCGAGAATTCAAAACGAGCGTCTGGAAGAAGTTGCAGGGACGTGCTCGGAAGCAGCCGTGAGCCCTGTCCCACACAGGGAATCCACATCACCCCAAAGCTGCTGACTGACAAACATCAGCATTGGCCTGACCTGTCTTCCCCTGAGAGCATCTATCTTTTTTTTTTTTTTTTTAAAAAAAAAAAAACAACCACTTTTGTAATGCAATAGTTATTGCTATACTTGTTAAAAAAGCAAAAGAGAACAAATGATGATAAGGAGCACTCAGGGCACAACTTGTGAAGGTGCAGCCTCAACAAAAAACCCCTTGACCAACAAATAAAATTAAGCACATTTCAGGAATGGAGTTGCTTTGGTTTTGGGAAACAAAGCTGTCTTCTTCCATGTTTCTGGCAAGATTTCAGTCCAGCGAAACGCAGCTTTTCCATCATTAAACACAACAGCCACCTCGCTACAAAACTCAGAGCCCTTTTGGAAGACAAGAGTTAAACACTACTGCCTTCAACACCATCACTCCAAATCCTTTCCTGTTCATTTTTACATTTTCCTGTATTTTTTTCCCACTTAGATTTCAAATATCTAGAGCTTTCTCTGAATTATATTTATTCTTGTTCTCAGAACCTAAGCCACTATCAGCAGTGTGCTGAACCAATACACAAATAGAAGGTAAAATTCATTCACAGATTTAAACATGTCAGAATATATGCTCGCCCAAAATTACCTTCATTCCCATCTAAATCTCCATTATTTCTAATTATTAGTTAATGAAATACAGAGAGTTCCTGTTTCACTGCCATTTAAGAACACCACTTTTCTTGTTCTTCAGGTAGTCTGACCAGTGAACCCTGACTGGAATACTCACACGTTATTCGACACTTCAGTGCACGAGGCAGTATCACGCACACTATGAGACTGTTTCTATGGGAAGTGGATTCCAGTCTGAAAAAAGAAATTTCTCAGTGAGGACCAATATCCCAGCAACGGTGAGATCTGAAGTGACACCAGTTTTGAATTCCATAACTGGGGGAAATAAGGACCTTTGATATTTTTGTTAAAATGCAGCTCACTTTTCAATTTTATCAATTATTAACATCAAATTTTCCAAAATTCCATTGGTATGAAAATCCACCAACAGGCTGAGGAAAAACACACCCCTAAAATTACCAGAGAATATACTCTTCCAGACAATTCTGAAAACATATGCTATATGAAGGGTCTCTGTCCTCACAGGAACCCCAAAACTAATTAGCAAGTGACAACACAATCCTTTGTTCATTTTTGTGAAACAAAAAATATTCAAGTGTCGAAAATCCCACAGTATAACCCTTTCCACTTACTCCTACCCAATGTTTTTATATCCTGTAAAAATTTTTTTTAAATCAAACAAAACCCAATTAAGACAAAAATGGTTTTATTTAAAGTTTAATTTACAGTCGCTACTGAAGATTTACAATTGATACAATTTTTCAAGTTAACCACTTATATCCACTACTCACAGAGAGTGGAAGTACGAAGGATTTTTTTTTTAACCCATCTAACCCAATTTATTTTAAAGTTCTAAATCAATTAGTTCCTTTTTGTTCTTGGAAAGTAAACATCAGATAACACAGGCACAGTGGAAATATCAGTACTGAGCAGAAAATAAAGCCTCCTTAGAAGCATGTTTTAAAAAAATCCCAGCACGACAGAAGGAATCAGGCTTTGGGGTGCACATGTTCACTACCCGACCACGGGAATTTGTTTTTGTTTTTGTTTTTTTTTTTTAAAAAAAGTCACCCTTTCAGGATCTTCTGCTATGGGAGACAGCAGATGCTGCCAGACAGCCAGTGTGAATCATTTCTTCCAGGAACACCAGGGGGGTAAGGATGGGGAGTCTGGGCAGCTTGGTTCCACTGTACTACCGTCTCCAGGGTTTTTCCAGGATCTGGTATTACCTGAAGGGCCTGTGAGTGACAGTCGCCCCCAGGATATAAAATTTCAGCCTGGGTGGCCACAGCAGAATTTACAGGCTAAAGTAATTAAGAAATTAACCTTCTTAGTTCTAACAGAAGACAATATTCTGCTTTGTCTCCTGCCAGTGGTTGGAGAGAGAGACCTTTCAGACTCGATCACCTTTGTAGGAAGAACTGATACGTGTTGGTGCACAGTATGAATCAAAGATATTTACATGAACCTTCATCCTGCTGCTGCTCAGCTCGAGAGCCAGAGTGCAGCGATTTCTTCCTGCTGGTGCAAAGTACTCATCCTTCCTGTCAGTGAGATTAGGACCAGAAGAAAACTTGGATTAATCGCTGCTTCTTCACATCACTGTGGCACTCTGGGCACTTCTTCACCATCTATATAAATAAATGAACAAAATACATAGATATTAAATTTCTCTATCAAGTCTGCAACTGTCCAATACGAACGATAAGCCATGTAGTCATTTTACAGTCCCCAAGATAGTGTTTTTAATATTTGTCAAGGCAGTGTTACTGTGCAGTCAGTTATTTAACTGCTAGTAATAAAAGGAGAAGAAAGCCTCTCAGTGAAGTAGCAACAACTTTACAGCAGTTATCTCAAGTTAACTACAGCTGTGACATATCTGGAAAACTAAAATACAGGAATGAGGAAATACAGAGCCTGCAAGAGCTGTTGTGAAGTAAAGGTGTTGTTAGAGAAATCCCATAAGATGGCTGGTGAGTTCCCTGAACTCCTGCTTCCTCTTGCACAGATGAGAAGGAAGTGGTCCGGGCATACCAGGACATCAGTGATAGATGTGGTCATGACCAACCAAGGGTTTTGCAGGGGAAACAAGCACATTTATTTCTTCATACCACCCCACACCTTTCTCAATTAACAGCAGAAGATTGGGTTCATGAGGCAACCGTGTCTCCAGCCACGTTCCACTTTACTTCTTCACTAATCTTAAAGCCTGGTCTTTAGCCATTTGACCTGCAGATGAACCTCAACTGTTTTTTTGATATCTTGCAAATTACTGGTAAAACTAAAATGCTCTGCTTATTTCAAATGATATAGTAAAAAAGTGTTTTAAATTAATCTTTATGAGACAATTGCCAGCTCCATATGATGTTACCTACAGCAGCGGGAGTGCGCAGGCTTCGCTGCAGTATGGAAGTTAATCACTGCAAAGTGGGTTTGGGCACTAGTATTTTGAGTCTAGAAACATTAATTGAAATACCATAAACAGAGGGGGAGAGGAAAACTCACTTTACCTCCCAGTAGACAATGATTTGTCAAAAGAGCTCTGAAAATTTTAACTGGAATATATAATTGTGAAATCTCGTATTATTTGCCCATATTACAGATAGTCCAAATGAGAATAACTCTGGAAAACCTGCAAAAAGGGCATGAATAAACGATGCATTTAAACATTGAAAAGCAGCAGTAGACCTCTGCACAGAACACTAAAACCAAAAGCAGCACACACTGGCACAGCACCTACAAGACTTCCCCTAATGCACTGAAAAATCACCCAACAGCCGCCGGCGCTGATCCCTCTAATGCCCCTCCAGCTGCAGGGAGTTCTGTCTGCTCCTCCAAAAGCTTCTAAAACATTTCAAAATTATTTACTGTCTCTCCCCACCACTAAGCTATTTCAGTAAAATAACAAATTGGAAGAGACATTGCAATTTGCAAAACCCAAGTCATTGCATTTCAATTGATAAGCCGTTAGTCACTTCCTCGGAGGACAATATGCATGAAAGTGTTTGAGCTGAAAAAACATAGTGAGTAACTTGTGAGCAGAGAAGAGTTTTCAAATCCAGCCCAGTCAGTGGTGACAAAGCCCGATGCCTCTGATGAGAGTTCAGAGCTCAGACACAGAAACCATGGTTGCTCATTTCCTGCTGGTAAGGCCACCTTGATCCCGAAGACAGTCCCGGCCACGAACGGTGTCAGTTGTCTGTGCAACCAACCCATGCACGGCGGGAATGCGGATGGACGTGTTAGGAGATGGTTCCTCTGGGATTGGTTTCAGAGAGACACGGAATAATCTTCTTCCTGTTTGCAATCCTGTGCTCTGAGCCAGGCTGTTCTTCCTTCTCATCCACATGACTAGCAGAGAACAATTGTCTTGTCATGGGGAGAAGTGTCTCTATGCATCAGTCCTCAAGTAATATCCCAAGCTACAAGATATTTGACTTTTCAGTAACTGAACTACACTTGAATCGCATCATAAGCAAGCTAACGTTGGTGTACGTATACTGAGAACCGTTCATCATTAGAAAGGTGTCTCATAAGAAAGGTAAAAGGTGACCAGGCCGTGTAGTTTCACATTCTCCATAACAAAGGCTACAGAATGTCAGTCGTGCTGAGCCTTGAGGGATGCTTGAACAGCGGAGCAAAAGGTCTCAGCTGGTGAGAAGATGCTTCTTACATCCCCCACACCCAGTGGGGAACCACAACCAGTTTGTGGTTCAAAGCAAGAAAAAACCCCACATTCTTCTAAATAAGGCCTTTGATGTTTGTTGTCTATGGAGAAGGCAAATGGATCACCCTGTTGGTGTGTGCAGGAGGACTCCAAGAGGCACTCAAGAAGGACACGATATCCATGATGCATTTTCTTGAGAAGTGGAAGAATGTTTTGTTTGTCCTTTTGAAACAAGTGGGCATTAAACTGAACTAGCAAGAAGTAGGTTCAAAATGACAAAAAAAAAAAAGAGACAGCTCTTCACCTAACGTTTGGCTGAGCCGTTTGCCATAGGACACGGATGACAGGTTCATCTGTGTTCAGAGGGAATTGAACGAGGCGATGGAAATGCATCAGAGGTTTCTTAGTAAACAGAAGCAACCTTTGGCTCAGGGAGTTCCTGTGCTGCAAATAGCTTCGGGGCTGAGAGATGACCTACAAGTATCGTCACTCACGCCTGCCATGTTCTTTTATCCTTTCCTAGCCATCCTTTTTTGGCCACTGGCAGAGACAGAGTGCTGGGCTGGATAAACCTTTCCTCTGACTCAGTGTGCCTGCTATTGTATTCTGATTACTTGCTTCAAACTATCTGTCTTTCCTGATCTTTACAAATTAGAAGACTGTTCACCTCTCAGAGCTGTGGTATGCTACCACAAAACAAAGCTCTGATTCACTTTGCTAAGAAAAAACACAGATACTTTCTTTCCTCTGATATCACCTAGTCAACGTGGGATGAAGTTTCACTGTAACTAGCAAGATTATTCAGGTAAGTGGCAAATACGGAAGTCATTAATAAACAACCCGTGGGGAATGACTCACTTCCCCAAACATTGTTTTGTATTGGATACCTGAATAGAACAAAGAGTACTTCCAGTTGGTGGGTCCTACAACAATCATCTAGTCCAACTCCCTGAGCACCTCTGGGCTGAACAAAAAGTTAAAGCATGTCAAGGGCTATGGGGCATCAAGCACCACTCTAGGAAGCCTGTTCCAGTGTTTGACCACCCTCTTGGGAAAGAAACATTTCCCAACATCTAGCCTGAACCTCCCTGATAGAGCTTTGAACGGCGCCCATTCATCCTGTCGCTGGATCCCAGGGTGAAGAGCACCTCCCTCTCCACGTGCCCTCCTCAGGAACGCGTAGAGCGCGATGAGGTCACCCCTCAGCCTCCTCTCTCCAAACCAGACAAACCCAGTGTCCTCAGCTGCTCCTCACAGCACAAGCCTTCCAGCCCTCCCACCAGCTTTGTTGCCCCCCTCTAGAGTCATTCAAGTACCTGGATCTGAAATACTATCTAATCTAGTAAACCAGACTATTTTAATCTCCAGTCTAAGAGATGTGCAATCAGATAAAGGCGTGATTAAAAAAAAGTTTAGGCTAAACAAGTTCTGTGATTTATCTGTGAGCTATGAACTCACATTAACTTGAGGATTAAGGAGAAAAACCAGACCTCAGAATTACTAATTTCAAGACAAAAGCCACAGAACAGGGCAGTACAATTGCTCAATATACAACAGTTCTAATTTTGTGGGTTCTTAAACTGACGAAACAATTACAAGTTACATCTTACTGGCAAAAGGAGAGAGTTTTTCCCCAGCCATTTACAAGATAAAAATTTATGGGCTGAGATAACATAATTGCTGTGGGATAAATGCTTGCCTAACCAAAAGGCAAACTCCCCAAGGAGCTCCTTCTGTTCCTTAATCAAGTCAAGTCTCAAGCAGCAGAGATGATAAACACATGCCAGTAAAATTCTTGTCATGATTTTCCTTGAGTCTTTTCTGAAGTGGAGTATGCCAACTGTCAGATGTTCATCCCCATGATACTTGGGCATAAAAGGAAAAATTGAGTATTCAGTGGCAATTCAAGTGCCTATGCAAGGCAATTGGTTTGACTGCCCGATCTGCAGCTTTCTTGTACTTTCTTACATATATTCCTTATAATCCAATACATTTGGATTTTCACATTTTTAAAGAAATATGGTATAAAAGACTGAGGATGAAATTTATTTGAACAGTTACTCTGAATTCCCTCTAGGCGATACATGTCTGAGAGCATCAGTCAGGGCATTACTCTATATTTCTCTTGGACCAACTCTTGGTTGTATTTTATTTGGATGTTAGTATACTGTTTATTTTCTATACTTAGCTGGCATAATTTAGTGTCATCTTCCTGAGAAAGACCTTTGTCTGGAACTTGGAATGACTGGTAATTTTGTACGTGCTTATAGATCCACAGGTTGAAGAAATTTCTTTTCCTTCTGTACTGTTTTTGTAGGTCCCTGAGCTCCATTGATTAGTAGCCTTCACCACCACCTATGAATGTTTAGAAACCACCTTACTCTCACATTAGACTTCCATATCCAGGCTCACAGATTATTAATACTTGGCTGTCGAATCAAATGCTGGGTAAGATGCTACCAAACACATGGGATCAGTTACATCCTCTTATCTAAAGTATTTCAACCACCAATTTACTCAGCCAGGAAAACCAAAGGACAGGATAACACAGGGTATTTGAGCATGAATTTAGAATCATAGATTCATAGAATCATTTAGGTTGGAAAAGACCCTTCAGATCATGGAGTCCAACGGTTAACCCAGCCCACCACTAAACCACGTTCCTAAGCACCACATCTACACCTCTTGTAAATACCTCCAGGGATGGGGACTCAACCACTTCCTTCCGCAGCCTGTTCCCGATTTGCCTCATGTCACAATAGTGCTTTATAGTAGGTTTTTAGATAGAGAAAATTATGGAACTAAGCAAGAAAAAAAAAGGTTCTGATGTAAAAAAAAAAAAAAATTTTTTTTCAGGTTGACTCCACAGCTTGTTGCCTGAACAGCTCTAGATAGGAAAAACATGTGGAGGTAGCTTTGACGGAGATGCAAAGGTGTAAAAAAACCACAGCATAAGGCAGAGATCTGCCTCCAATTACACTGCAGAGCACAGAAAATAATGAAACAAGTGGTAAATCTTCCATCGGGATTTGGCTGTTCTCTCTGTAAATAGAGAAATTCTGTTTCCAGGGCTGACCACATGGTTGTCCCAAAAAGCACAAAATTCACCAGCAGTTTCAGGAAAAACTGAAACCAATGAACAAGATAACCTTTAGGAACTGCTCCCAGCATGTTTTGCAGCAAGTGAAGTCACATAATGGACATTTAAAAGGCACATCATCCTCAGATTTGCAGTTAGAGCACTGGAATCTTCCTAGAACAGAGGTGGGGATGGGGAGAGGGTGAGAGAAAGAGAGGAAGGAAATGACTAAATTCCAGTAATCACCTGTGAAATTCTCATCCATATACATTTCCAGTGCAGTCCAGAAAACAATAACCATGAGCTTTATGAATTACCTTCACAGGGCAATACCTGGCCCTGTTACATTATTTTACATGACCTCACTCAGTCTCTTGGTGCTTCAGGTCCCAATTAGAAACTGAGGTTAGGTCCTCACTTTACAAGGAAGTTGTGGAGAAAAAGACGTAAGTTCCGAGGAAACTATTACACCATTGTGATAAAGACAATGAAGGGCTTTGGTAGGGCACATGCAAGTGGCAGAAAGTACAAATTCTATTTAGCAGACCTCACAAATCGTTATCGCACTTGAGCAAATATAAGCATGAACCAATCATCATTTAACAGATCTTTAGCACAATTCTCATGTGTGTATCTTATCTTTATTCCTGAGTATTAAGAGAATTGCATCCGAAACCTCACCTATACCTACCACACTCTGGCTCCATCTCCAGGGGAAAGATGGGCACAGCTCCAGAGCCGGTGGGTGCTCTCACATTACCGGATTCTTTTGATACTTTGATCTTTGGCAATTTGCGTTTGCTTTCCTGGTTAAAGCAGAAGGAGGAAATCTTCCTCTGAATTTTCTCTGGCGCCTCACCCTTAAAAGTGGCTGCAACTGGTTAGAAAGAAAGAATACAAAACAGTATAATGCAGAGCACAATACACAGACTCCACAAAGCACGATCAGCAGTAAGTTCAGTAAAATCTCATTGTATAAGAAAAACACAATCTGAATAACTATTTCTTTATGCCATAGTGACTGGTTAACAGAAGTTTTGATACTAACCCACACATTACTACTGAAAGGGACCCTTTGTATTGAAATAGTTGTGTGGAAATTCTTCCTAGACAGCGTGGATCTCAATCCACTCCTGCTCCCACCCCACTTAAGACGCAAAAAATTCTGCCTTCACCCATAACACATTTCACCATTTAAAGAAGACAGCACTATAATTTTTTCTTGTTTCCTTGCCCTTCCCCATCTCACATTGCCTTCTATCTTACATCTGTGTTTTGGTTTTTTAAGACAATTTGGACACAGACAATTGCTTTTTCTTCCTTTACACACCTAGTGCAGGAAGGCCCTAGCGCACAGCTCAGGCTGTTGGACACTACCCATCATACTAGCAAATAAGATTCTAAACTTCAGACAAATGTTCTTTTCCAACCTTGCACGTGGCTTTTTTCTCCGTTCGTACACCAGCTCTCCGAACTCAGAGGGCTCCCTTCACCTTGAACCTGCTGTTGCAATTGCTTCTCTCCCTCACCACAGACAATTCCAGTCAAATCTTTACACATCTCTTTGAACTGCTCTTTGTGATGAGGGCGCACAAACATGTAAAACCCTGTCCAAAAGAAAACAGTCAAATGCAGAGGAAAATAAATGCCTGACCATGGAAGACTCTGTTTTGGAGGGGACAAATTCTCTGAAAGCTAAAACAGAATCAGCCATATTCCTAGTTGATTTTCTAGTTATATGCTTTTCCTTGCCAGAAGACAGCTGAGCATTTAGTACTGAAAATAACCTCAGCTTACCTCAGAATTCTTCTGTTCTCTACAGCTAAGCACAAATACCTGCTCCAGCCCTTCACCTGGCAATTGATCCAGCAAAAGAACATATATACACAATATCTGCAAAGACTTTCTCAAATTCCTTGTTACTATTTGGTTGACAAGAATTTATAACACATACAGAAATTTTTAAAAATCCCAATTATGACTTACTGCCAAGCACAATCCTACCAAAGTCCTCTGAGGTCAAAACATTTGCTCAGTAGATACTGACTCTGCTTGTGGAAAAAAAAATGTTCATGAGATGATGATGACTCAGTGCCACATAGTTCATTTCCCTCCCACTCTTCACTGCGTGAAGTGAATGAACCAGAAGAAATATTTTCTAAAAATTTGGAGACTATGACATCTATTCACAGTCAGTGGAGTACTTATTATTATTTCCTAAAGACAACAAACAAAACTACATCAGCATTTCCCAGCATACACTGTATGCATCATTTCCTGCAGAGGAATTCACAAGAGAGATGGGAGAAAGTGGGACTGAGGTGTTACACAGCACAAGACAAGACGTCTCCACCAAGATGATCAAGACCAGCATATAATCCCCCCTCTTCCTTTTTTAAACAATAAAGCCTGATTCAAATTTTGAAAACTTCTAGTTTCCTGAATCCTTTCATCATTAAACCTATGAAAGGAAAAAAAACAAACTAAACTACTTCTGAGAAAATAAGTAATCAGCCTAAAATTTCTCAATGATTATTATGAATGATAAGGATACAAAATTATGACACAGTTCCATAACTATTTCCAGGTAAAGCTCTGCAGAAGAATAGTGAATCAAAAGTGTGATTTCTTATCCCAAAATCTGTAAGTGATCCAGGAGCTTAGCACCAGTATAGCAACTAATGGTCATGAGAACAAAAACGGAGTCAGTTCAATAGTCACTGTCTTTTCTAAAGAGCAATCACTTGTAGTAATTGAGGAGAAAAAAAGGCAATGAAGTCATCTGACTGAAGATTAGGACTGGAATTACTGAGGTATTACCTAATGGTTTTAATGGACAATTTCTAACTGAACAGAGATAATATTTCATAACCTTGACATTTTTTGCTCTCTGAATGATTCATTTAAACACATTTTTCCTGCTGCTCAATTTATCTGGTTTGCTAAACTAAAAGCTGGGAGGAGTGAAGTTTACCAATGCTGAAGGTTTTTCCTAAAAGGGGAAAATTTGCAAACTAATGACCAGTGAAAGGTTATTGTTCATGTCAGATCACAGCACCTACATCTTATTTTCAGCTAAACGAGAGTGATTTAGGCAAGAAACCCTTACTTTGTAGGAGATGAAAGTCTTCTGGCCTCTCAGTGGTGAGGGCTGCTATCACTGCTATCATAGCATCATAGTTATCTGTCTTCTTGTAAGCCAACAACGCTTCATAGAAGCGGCTGTAAGCGCTTTTGTCCAAAGCCCTTTTCACATCGTTGAGGTAGGTAGTCCTGAGGACCTGGTGTCGATCTCTCTTAGAGCTCGATGCTTTTTCAGTGTCTCTCCTTGGAGCTCCACTGGCGTTCTGCCCTGAGAGACAAAGAATACACATGAGCAGGGCTTGGGGAGGAACAATCAGGTCACTCTTTTGTACTGACTCTTTTCATTCAGAAGGGGGTTCCTGGACTACTTGAAAGTGGTAAAGGCCTGCAGAGCCACACGCCTCCCCCTGGCATGGCCTTGGGCAGAGCCAAGACCTGCTCCTGGAAATGGCAACTGAGCACAAATGTATTCTGGGGATTGCTTTTAGCATCTCCTGGAGGTTTTATCTTTTAAATGGAGAAATGTGTCACATGGTCACTAGGGAATGAGAAAAAGGTGACAGAGAAGACACTGTGCATGAAGGTCAGCAATAAATCAGGGTTTGTGCTACACTAAAGGAGTAGAAGCATTTGAAATGGATGGCTTAACCAGCTATGCTGGCCTGACACATGGGCAAGTAAACTGCCAAGAGCAATTTTAAAGAATAGATTCCTCACCCCTTACTAATAAAAAGGAGAAAAGGGGTGTATGTGTTTCCCAACAGGAAAACATAGTGTCAAAAATGAATAACTAACCTGAAATAACACACAAGACAGCATGAGAGCAATGCAGGAGCACAACAGAAGGCGGGAGTAGCTATGAACATCCCGCTAAACTCCAGTGGACTTGTGTTCAAAGTGTCAAGTCTTTCCTCTAAAATGTACTGGAAATCAAAAAGTTCTGGTCTGCACATTGTAGGCATGCAAATATGGATGAAGTATATGAAAAGAAACTGATTTAAATTAACAAGCCTCATCTTTTGGTATTTAGATCTTTGTTTTCCACTAAAGAACTTTTAAAGAAGTTAAAGAAGATAATGAAGTTTTAAAAGATGGACTCGGTTCAATTTCCCAAAAGGGGAAAAAGATGGGTGTGAATTTTATAATCAGTATCTTTTATTGCCTATCATACAGCTTTGTGACATTTTCACAGGAGCATACCCTACTTAAGGAGTGAGCAAGAGAAATAACATTTGCATTTATTGCTATTATTTTCTCAATTACTTTTAGTGGAAACAAGTTTCTGGGAAAATCAATCTGATGGACCTCGGGACAAAATAATTACCAAAGATTCTGTTTTGTTCAAACGTTCTTAAAAGACAAAACAGGAAAACAAGTCAAAGAAACAACATGGCTTCACACATGAAAAGCTTTTAAAGCCTTCCAGGAAACACTGGCTTTTTATTTTATTTTTTTTTTTTTAAAAAAAGGATTAGCCTTTGACTATTCTTTACTCTTGAAAAACTTCTAAGCTGTCCAACTATCCTACTCATTTCCTTGTGAGAAATACAAAAAATTCCCAGCTGTTCTCAGGAAAATCTGTAATCAAACAAATGAACCTTTGACTTCAAAGATAAATACTGGACAGTATGAGATGAGGGGGGTGCATATAGAGATTACGTGCAACTGTGATAATACATTTGCTAGTCTCTGTTTCTACAGAAAAAACAGACTGGCCACATTACCAGTAACTAAACAGGAACCCTTTTCTTCACACCTGGATTCACGCTGAGCCAGTCTAAATTTACGTTCCTCAAATGGCTCTTTCACGAGCCCCGGGCGAACAAAGCCCAGCACTCTTGTGCTCAACTCACACTTTCCCTCACTGATGTAGGCCAGGTCAGTCTCTAGGGAAAACTTCTGGTGTTTTGGTTTTTGGTTTGGTTTTTTTTGGTTTTTTTGTTTTTTTTAATTGGGTTTTATGTTTTGTTTTGTACAATCCTTGCTGAAAATTCCGAATTACCATCACTCCTACCTATGGATAGGGAGCCACTGTGCTGGGTGACCTCAAAACAACATTGGTTCCCACCAGGAGAACTTACAGTCAGTGATGAAGTAAAACATAACATGAATTACCTCAGGACTGGGTTTTTATTGAACATGAAGGGTACCTGCACTAGTCAGCCCTGTTGTCAAGTGGAATCCTCCCCGGTTCAAGTGGAGTCCAGGGTTTAGCTGAGCACATGAGTCCTTTGAGAATGAAGTTTTTTGCTGACTCTGCTTTTCTTCTGTTAAATCAAACCAGTATGTTAACAGTGAACTTAGGGGAGAAGGAACACAGAATGGTGCATTTCAAAGCATGCTGAAAACACCTGAAGATGTAGATGTCTTTCTCTGATAAGAGGGGGTCAGCTAACACCTCGCTTTTTTTAGGACTTCATTGTTCCAGGGTTTCAAAAGATCTCACAAGCTCTGTGAGGACATGATTACCTTCTATTCACAATTCTGGTGGCACTCTCTGGGTAGCAAAGACACACACAAAGTTTTTAAATCTACAGCCTAGATTCACAATTTAAATAGATCTGTAAACCCCCCTTTTGAAATAAAATTACTAACTATGCAGTAACTAATGCTCAGGCATCATGCTCACAGGAAGGCAGGCAAGAGGACCACGCCGAGCAGAGACTTAGCTCAATATTGATTAAATTAAATTGCCTTTCATTCTTGCAGTTCTGCTCTGTGACTGGGTAATGTCTGTCAAATGATACAACTGCCTGCACAGTGCTGAAACAAGTTCCTCACCTATTTCCTTGGCTAGCAGCTCCCTCTCTTCCCGCAGGAGGCTGTGCTCAGGTTTGTAGCCACAGCCCACTCCAGTCAGATTGGAACATGCTTCATCAAACTGTTTTTTATGTTGAGGTCGAACAAACTGGTAAAATTCTTCCATTAGAGAGAGGGAGAGGGGGAAAAAAAAAAGAAAAATAAAAATCAGTCCACAACAGGTAATAAATGCCATAGAAACCTACAATGGCAGGACTTCTAAGTTTTGTAACATGAAGGTAAAAAAGTGCAGCTAAATAACTTAAAGATATCATTATCTAATATTTATACAATTAAGAACAGAAGTTCCACAAAGGTCAGCTATCATGCAAACTTCCAGCAATAATATCACCAGTAGGTAATAACTAATTTTTTCACTGTAAATATGAAGTAGCTTAACTCTACTTATGAGCTACCTCATAAATCATGGGCCAAAGTATCTGCTAGGCTGATACTTTGAATAACTGATATACTGTTAATTTTACACCTCATCTTACTTACCATTAAATATTTGCCAACCAAAAGCCTAAACCTCAAATGAACTTCAGGTTTCAGGTGCCTGTCCCTTTTGAAAACTAGACTTAGGCCTTAATTTGGCATTTCAATATTTTCTCATCTATACAGCAGATCAGCAAATTGGGAAACAAGACTGTGGCTACTATTAGTACTAAGTGCTCATACTAAGCCTCCCATTCCTTAACCTTAAACTTAACCTTAAACAATTTACAGGATGTGTAACAATGATTTTTTATTTTAGTAGATGAAAAACAGTCACAGAAAAATCTGCCCATTTGCTCACAAGTTGAGGGAAATGAAAATTCAGAGAAAACACTCTGTTAAACTAGAAATGCTGGTGCGAGTCCAGTTCCTGTCAAGGCAGTTGTTAAAAGCCAAGAAGATACCAGCTAAACCAGGAAACTACCCGTGCTTGCCCACATCGCTTGCTTTATACTCACCATTATTTAAATAGAAAATTTCTCTAGATATTCTGTCTACTTATTCACTGCTTTAACACTGAACCCTTACGAAGGGTTCGCACAGCCACACTCTTGATCTTACCTCCTAAACCCCAGGGAATAAGCTGTACTGCTGTTACGCAAAGTTTACAGACACAAGCTTCTGTGGAATGTGATTTTTTTTCATGCCTGTCAAGATGCAAACTAACATGACAATTAGACTGAGAAGATTTTCTACGTGATCTGGGGATATAAAGTGATGCATGTTAATGACTATCATCCTGATTGATCTGGATTTCCAGTCTAAACCACCTCTGAAATACCCAAGTCTATTTAAAAGACAAAGGTCACATCACAAATATACTAAGGAAGCCATCACACCTCGTAACAAGATATGCTTTTTTTCATCCTCTATAAAGAGAGAGCTCATTTGAGATAACATAGCATGGAAGTCATCTGTCTTCTTGTAGTGCTGAAGAGCCTTAGAGAAGAGATCATAGTTCTGTTGGCTTAGGGTCTCCTTCACTGTTGCGATGTACAGCGTAGCTCGGGCCTTCTTTGGCTCCGTCAGGTCTGCTTTCTTATCAGCTTGCTGCAAAGACAGGAAGACTTTTCAGTAAATAGTACGACTGGAGGAGTTACTCTCAATGAATTCAGATGGAAGCAATATATTTACAATTCTGCCAGCACACAGAACAATGAATGCTTTCAACTATCAGGTTACTCTCTCTTACAAATATGGTAGTCGCCCCCATATCCACTTGTTATTTCCCAAAAGCCTCAAACACACACCCCCACCCAAAAAACCTGACCAGCTTCAGTGCCACAGAATAAGCACTAATCTAACTGGCCTACCTCCTGGAAATGTCCAATTAACTGAAAAACATAAATCTCTGAAGCAGGAGATACAAAGAACAGGGGGTGTTCAAGCATTTTGATTCCTCTAAGACATTTTTTGAAGACACTATACACATGAGCAAGTTAGATTACTCTCTTGTGTTGGGAAACATTATTCTACAATCACAAGCAACAGGGACTTGAAAAAAATTCAAAACAACCCCTACTTTATGAAAGTGACTGAATTGCAATATGCTCACACACTTTGAACATATAAGCTGTAGAACCCTTGTCCTGTGCCTTCATGACAAAAACCAGCATCAACGAGGCAATCTCCTGAGGGACAAGTATATTAAGTTCTCCAGCTGATTACTGTATCTGTTTCTAAAGCATTAATCCCATCTACATCTGTGAGCACCCATTCTCCCCCAGAAAAGTGATGCTATTCACCTTCTCTGCTGTCAAAACTGACTGCTTCAGAGGAATGTTCCTAGAGAAGGCAGCCAAGTCTCATTGCACAATTCTATTCTTAGGAGAAGGCTTAATAAGAGAAATGACTTTAACTCCAAACCTTGAGGGCAAGGCTGACTCATCATGACATCAGGTAGCAACAAACTGCAAGCACAACCTTCTGCAATGAACCTGCTTCTTTTCTCACACCTTGAATATTATCAGCTTCAGGATCTGTGACTACTTTCATCAGTTTCGTTTGCTAGGTGACTGGCAGTCTGACAGACAGCCAGCACCCAGTTAAGACAGTACCTTGGACAACTACTGACACACACAATCACCCAGGGGATTCCCATTAATTGATCATGACTCTTAAGCAACTAGCTGCATAATCACAGAACACCAGGTTGGAAGTGACCTCAAGGATCACCCAGTCCAAACTTTCCTGGCAAAAGCATGGTCTAGACAAGATGGCCCAACACCCTGTCCAGCTGAATCTTAAAAAATGTTCAGTGTTGGGGAATCTACCACTTCCCTGGGGAGATTCCCCAGCGGCTGATTTTTCTCGATGAGAACAATGTTCCTCTTGTGTCCAATTGGAATCTCCCCAGGAGTAATTTGTACCCATTACCCCTCATCTTTCCCATGTGACTCCTTGTAAAAAGGGAGGCTCCATCTTCTTTGTATATCTATCTATCTATCTATATATATGTAAATAAATATCTATCTATATCTATCTATCTAATGAGTTAAGTGAGTCTGGACACAGGGCAAAAAAAATTAATGTACAACTGCAAACGTAACACACAATGACCCACCAGAGGTGGGGTTAGGACACGATTGCTTACCCAAACAGAACTGGTCAGCTATACCACCTGAGGCTCTACCAGCAGCTGGACTGGATGAGCCTGGTAGGTCCCTTCCAACTGAACTATTCTAGTCTATTCTAATCAAAAAGAGTGAAACCACCCACCACACCTGGTCAACGGGAGATGTTCACAAGGTAGTCAATGCCAGAATTTTTTTTTCACCTAATAGTCCTACCTGGAACTGTGCTTGACTGGGTCTGTAATGTCTAGATTTAAGAAACAGCATGGCAAAAATAAGATTTCAGATGTGCATTGATGAGTATTTACAACTTGGAGAAAAAACATAATTGTTCTGGCATCAGTCATCTGTCTGCCTAGAAATTTCCAATTCAAATTAAAGCAGTCTACAGATCAAAGGGACAGCACAGGCATGGAAACACATACTGTATTGCTGACTAGCTTTATTTTCTTCCTTCCTCCTTTCTGCTCATCTGTTAACCTCTTCTCATACTGAAGGGAAAGTGTTGACAGACGTTGTGCCTGTGAAGATTAAAAAGAAAAGAAGAAAGGTCCAAAAAACTGCTTTTCAAAGTTATTGTGCGTTTAATTTAGCCATTTCCAGCAAAGCTTGTTAACCCTGTTTGTGACACCATTCAAGAAAGGGAAACAAGTCAACCTAAATTATTGCAACAGCCTGGGACACATACATGTTTCTAGAAGGTAATCACTTACTGGGCAATTCAGAGAGACCAGAACAGAGAAAAAAAGACAAAGGTGGTCTTGAGGGTGCAGATTGCCAATTAAGCAGAGCTGGACTTACAGCTGTTTCAGGGTAGCCCTGGGAGTGTACACATACCTGTGTGTAACTGATGCCTCACATGCCCCTTTTCTTTCCTGCCTGGAAGAACTTCTCTTCTGAAGAAAACCTGTATCAGGCTTTTCTTGGGGTACTGAGAAGGGAAGGCTAAGCAGTCTTGTAGAAAACATCAGGGCAGACAGGATGAGACAGTAACAGAAACACTTGTGGTTTGGCAAGCTCCTTAGCATCTCCCATTCCCAGTAACAAAGTGGGTTTGTACTGCAGTGACTGGGAATACTGGTATATACAAAGCTCCAAAACAGAAGTGAGCAGGCAGAAGCAAGAGGAGTGGGATTGCTGAACAGCAGACACTCCAATATTAGATCAAGCCAGTATCGACCACATTAAAAACCACCACCTAAGTAACAGAAGAAACTGCAGGACAGCCCTATATTGCCAGCTGGTTTCTACATACCTGTTGAGAAAGCAGGTATGTGAAGTGATTTATTTCTTTGCTCTTGTCCAATAAAAGAATTTCATAGCAAGTATGTGATTATCAGTGCATTTACAGAATAGTGTTGTTCATTTGTGAGAGGAACCAGTAAAATAACAGTACCTCCACATTCCACTATGTCTTCTCAATATGTGTATTCAGATCATAGAGCTTCAGAGTCAAATTAAACTAAAACAAGACTAAAAATAAACCAACCCCTAAGCCAACCACCTCAGATTTACCAGTTTGTAGAGTTAGTTACTGATACTTAGAAATACAACCCCCAGTGCACTCATAATACTGCAAGGATACTGAATTCCAGACACGCCTGACCATGATTTAAGTGCACATTTAAATATATTTTATTTAAGCATCATGTAAGGAAGAATTGGAATACAAGCAGCAAGTCAAACATTTATGATACAGGCAATAAGTCAGAAAAATCATCAAAAATATCATCTTAATGCTGGACTATGTAAAGGCACCACCTTGAATAGCATGATCCAGAATTAATAAGGCTTCTGAAAGACAAGTTTCCATAAGGCAAATCTCACAAGGAAAACTGATTAAGGGGAGCTGTCAAATCATTCTTTAAATGGAATGAGAGACTATTTCTTGTATTTTGATTTTTTTTGAGACTACAAAGGCTGCTTTTCTTCTTTTTCACCCCAAGGAAATTATTTCAGAATGACAGCAGCTTAATTTCCATTATTTAGGAACCAAGGGTACAGTATAACCTTGATAAAATTAAAAATGGTAACACAAATACTGTGATGGATGGATGAAGAAAGATATGAAAGCACACCAACCCCATTGTCAGTCCAAATGCTTACTAGAATCAGCTCAATACTAGACCCAGGGTGGAGGCTGGTTCCCTCAGAGGCACTGCATGTCTCGGGACTACACTCCCCAGATCTCTGGTACCAGAAATCATGGGTTTAGGTGCAGCACAGGATGACCCCACAGTCCTCTGAAAAAAAATCAGAGATGAGTAGTAACGCCAAATACAGAAAGCAGACACGAGCTGGCTCAGTGCTGAGCCCTTCGGACCATCAACTTCACTGACTTCAGGAAATGCTGAACGACGCCAAAAGCAGTGCAGCTGCGTTAACGTATCGTAGCTGAGTGATCAAGTGCCTGGAGATGTGCCAGGCTTTCCAAAGAATAAGTTCTGGTGTCTGTGCCGTGGCGGCCCATGGGTGATGGAGCCGATTTCCCAATCGGCTACACAAGTTAAACATTCTCTACCCTTGCTTGTTTCTCCAAGTTTGTACATTCCCTCTGTTCTGTACACATCTCCATCCATCTCCCTTAGGCCTCCTGAGACATTCCCCAGATACTCCTTACACCTCCACACTTCCCCGAGGCGTTCTTCCCCTAAGCCAACGGCTCAGGTGTGTTGCAATAGCCATTTCTGGAGTCCGCACACCAGTCCAGCAGCCAAACCGAGTCTGCAAACAGTTTAATATTCCTGCTGCTGGCAGTCAGGTGAGGGAACGACCCCCAGCTGCAAACAGGAATTTGGGGAAAGCAAGAAGAACACAGCCTAGTCCCTGACGTATTAAAAATACCAATCCAAGAGGAAAGAAAGAACAGCACAGAAACAGCTTTGTTGATCTTAATGCAATAGTGGTTTTTTGATTCAGATAAAGAATATTCCGCAAGTCTGCAGTATTCATTCTCTTGAGGCAAACCAAAAGATTTTTATCTGAAAGTGCAATCTAATCCATAAACACTCCTCCCACCCTTTTTAAATTCATTATCTGGTCACCTAGAATCTGCTGACACAGATTTCACCCAGGAGGAACTGCATACCTACCAACCTCTTCTGGGAGAGCCCTTTGCTCTCCAGAGAGCGTGGGTAACTGCCAGGAATCTACGTGCTCAGCACCTACGGAGCACAGCACAAGCAGGTACCTGTTGGTCATCTAGCTGAATGTGGCAAGGAAACCCTTTGATTAAGCTTAATTATGAGAACTTGCAGTTACCAGTGCCGATTACAGTGAGTTTTTCCTTGAAAGCAGGTTGAACTGGTACTCTTCAATCAATACCAAGCTTATTTTGCTTTAGAGCCTACAATTTTTACTTACAAGCAAGTACTTTGCTACACCATTGCCATTACCTTTTCCTCTCCTGACAAGTCACTTTCCTCCTCTGCATCCTCGCTGCTCTTCTCGTTGCGCTCCAACGCATCCAAGAGCCCAATACATTGTCTTCTAGGCGAGACGAGCTCTTGTTCATATTCCATGCAGAGGCTGGATGCTCCATCTCCATTTACTGTCATCACAACATAATACAGATGACAAATTAACATTCCACATTATTATTTGCATTTTTTTTTGACTTAGTAATACCTCAAAATTTTACGTAGCAGTCCAAAGATGTGTTGGTTTAATCTTCCACGTCTTGCAAAACTGCATTATGACTTGGGAAGATGACTGATTTGGTTAATCACGCCCAAAATTGCTCAAGCATTTGTTACCACAACCCGGTGGACTTCTCTCAAACTTTTCTTTAAGTGATGGTTATATTTAGCTTCAAAATGGCTTAGGATCAAGAAAAAAAAAAACTTTTACTCCAACAATTGTCTGTGTTTAACTACTTCAGCTTTATAGATTTCCAAAACTGAGTTCCTGTTTAAGAGATTCTGGCTTGAAATAGGATTTGTTTTTAAACAGAACAAGTGGGTTTTTTTAAACTACAACTCTCACAGTATCAATACCTGTAAGACACAGTCACCCTCAGGTCCCAAGAATACATATTCTCACTAATCAGGATCCAGGTATATTTGGTTTTAAATATAAGAAGTTAGAGTTGCAGGTAGTGTTAAATTAGTATCAGTTTGCTACTTCTAAAAGGCATTCTCTTCAAAATACATTTCCACTATTTTGTGAAATTATTTCAACACTCAGTTACTAAGAAAAGTCACTATTTTGAGAAGACTAGAAGTATATTATGCTTTAAATTAAAAAGTCAGTACAAGAAACATGAGTCAAAACTACGATTACAGGTGCAGTTTGATGTTACAGCTAACGCAACGCAACTGAAAGTCCGTATCAAAGGAGGGACTGCAGCTCCTTCCCTTTACCTCCAGTCGTACGCTCCAGCTCATCTTTGAGATGGATCTACCAGTCACATGAACAAAAGGTAAATTGGGTCATTTGCTTGCTCTGCAGTTGCACAATAGATGGATTCAAATCAAGGGAAGGAGCAGAAGCATGCAGTTGGAAATCAAGGGAGAAACAAGTGGTGGCCAAAGTAATCCCTTTCAATGACATCCTGCGCTCACACCGGCTTAGATGTGATGTGAAATCACCCTCACACTCAGTCATAACTGGTTTGGAACCACAGTTTGAAACACAACTTCATTGTTCTGTTCCAAAACAAGCAATCTAGAGCGGAACATTCTGAAAGAATATCTGATGTGAGAAATACTTTATTCTTTGGCATTAGCTCACCACAAATTTTAAAACACCATTTTGTTCCAAGGACAATGCCCTCTTTCTGCTTTCTTAGTCAGATTACTGTGCAAGAGTCATTTATACAACAGGAAAGAAGAAGGACATATGAAGGTCAGTGCTAGTCAGAACACAGACTTCCAGTTCTTACTTTTTAAACTATCTATGATATTCCAAAGTGCTCCTTGTTCTGCAGGCCACTTTTTCAGGCCCCATCTGCGCTTCTGCTATGTAGTTGCACCTGGTTCCTCCATTTTCTAATGAATGCTGAGCTATGTCCCTTCTGATCAGACTTTTACATCGGTCTTTGAGCTCTCCTTGCTTTCTCTCCCATTCCAGTTTCTCATCTCTTGCTCTTCTTTTTTTGATTCAACTTAAAACAAAAAAGTGTATCTGTGAGGACCCAAACCTACCTTTTCTTTTCTTCTTCAAACTGGGAACATGGTCATCCAAGTTTTTGGCTTTTTTCAGGGAGAGGATCTGCTCCGATGAAGTAGATGGTGCCGAACTGCTTTCACTGAGGGAACCCGCAGAGCCAGAAGGGCATTGTGGCAGGGGTGGGGGCATCTGCACGCAGTTTCACAAAATGCTACAGTAGGTAAGAAAGCCACTCTTCCACTCCACTCCCTTTGCAACCAAAAATCTCAGCAACCCAAAGACACCTCCTTTTTCCCAAATAACCCTTGACAGCAAGATTGTTATACATTCTTGATTTATGTGCTTTTGAAAGAAGGATCAAATAACTCAGAAGTGATACAGATAGATGAAGGGTAGTAAGCAGGCTTAGCAGTAAGTGACCTGTGTAACAGAAAAAAGGTCATGACCCCACTAAAGAACAACTTGCTTCCTAACTTGCTTCCCTGCAACAAAGCTCCTTTGGGCAAAGCACACTGGGTTGTGGTTCTTATTTACCATGAAACTCCCATTTATGATCAGAAAAGATCATCAAGTCATCCGGTATCATCCATCTGTAACTATTCTGAACAATTTGTATTTGGCTAAAGCATCTTCCAGGAAGTCATCCAAGTCTGTATGTGAAATTTTAAGTGTTTATTTTAATCTTAATCTCTATTTTGGGGACAAAAAATTTTCCATTCTGTCTGTCTTCCAGTCCATTTCTTGTTATGACTTTCTTCAGTCAATTAGAAAGTCTTTTTACAATATAAATTTTTAAATCAAAGAATGTTACTGAGAAAAAGAGCTTCTTAATGCTAAGAGAGAAGCCATGTTAGTAGAGATGACCCAGCAATGAACTGTAACAATAACTGATGGATTTGTCTCACTCTTTATACCAGTCAGCTTAAATTTAAATTTGAGGGTTTGACTGATTCTTCTACACGTATACCCTCTCCCTGGGGGTGAGGTAGAAAGCTTTTCAATGCATCAGTTCCACTATTTGCATACCATCCAACAAAAGCTGTGTTTATTTAGGAGAAGCTGGAAGAGGAAGTTATTTCTGTGATCTAACCCAATGAGTTGCCCAGCATGACAACACATCCTGTCCCAGCTCACTCTTGGAGAAAGATGAGGCATACCTCCTTTCCCGTAAAGCTTCCAGTGTTTAGAAGTGACTCCACCACATCTCTCACCTGGCTTAGTATTTTCAGTTTCTAACACCATCAAGAAAATTTGGAGGGTTTGTTTGGTTTGGTTTTTTAAGACACTTACAATTTCTTGAGCAACGCGGAAGAAGAGGGAGACGCTTCTGACTGCATGTCCAAAGTTGTCATAAACATTCACATACGGGCGGACCCACGAAGGCAGCTTGCTTCTTACATCACCAATTGTGAACCTGTGTAGGATTGGAAAAGGAGAGGATTATTTGCCAGGTTGGCCTGTATGAATTAAATGCTAGGTCAGGGTCCAAAAGGACACAGGAGGAGCAGTAAGACAATAAAAGATTGAAACATGCAGGAAATATAATGCGGTGATGTCTTCACTCTGGAGAAAAATGGGCTTTGTTGATACCATGTACCATGCAATCAGCCAATTCCTACCTTTCATCCATAAAATCTTTAATTGTGCAACAGTAACAGTAGTACTGAACTGTGATGTGCTCGCTGTCCTCGAGCCTCAGCATTGAAGGCTATCAATTAAACTCTTGTTGCCTATTATATATTATATTAATGGATATATAATATAGATTATATTGTTTCAGCAATATAATCTTTCCTCACTTTCATCCTCCTTCTCTGAAACTCCAGTGCTGGCAACTGCCTTTGCAAATGAGAGATGGAGAAAATGCAAACCCCTAGGCTATTACCACATAATTGCCAGTAGCATTACAAACATGAATTCAACAAATTGGCTTATTTTGCATTAATACCATTAATCTCTTTCTGCAGCTCCAAAACAGTATATTTTGGGAACAGAAGGTAACAATCCAGTTACTTTCTTAAAGTACTGTAATATTTATATAATCGGTTATATAAAATAATTTAGTTACTTATGAACTAAACCTTCTCCAAACAGTAACATCAGCACGTTTATATACGAAATACCAATATCCATGTTGAGACATAAGATGTTGATGTAGGTTTATGTTCCAGAGCCAAGGTTTCACCTGTGGTCACAGAGGAAGATAGCTCCATAGTCTTGGCGGTGCCTGAGGACCCTGCCAATAGCCTGATTGACCGCCCGGGAAGCTTGCTGGCTGTACCACTCACGCCCAGACAAATACTGCAATAGGTGGGAGGAAAAATTAACATTATTTACCAGGTGAAGTGTATTCTCCATGCTGTACAGCTACTATCTCTTTCAAATAAAAAAAAAATATTATATCCAATCAGATCTACTGACAAATCTCTTAAAAGCCCAGGAAAACAAGATACAGGTTGGCTCAAGTATCACACTGAACTTACAGTGCACAGAAAACTCAAGGAGTAACATCCAATTTGAGGGGCTATTTAGTATACAATGCCCTGACAGCCTTGGTAGTACAACAGACTCACCATATTATTTAAGACCTAACAGCTATCCTGCAGGACAAGAAACTAAATTTATAGTGCCATTCACTGTCATGCCTGACAATAGAAAAACAAACCCAAACCCAAGAAAAACAAAACAAAAAACCAAAACCAAACACACATATACACACCACACCCCCAAACCACAACAAAAATCCTCAAACCAGCCAGCACAGGCAATTCTTCCTGCCCACCCTCTCCCTGGATGAAATAATTCCCTTGGGAAGATAGCTGGGTAAGATGCAAAAAGATTTTGACTGAAACTTTAAATGATACCATTTTTTGAGCCTGTATTTGATTGAAATCGTGCCACCGGAGGCAAAATTTGGAACGCTTAACATTATTAAAAGAAAAGGGTGATTGTATTCGTGCCAAACTCCTCAGGTTGTTGGACTTTTTGATATTCATGGTCCCATGAGGCTGGGAGGATAACAAAAGCCAAAATCCAGAGAGACAAGAGGGAGAAAGTGGGACACAAACCTGCAAACAGCCAACAGTGAAAAGTTGCCCAGCATTACCTGTGCACCTGCACCACTTCTTCTCATTTCATCCAGGAACTGCATCTTTAAAATGACTCTGGGCTCCATACGAGGAGGAAAGGGAAGCCCAGTAATGATGACTCCTCGTCCGTTTATGTCTGCAAAGTCCAAGCCTTCACTGGCCTGCAAAGACAGTGTTTTCCATTATCAACAGGATTTGAAGTGACATTTCAGAGCAATTCAGCAGTTAATGGCCTTTTTTCCTCCATTAAATTAAATCAAATCCCTAGCCAAGTGTAGTTTATGACTATGTTATAAGTAGTTTTGACTAGATTTTTTGCTTTTATTACCAGGACTTTAAACTTACTTTTTTCCTCTAGGAGGCCCTGGACAAAGCATACCTCAGCCAACACCATTAATGCATGTGTTTTATTCCTGGATAAGCAGAACAGTTGTATTCAGAAGACATCTTAAATGTCAGTCAATACCTCTGTTTAAACCTTCCACACCCCGAATGTGATAAGAACACGAAAAACCTTCTCTGACATTAAAAAGGAACAGAGTAATTTCTAAACAATAGTGGAAAGCTACCAGAAATCTGCTCAGAATCATAGTGTCATATTCACCAGCTGTGCTGCTTACATCCACTCAAGTATTTGTCACTCATGCCCCCTGTACATGCTCACATCCCACGCTGTGCTGGCAAATCACTTTGGAAATTGAACAAAATCAGAGCTGAATAGACCAAAAAATAATTTGGGAGGAAAAAAAAAAAGTTGGTTTGTTTTTCAGCTCAATCAATTCTTCAATCTCGTTTCCCATACCACACAAGTGGCTGTGATGGAATATAACACCAGGGATGGATGGGCAGGTGGAATGACCAACTCTGCTCAGCTTAAGCCAGCACTAAGAGCAGCAATCACAGCACACACTACAATCTGTCTGGAGCTAGTAGTCGGGTACTTGTAGCTATGGACATTTTATTTTAGACACAAAGGAAATCCCTCAGGCTAATAAAAGCCTGAGAAAACCAACCTTAGACAAAAAGAAAAAACCTAATAAAAAAAGTCAACAGAAGGAACCTGTCCTTAACCCCCCCAAAACTGGAAAGAAAATTCCTGTGAACTTCTAAAGACATCCCAGGTCGAGACACAGCCAGCAAAAGAACTAGAGCGACTGGGACAGAATCTCCTCTTCATTAAAAGGACTGGGTTTTTTAGGTTTCTTTCAGGGAACAGAGAACGCAAAAAGCTTGCTAGAACCTACTGCCAATGTAAAAACTGAGCAACAGCCTGCGGGGGGAAATCTTGAAGCAATGGCTGAGAAGAGCTAGTTTTAGAGCTTTTCTCAACATGTGTCTTTCAGTTTATCTTCTCAAATATTTCCAGTTTTGCAGTCACACTATTAACCCAGTGACTACAACAGACTAAGCAGTCTATCCTTCAGCTGCATGGTGGTCCAAAGCATGATCTCTCCACAGACTCTCAGGGTAATACACTGCTTTTGGAAGGACAGGGATATTCATCTGAGTCCCACCCAAAAGGAGCTATGTCTTCACTGATACAACCACCGCTTTGGAGACTGGAACTGAAGGTTCAAAAGAAGTTGAATCTTCTCTTGGTAGGCAGTAAGCAGCAGCAGCAAATATGCTCTAAGAGTAATTTATGATCCTGTAAATATTTCCACTGATAATAATAAATCAACTTATCAGCACTGGGAAACGTAAATGAAAGGCCATCAAGTGTGTCCAGAGGACCTGAGGTTAATGTAAATTTTTTAAAGCTAAATAATATTTTTGGTTTTCAGCAGTGTTATTCCAATATGTTTGATCACAAATGTTTCGTTTAGTTCTCCTCCAGAACTGTTGTTCTTATCTAATGGGTTGAGTTTTTGGTGAGCAGCCAACAGGAAATAAGTATGATGCTCATCCGCTTTAAAGAACTCAAAGATGTATCTGTTTAATAAAAACAGGAATGGGCATGTGTAAACTTGACATAATTTTCAAAAGGCCTCAGCGCATCCTACTTTTGTTTTTTCCACATATAATCAGTCACAGAACAGAAATGTACTGAAATCCAGAATGATGCTTTTTCCATCGATTACATAGCCTGATCTCAGATGAAATAAGTTCTCAGTTACGTTACCTTCCCCCGACATACTGCCAAAAAAGCAGCTCCGTTGGACTTTGGACAGACAACTTTATCATAGTATGCACCCATTACCTAAAAGATAGACTAGTTTAAGCGAGAGCAAGAATAGGGTTATCCTTCACATATGCATAAATAGAAACCCGCACTAGCTAAATTTGACTTGCACACTAAGATCTAAAATATGATTAATTTGGCTTAGTATAATTTTCTTTACTTTTACTAATTGCAAATATGAGAAGCAATTTGCTTAGCAAAATCCATATGTTACTGTGAAATCTAGAATACATCTAGCTAAGCATAAAAGATTGCCAGATACTTCTGATGAGAAGGTAAAACATGGTCTGTCCTGTGTTTCTGCTGATGTCTGAGTGAAACAGGCAGACCAGGAAAGCAATTCAAGGATCTTATTTGCTCTAAGAAGCAAACAGAGTGGCTATAAACGAAAAAGACAGCACTGCACAATTCCTTTACTCCCAAAGCATGACAAGCTGGCAGGAAATGTCCCGTGGAACATTAAGAGGTGCTGACTACTGAAACAGCAGCTTTCTACCATCTCCATTACTCAGCACACATGGATGTTGGCCGCTGTTACATCGCTGGATGGCAAATGAAGACTGTATCCTGCACAACAGGCCCAAAGAGTAAAGGAATGATGTTTAAAACCACTATACTTCAAAGAAGCTCTCAGAGTTTTAATTTTATGCTAGGATAAAATTTGGGTGTTTCATACCCAAGCACATCTTAGAGAAGGTATTTAAAGAGTTTCTGAAAATGTTACTGGTATGTAATGCAAATAATCAACCTCCGCAAAGCTTCCTTTGTTCCTGGGTTCCACAAACATTGGCTTCACTTCTTCTATTCTTTTGGCAAAATCGTGCTCCTGTTAAACAGACAATGAACATATGAGAAAGGGCTGTGTGAACGTAAGCACATACAGAAGGGCCCACAAGAAAGGAAATGCTCAGGAGTGGTCACCACAGACCTCCCCGACACAGCCCATTCCTCTCTTGACAAAGAGAGGAAGAGGTGGAAGCAGAACCACGCAATCCAACACCACTCACAGTGATTCCCTGTGGCTGGTGCAACTTGGACCTTATGCAGACAAGAGACCTGTTTCTTTTCTTCCTGACTTGCAAGTTCCCAACACCCACCCCCCAGAGACCCATCTGCAGTACGACATCTGCAGTACGACGTCCCAGCATTCACTTCTAAGGAGAAGGAGCATTTAAAACAGAACCAAGTCTCACCAGGGATACTCAAGTCATGAACACAGCAGTTACAGAATTTAGTTGCAACAGTTACAAATTAAAAATAAAGAGAAATGCTCATATTGGATTTTTTTTGTCCCCCAGATCTATAATTTGGAGGGTTAATAAAGAGAAGTCTGCTGAAATTAAATGAATTTGATCAGATGAGATAAGGTATTAAGATTCTTTTAGGTTTGGTATCTACAACACTGCATTTCAGTATATTGTGATCAAAATAAGAGAAGCCTGACCTGGGTTTTTACTTTCCACATTTCATCATTTATTATTAACAAAGAACATTTAATGAGCATGGTTAGATAGCATAACTACAAGCTATCTGATGCATGTAACCAAACCACCTAATAAAGGCAGAGCAATTAACATACTCTCCAATATTCCAGGCTCTTGTCCATGACAGGATACGACGGGAAGAACACCAACAGCCCGTGTGGTACAACTCGCACAAGGTTACCTGCAATGAGACAGGCAAGTGCACAGCTGAGGGCATTTTCATCCTGGGCTGGAGTACACAGACTGCAGAGGAAAAATAAGCTAACAGCACAGGTTCCTTTCAAAAATCTTTTCTGCTTTCTTGACAGGAAGGTTCATGTATTAGAAGTCGCTTCATTTTTTAAACTCTAGTCTTGTTGTCAAGGTATAAACTTTAATACAGATGCCCAACCAGCTTTCTGAAGTGTACTGTTAACAGGATAAAAGATTGAGCTACACCAACACTACAGATGAAAGAAATAGAGTATCATTTGCCATATTTTCCCTTGTGACAGTAGGATCTATTTTTAGACCATTTTGTGCACTGCAGTCTAAACATTCAAAGGAATGAATGAGGTACCACAAGATTGCTTTTGAGAGTTTTCTACTCAAATAGGATACACTTTTCTACTCAAATAGTCTAGACTTTACTGAAAAAAATATTAACCTGGTATTTTGTGAAAGCATTTTCTTAATTTCACCTTTTAGGCCAAGCTGAACACCACAGATCACTCTCCTCCATTTCCTTCAAACACACCTCAGCCAAGCTACACAAATGCTCTTTTACTCTGTCCTCATCTGTTAAAATGTTGTAGCTCTATCATATTTGTAAAACATTACCAAAACAATAAATGCTGACTTAAGGTGGGCTCGACACAGTGTCTTTAGAAGTATCACAAGACATTGCATTGTCTTCTTGTAATCCTTAATTGCTCTGCAAATGACGCTTGGCTGCATCATTTCTGTGCACTGATTTTCTAGCGTGCTCCACTTTCTGACTGTTTAGCAACCACGTTTTTGACTCAAACACAAACACCTGACAAAAAAGTGAACTCCTAACTTGGAAATATTAAACCAAGGAATCCTTTTTGTGCACAGTTACAGCAGCCAGCTGCCTGAGCAAACAGAAGCACACAAGACCAGACAGCATTTAGATATGCAATGCAATCCTTTACCTTCCTCTGTCTTATTGGGTCTTCTCTGGTATTTCTCCTTCTAGTAGATCTCTAAAAAGCTTGTGCAACAACTCATTTCTGAAATCTGCACACTTCACTTACCAATTGTTTTCCCCAGGGAAGATAAATAATCCTCTGAAAACCTATAAAGAGAAATCAAGTAACACCACTGTATTTCTTTTTCTGTGTTTTTCATACATATTGACTTTGTCCGATCTAAAATAGCATATCCATACTCCCAATTGCTTTCCTTCCCAGGGCAAGCACCCATTCCAAGGACACAAAATTAGTAATACCTTGACCACACATTACTATTACTATTAAATATTCTTATTATTAGCACCGAAGATGATCTAAGCTTCAATATTATCAAAATTTAACAAGTGGAAAGGGGCAGCCATAGGACTTTCATGATTAATATTAACAATTTAAAGGTGAAAAGTTCTGCCAGAGAAGTCTGCAGATGCTGCCAAGACTGACTAATGTTACAACTATTTAAAATAATTAGTGATTAATTAGGTGTGGTGAGGCTGCGGGGGCAAAAAGTGTGAATTTGGTTACTATGGTTATTATTTAGTTGTGGCATAAGCCAAGTAAATCACTCTTGCTTTCACTGAAAGAGTACTGCTCTACAATGAGCAGTATTTATGATTCTTCCAGCCCTGACTGAAGAGTCACCTGTTCTCTCATGCCTTTATGTTTCTTTCTTTTTAGTGCCCTGTAGTTTTGCATACTGTTTTCCCAGGAAACTTACCTATACAGGGAAAAAAAAAGAACGTGCTCATTTATATAATACCCACAAATACCCAAATCACCATACAGATGTTGTCAAAACACAGCAAACACTGAATTCCCTTTAAAAAAAGAGGTGTTCTAGGCCTTAGGGGGGGATCCCCAACCTTCCCACTTCAGAAGACAGTATCTTCAACAATACACTGAAACAGCACACTAAGCTTCTGAAAATGAAAAATACAGTCTGAGGGTTTTCCAGACTCCTCTGTAAAAATCAATTATAGCTGCCAAGTTCCTTTCCAGTTCTGTGAACATCTGGCATTTTTCCCTTAAGTAAAAGCTTTTAAGATCTATTTTTTTATTTCTCTGTATTGCTAAAAGAGTAAGTCAGGCCTGCAGCAGGCTAAATTACAGAATTCTCAGCCAGAGGTTTGTTTGTGTTGAAACTGAAATAGACTTAAGGATGTGCCAACACAAAAACATGTGTACTACAGGAAGAAAGTTAAATGGAAGAACACGTGTCTCATACCTAAGGAACTGATCCTCATTTCAACACCACCACAGAAGGATTCCATCCCTAAACACAGTACTAGCACCAACGTGATGCCACTCTTTAGTAACTGCAGAGAACTGGCAAGCACAGAACCTTCTGCCATGCGCACCAAAGCATGAAACTGCCTTTTAAAATTATATGCAGAGATGCCAGTGAGACTATCACACTGCACAACAGAAGTCACTATACAACAAAACCAAGTTTTGACCTTCCTTGCTATCTGTTTTGACCCCTTCCAGCCCTACAGTTCTAAATTTTTAACAGTAGTGGTTAAAGAGTGTTGTTATTCAGCACAGTGTTTATCCAAGAACAGAACTACAAAGACCACTTATTCTTCTAGCACTCTCCTGTAAACAGAACCCAAAATGTCAGGACCCAAGACTTCAAAGCAGAATCCCACCTGGTAGTTCATTACCTTCTTTCATAGGTAGAAGTAAGTACAGCTCCATCAGGCCCCTTCGGAATGATCCCAACCCAGAGCTGGTGTTTATCAATAACATGAGGATTCTCCAAGCAAACAGGAAAAGGGCTGAAGAAACACAAAAGCAAGATCCCAGTCATACTTGTTATACAATTCCCTACTGGTTACCACTCCAGAACACTCGAAAATCCCGAGATAAAACCTAAAACCACAAGAGCAGATTGTGCATTTTCAGTAACGTTACTGTTCACACATCCAGGCACTTACATCTGCATTTCCATTGTAAATGATGAGAGGGGGGAGAGGGTCCCACTTGTGAGGATAATTGTCCTGACTCCCTGTCGAACAAGCTCATGCATGCTGTGCCCAGGGCTGAAACACCAATAGCTTAAGGTCTTTCCTATATCAAACAAAAAGAAAACACCAAGAAAAATTAGAGTATGACTAGCATATAGCACACTGCATCTGAACTTCTGAGAGTAAACCAGCCAGCATCTGGAGGTAAAATTCCAGATGTATGGTACGTTCTGCTTTGGTCCTTCCCAGATTTAATTACTATGGCCATTCAAAATAGAGTTTAAAATGTCATTGCTCCCTCGCACCTTAAGTAAATTATATTTTTAATCAAAAGATGGTTCTAGAAAAGACAGAGCATCAGATCTTTTTGTCAGCAAGTAACAGGCAGATTGAGCAGATAAAACTACTCAGTCCTCCATCCACTGATTCACTTCCTGCTTTAAGGACAACTGGAAGGGGAAGCATGGCAGAAGAACTGCACAATACTGGGATGAAGGACAAACAACTAAAAAAATCTCCATCCCTGCTCTTACTTGAAAAGAGAACAACCCCTTCTCCATTGGGAATCTCCAATGGCTATAAATCTCTCAGCTAAACTTTTCGTTTTCCCACAGACAACTACCAAACCTTTCAACTTCTGTTCAGATCTTTCATGGATGTGGATATACAATGTGCATGACACAAAGTCTGGCATACTATAAATTATCAACAGAAAGGATATCAAGAAAAATTAGTAAATCACATTAGTTATTTCCTTCATTACTCAGCTTATAGTTGTACCACTACTGGTCTTGCCGAAAACTTCACATCAGCTTTTCAGACAGTCAAAGGAACAAGAGAATGAAATAATCGAAGTCAAGAACAAGAGCATCCAAATAAAGCATTAGCTTTTGATTCTGTTTTGCGTGATTAGTTTCATTAAAAAAAACCTAAAATCTAGCATCCATGTCTTTTAAATGGGCACACTTCATTCAAAGACTGTATTTCCAAAAAGGAGCTAAACCGTTTCAGGAAATCCCCAGTAATATGTGCCCAGTGAGTCACTTACTGCTTAGAATTACAAGAGAACATTTATTTTAAGCTTAAATTTTTCCATCTCATTTGGGCAAATCATCCAGACAACGTCCAGATTCTAGGAGAATCCCATTCCAAAATTTAGCAAATTCTGTATTTCTGTAATTCACACTTAGAATTGGTGCAAACTACAGTTAGGATGTGTATATGGACAGGCCAGCAAGTACCTACAGCCAAGAGCAAAGTCACTTACAGAAGTGCCAAAGGAGTCTAAGAAATTCTGCTAGAAGCAAACTGTGCTGACATGGGATGGCCTAGGAGGGAAGAAGCCCAACCACTCGTATTTTCCTCGCTCAGTTTGACAGACCCTCTCTGTAACCCTGCAGGATGGCTGCCAGGCACCTGCTGCCCAGCTCCTGGAGGGGCTGGAGTTGTAGTACGTTTTTAGCCTGGTGTTCTGCAATTATGTCTTCAGGCTGAGCGATATGAAACCTATTTTAAAGGTCCCATTCATCAGCAGGAACTGTTGGATCTTACACAGATGTCTGCCACAGCTTTTTCCATTCCTGGGACAAGGACAGATAATCCATGAAGAAATGGTTTGCTAGTAGTTTACAACACGGTGATTTACAGCGAAGCAAGAAGCATTTTATCTTAACATAAAACTGCAACAGTTCAATATTGCATTCACAAATGGCATCTGTGCACAGAACACAGCTAGGGCAGTGATCTCATCAGCTATCCCAAGCTATGCTACTTCTCACTAATTACAGTTTATAGAGAATTATGCTTGACTGAATAATTTCTACAAAATCCTTTGAAAACAGCTATTCTTAAAAGGTTTGCATTATTTCTATACAATCTGCTATACCACTCCAGGAAACTGGAGACTTGATCAGTCTTGTCTGGCCTCTGCTAGGTTTGCACATAGTGCAGGTCTCAACAAACTGCCAGTCTTGTTGCACAGGTACTTGCAAAGACTGTTTTTATCAGTGTGTGTCTACTAAATCACAGAAATCTGCAGCTGCTTTGTACTGTTTCTGTATATCAATCTTCCAAATTATGCAATAAATCTAAGTGTTCCTATTAGTCTTTTCCTGCACACATATTTAACAAAATCTACTTAGAGTTATTCCTGTAACTTCAAACTCCAATTGAGCAATATCTCAGGAAAACAAACAGCATGCTACTGTTCATAAACAGAAAAGAACTTACTTTGTGGAAACACTTAAGGGGACATTATCTGCAAAACCACAAAATTCATGGAAACTCATTCTTTGTTACGTTTTTCCTTAAGAAAAGGATTTCTGTGAAACATACACTCTCAAGAGCATGTAACTGAGTAATTAAGAAGACAGTTATGAGGCAAAGCATTTACAAAGGTCCTTGGAGAGTATTCTATTAAGAAGGCTTGGGTAAAGGGATCTGCATTTGTCTTCTCTAATCAGAAAATATTTTGGTTTCCACCTAATTGTATGTATTAAAAAAAAAATCACTTAAAATATCAGAAAGAATGAATGTTCAAGTCCAACAAAGCCTTTGATTCAGAAGGCAAGTTCCTTTTCTTCTAAATATGCTATTTTGAAGCTCGGTTATACTGAGGTAATTCCAGATACCAAGCTCTGCAGAGCATACATAAGGAACAAAACAGGTGGGAGGAGAAAGACAAGGAGAGGGAGAAGTCTCAGCTGAGCAAGGAGGACTGAAGAGCATAGCTGAGGCTGAAACTATCAATAAGTGACAACATGCCCTGGAGAACTTAGGAAGTTGCTCAAAAAAAAGTCAGAGAAGGTAACAGTGCCCTGAGGCTGTTACCTGGCATGGCATTTTCTGGCTAAGAATTCAGTCTCAAGTGTTATTTCTCTGGCACATCACATGAGCCTTCACTACAGAGCTTTAGAATGAGCCAACCCATAACAAGTCCTCCACCATCTATGTGTAATTTCAACAGAGATTAAGAACTTTCATGGAATTTACTATTACAATACTTTGGCACACATTTTCAGTATCATATCTATACATGAATCTCCTTCTTGTAAAAGATAATCACAGCCTTAGCAACACTAATTCTGTGTTTAACACAACACAGTTATAGAGAGAAATATAGCTGATATGAGGATAACACAACATTTCATAAACCTCACTGTCAATCCTGAAGGAGGGTTTCCCATTCTTGGGCTGGTCTGAAGATCTTCTCTACACCAATGTAAGCAACCATTCCATAATGGAGATCGATTTTCTTTCACTGAAATAACTGCACTAGAAGAAATCCAGCAATGCACAAAGCAGCACTGGTACAAGAAGGTTTTATACTGAGATTGCTTACCTCACCTCCCCTTTAGAAGTAACTATAAAAGTGAAAACAACACCCTTGACTCCGTTGTGGATACAAGCAGCTGTACTTGGAAACAAGGAAGTGCAAAGGAACACCCTCAAACAATCCTATTTCAAGGTCCAAAGCTACCCTGTTCTAGAGAACCAGAGCTCTGGGACAAGACTAACGCTCCGAGTCTCTTCATCTTACAGAAGATGGCCAAAAAAAATAATGCTACAACCAAACCACCCACTGGTTCTCTGCTGAGTGGAGGAAAAAAATATCTTTCCCAATCGCACATCTACCGATGGTTTTAACTTGGACCATGGCAACAAGGCATACTAATCACGCACTTAAGACTTTCCAGCTCTTTGAGGAACACTACTGTGCCAGCTGGGTTTAAAAATTTTTTTTGCGTATAGACAGATCTGGAACATGTCTTCATGGAGTTACTCTGTTCAGCCCTTCATTCCTCAAAGTCATTTAAGGTAACACAAGTGGCATTTCACTCAAAATCCTACAGTGACATTCTAGATTTTGCCAGAGGACTCCCTGTTCACAAATGTGAAGTAACACAGATTGGGATGTCTTCAATTGTTTTCTCTTATTTGAATCAGAAAGCAGCTGAGTAGTTTTCAATCCAGCTTTTGCATGAGCCTCCCCAAGACCAAGTCCTGTACCTTGTTTTTTTGCAGACGATGAATTCCAGAGATCTGTCCTTTGTTTCTTCTTCTGATTACTGTTATCCAGATGAATGTGTACCTGAAGGAAAGTAGCAGAAACATTTCTAGAGATGGCTACAGAACTGAGCTTGCACTTCAGCCCTCAAAAAAGCTAACCCATATTAAGGATAGTTAGTCACTTTTATAGTGTTAGTAAGGTTGTATTCAGTCTTTCATAACATATCTAACAACGAGCAAAGAGGTATATCACCATTTAACCAGCCATTTTGAGTCAGTTTATGGGAGCAGCTTTTCACGGGCTGCCCTGAGCAGAAACAAAGAACCCAATTATTTGGGTACTGTCCACCAGAATAAAACACCCAGACTAGAAAAATAATATTGTGTTAGAAAGATTTGCTTCATTTGGCAACAAAAAGAGTATCAAGTCTTAAACTTAATATGAAAGTTACCTTTTATCTAAAAAAAAAAATCTGTTCCTAAAATTCATTACAGCATCACAGCCCATAAGTCCCAAATGCTAAATAAATGATAAGGACTTTGGGGGGGAGGTTCAGCGGCTCTACTGTACTTGTAATAGGCTAAACTGAAGTCAAGAGAACAGATTATCGGAAGAACACATCAATTCTTACATGCTATGCAGTATCAAACTTTCCAGTGATTCATTTTTACTGCTCTTTCCTAATTTAATTTTAGAGTTTCTTTAAAAATTACCGTGTAGTTCCCTTTATTCCTTGGAACTTAAACCACAGTTCCTTTGGTGGGGTTTTTTTGGTTTGCTTGCTTGTTTCATTGTTGGGGGAAGGGTTTTTGTTGGGGTTTTTTTTGGTTTGTTTGTTTTGTTTTTTTTTTCTGGAAAACTTACATATCCTGCCTGTAATCAACATCATCATTTGCTATATTATCCACATCATTCTGAGTCTTGGATACACTAAGCACAGACATTAAATGCCAGCAAGGAAAAATGTAGAACACAAAGCATCCCATACCTTATAATATTTAGATATCGACTGACGTGGAATGAAACCCGTTGTGCCTTCTGGAGGATCGATGTTGAATACTGTCTGGAAGATGCATGTAAACAAATGCAAAGATTTAACAACTGTTTCCAGCAAAATCCCTAAGGGATCTTTGCACTGTGAAGTATCTCTACAAAAGTTACTGCTGTGATAACCTTAACTATATCTCCTTGCTCCTGTTATGAAATCAAGATAGAGAATATTTAATACTTTTTTTTTTTTTCTTTTTTTACAGGTAATTCCTGTGATGACTTTCTCGTTGTTCCAAAAAGGGCAAGCCAGTATCTAAATATGTTCAAACTACACAAATTGCAGTATTATTCTTCACACTGTTCATGACTCCTGGCTGTGGATGAACATAAACACACTACATGTTCATGAGATCAGAGTCACAACTGAGTGTAAAAGAACTTTTTGAATTCCCTTAAAGTTTCAGCCGTGATACCCTACGCTATTAATACTCTGCTTACAAAGAAAATCAAGTTGTAATCATATCTAGTTGTCTATATATTAAATCAAAAGCTTACACCAACTCTTCCACACAGTTACGCTTCTTCCCCTTTCCTGTATGTGATGTCCTATGACTAAGGGTGGGGTGATGCTCTTTCAAACATATGACATTCCAAGTGCAGCTTCAATGAAAACAGCTGTGGTTCTCAAATATTTATAACCTCTGTTAATTTTTCTAAACAAAATTTCTCCAGGCATTTAAAAGGAATTATCCAAGCTCATAAAAATATCAGCTGGTTACAACAATAAAGATGTTCTCCACCAGTCAAAAACAGCACAATTCCTGGAAACACTATCTTCTGAAAAGTAACAGGGTGTACAAAAAAAGATTTTAGTAAGTGTTCTTACTAGGGAAGAAAAAAATTTGTTGCTAATAAAAACAAGCTGGTTATAAATTAAGTCTTGAAGACAAGGCTCTGTAACAAAAAAGCACTGTGTTTAACCTAGGAAGACTGACCTAGTCCTACTTAAAAATATCTTAAGGTAACAGACTATCATGTGGCAGATGATCTGCAATAACTGTCCTCAGCACTGTGTGTGTCCTCAGCAGCACCAGCAGAGGGATCTTAGCTTTCAGCAAAAGACTGCTCTTCCAATTGGAGTCACCTTTCATCTTATCCCCAGGTTAAAGCAGCACACAGACAGTTATCCCCAGTCCTGCAGCACACACTGATCTGTGGGCTCCGGTCGCTGGGATCAGGAGACCTGGCTTCTACTTCTGAATCTTCTCATCTCTCAGCTTTGCAACCCTGGGAAACTAATCTCAGTTAAGCATACCTCACCTGCCCCACAGAGCAGTGACACTCACCTTCCAGCAATCACTCTGCTATCAGTGTACACAAATTGCTACTACTGAATCAGAACATACAGACAAGGTTTTGTTGAACCACTGCTATAAAAAAGAAATACTGTGTATGCCACTGCAAACACACACAAGTATTGACAAATTCAGTGTTAAAAACCTACCAGAGCCATTCGAAATACAGCTAGATAACTTGTCTGTATCATGAGGTCCACTAAGTTTGAATACATTTGTTTGTAGATTGAGACAGGGCACTATTCTGTGGGGTCCTTCTGGACACGTAGGCTGCTCTCCACCTGCATAACGGGGCTTCATACACTACCACGAGACAAAGCCAGCACAGAAAGTCTTACTTAGTAAGAAAAACAAATCACCTATAGGAGTTACTGTGTTAACCTGACCTCACTGTTCTCCTACAAGCATCTGATAATGTTTTTTAGGAAATTTTAAATTATAAAGATTATCCGTTTCTATTAAATTACAGTTCTAGAAGGAGAAGATTTACAATTAAGCTAAGATAGCAAGTAAATTCTTAGGTGAAAAGCAACAATACTGAACAATTCACACCTCTTTGCAACATTTTCCAGCAATCAGCAGGAAGACAACCTGAATGTTGTCAGTAGGTTTTGCTACATATAACAAAATAGACCTGAGCCATGTCATTCAAATAAATAAAATCCAAGAATCAGGATAGGACTTTTAGAGAATATGGCTAAATTCAAATCTAGATGATTTAATCCCTCGTAGTTTAAAGGGACTCTAAAACGTATAAACAGTAATAACCTCAGGTAAAGGGAAACGTAAGTGAGGCTGTTAGAAATCCTTCAGCAAAAACGGAAAACTGAAGCACATAGTTGGTACCACACCCAGACAGAAAAGAAAGAATTCATTTGTTGCAGCCAAAGGCAGAGCCGGACACAGAAGTAATTAACTTTTCAGATTAAATAAATCGCTGTGTTTTTCCTCCTTTTTGCTCTTACAGACTTTACTCCCCTCCTGCCTGTGTGTCCATTATTTAGCAGCTTTTTTGATGCTCCTCTCCTTCCTATAAACGTAAGATTACACTTGTAAGGAGCACATTTTCCAGAAGACAGACCTATGACATTAAGGATTTCTGAAGAAGTCTGACAGCTCATCTATTAGGCAGGCTACCACCGAGTAGAACAAAACCAGAGAACTACAAAGAGACTGCCAGCCACAAAAGACTCACGTCATGGGATTTCTTGCATCAGTGGCTGAATTGTAATTTTTAATATTAAAAAAATAATTATTAAACCAAGACAGAAAAGCAAGTATTAACACATATTAAAATGTCACCCACCTACTAGGGATGTGGGGGAAGACATCTTTTTGATCCAAAAAACCACAAGTACTTGGGAAGCAAAGGTCTTATTTTACTGTCAGGAAAAGGTCTAATTCAACCTGACACCCAGTAACTCGGGCCAAGACAATGCTCAGAAATCATCAAATTCTGGGAATGTAGTGAACTTAATCCCAAACACCAGCAGATTTTCTAATACATAACACTATGGCTAAGATGCTGTTTTGTTTGAACTTCAAACTGTCCAAACATTACCTTCTTTTCAAGTATCACTCAATAATATTAGAGCTTGGGTCAACTTCAGAGGGAGGCTAGAAATTGAGTTTCAGGCCACTGGCTCACTGCACCTTCTAATTTTATGGGACCCAGATTTTTCATAATCAATGTTTTGCAAGTGCACAGCAGGGAGAGGACTGACAGCACCATATGGATACCCACAAGTGTCACATTCAGATCCTGTGGCACTAAGAAGATTTTTATTTTACAGATCTCTTAATTTAATAGTTAAATGAAAAAAAGGACAGTTAAATTATATTTCTTTCACTTTTTTTCCATAGCCTGTCCTGTTATTTTATGAGAAGGTCTCATTCCCAAACATGCTGCTAGAAAGTAAACAGCTCAATAACCCAGCTCCACCTGGTGGAGGCTAAAACCGGACAAATTTCAATCGAGTATCTCCAAAAAGGGACATCAAAACTGTAAAAGAATGACCGGGGTAAAACAATCCAAGTAGACCATTGCATTAGGCAGCAGCTTTCTCCTCAAAACCCCACAGACTTCCATCACTGCACAAGTGTACGTACAATCAAGAATAAAATAGATCCAATGTCCTTCCACATTTTTGAAATTAAATCTTCTCTCCTTTAGACATATATAGAAATAGTGATATTTACCTGGATAATATCCGAGAGCTTATGCAGTCCAGATGTATTGACAAATATCCCAGTGCCTAGAGAGAATAACATGGTTACTTTTACAACACAAATAAACATCCATTTGTTTATACCCATATCTTACCTGAACAGCACAACACTCTGAAAACAATGACTCAAAAATATTATCTGAAACAAATAAATCATTTCAAGTTTTTCATCATTATTCAAGATCCAAGGAGAAACATAAAACTGGCATTCCAAAGGATGTTCCATGTCCCTGCTGCATTCGGAAGCTGTCATCTGAGACAGTTACATAAACTTCTTAAGGCTCCTCTACATTACAAATTGGAAAGGAGATAATTAAAACAAAGATAAGCTTAAACTGTTTGGTTACTTTTTCAAAAGTTCACACAATATTAGCCTCATGAAAAAAAGAAAACTGACTACCCAGGTATGCAGAGAGAAAACTAACCTTTACTGTAGCTATAAATAGCATTTACAGTCACTTCCAAGCTTCTAGTATGCTTAAATCAGTGACTACAGAGGAGCAGTTAGAAGAACATCTGAAAGACACTGATGATGAGAATTTGACCACAGAAGTGATCAATAGATGCACCTGTTAAGCCAGAGGGCAAACAGCCTAAAAGGAGAAAGATTCTGGGGGGGAAAAAAAAAAGGCAGGAGAGATGTGTTCTCAAAGGATGCAGAACTGACAGTCTCGATTCTAGTCTCCATGGAGGGGGCTCGCTCTCTTCAGTGCTTCTGCTGAAGAGTCTGCCAGTAAGAACTAACTAAATCATTCTCTTAGCACATGTAGAAGATTTTTCTTTGCAGAAGGACAAATTAAGAACAAGATGCTGATAGACAGTAGAATAGAAGCTTGCTAAATCAAGCAGAAAAACCCCACATTATGTGATTCCCAACATTCTTTTTTCATATCTCCATGGCCAGGGAAGAACTCAAGACACTAAAAGCCTCATCAGCAAAATGTCAGCAGGCTCCACCCCACAACCCTTCTGGTTTTGGAGAAAAATAGTGCTGTGTGCAAAAATCATCTATGTACGCACATGTGTGTACACACATATGTTGGTACACAGGTTTTGACACAAAGTGGTTCTTAAAACTAGTTCTGGTGCACGAACAGACATAAGACACGTTTCCCAGCAGAGGACCTCACAGCAAGTCTTAAAAGACACAGGTCCTCAGGGTCAGAGTTTGACTTTTAAAAGCTTTATAATCTAAACATGAACAAAGAAGCTTTTCTCCTCCTCTCCCCAGACAATGCAAACTTCCAATTACTTCCATTACACAGAAAAGTCTGAGTGAAACAACTAATAAATTTACACTTACGGCCTGAAAGAAACTGTAAAATCTGCTCTAATGACTCCAAGAGTGAGGATTTGGTCTGGAATGTTATTTGGGCCTCTGCAAACAGATCAAAGATGTAGCTGCAATTTAACAAATAAAAAGCACAAGTGGGTAAATACTGTAAATAACCACATGGACACAGTTACTGTTACTCTTTTATAACAAAAATTTCACCACCTAGTAGCAAAACATGTTCTTATCTCCATCAGAAAGAAAAATTTACAGGGACTATTTAGTTACAAAGACAGCAGACAATATTGCCATGACAGAATGCATACTGACCTCATCCTTCACATTTTCCATGATTAGTCTACAACATACAGTACGTATTAATTTAGAAACTGATTTGCATGCAATTTCCATGGGTTTTTAAAAGCATACACTATGCATTAGCTTAGAAATAGACTTACAGAGCTCTGAGATACCTCAAACCAAATCCCTGCAGCACTAGTACCTCTGTTTATATCACAACACAAAACTGAAAGCAGCACAGTGAGGAGCTTCTTCCAGTTCAGAATAGCCGGCAGACAGACACACAGCATAGGCTTTCCCACTCTTGAAACACTTTAAAAGGGAATTCCACCAGAAATAATGATTACTACAGAAAGGAGATTTAAGGAAACCCAAAACCTTGAATAAATACTATTCTCAGAAATTAGAATAGTACTACCAACCCTAACAGCTGACAGTTTCACATGGGTCTAGAATTTGCTGTGCTTTTAATATGTAAACAAATTAAAAATAAATTCACCTTCCCTGTTTGGTGACTCCACTATCATTTGGTGGCAGCTCCACTGCATCAATAGCACTTTCAAGCTGAAGAAGAATTTCTTTAAGAGAACCAAGAGGGAAAAAAGTTAGGGTTCACAGAAACTTATTTCTGGGACACATCTAAGCCTCTTTTTCAAACCTACTTTATTACAAAGGCTGTTATCAAAGACAGCAACCTAGCTGTTCTCTTGATTCTGTAAACAAATCAAAATGATCAAAACCAATTTCCTAGATATTACCTCTAAATATTCAACTTCAAGAACTTCTATGACCTCATTTCTTAGATGAAGCTTAAGTTGACAGCAAAATGTTAAACTCTTCTCTACAGACAGGAAAAGCTGTTCTTGGAAATGCTTTGTAAACAGGAGACATCTCAAGGTCTTTCTATTAACTTTATGTATCATGTTCTTACAGCAGAATGATGCAATTAATATAATTTCAGCACACTGACATGGTTAGAAAACAAGGGAACTTCTAGAAAAGGAGGAAGCAACACATTCATCTGCCAAATCTGTCATCTTCCTGGGAAAAAAATGTAACTAAACATTCCAGAGAGACAACTTAAATTTCTAAGAATTTCTCAGTTATGAGCAACACCTACAGAAATGCTGCATGAACCCTATTTATAGTTGTTGACCTTCTGAAACTGTTTCAACGTCAATTTTCAACAACACAAAAAATAACCTTACTCTTGATCTTTGCTATATCTTCAAGTTCCATGTTCAGTCCTGTTGAAGAAAGGAAAGATTTCAAAGAGGATGTTTCATATCTGTTTCATTCCTAGTTTCTTTATGTCTTTCCAAAAATTACAGATATGAAGGCTAGAACTGTGTATGTGGAAAGAAGTCTTCTGTATTTCACCCACTGTTTTCTTTCATGACCCCTCATGTCACATTGATTTGGCCAAATCTGTTCAGCCAATATGTTTGGCCAAATCATATTTGTCTGGCAGTGATTACTAACGAACAATAATTTATCTATTAATGAGAGTAAATTTTCTAGAAACTGGTTGGAAAACTTCTTTTCCAGTTCTTGGTAGCGGCACCCTATAATCCCAGTGAAACAGTGGTTTGTAGTTGTCACACACCTGAACTGGCCAACTCCATGTTGAATTCAGCATTTATTTCATTCTGTTGAACTACTTTGGCTTGTTCTTCCAGTACGAGATTTACAGCATCCATTGCTGAAGCCAGATCGTAGGGTGTCAAGTCAAAAGAAGATGATTCTTCACACAACTTCTCCTAAAATATCAAGGGATGGAAGCGTTACTTGGACTGCTCAGTGTGCTGTTTGCTCAGGCAGTTTCATAGATGATAAAAGACCAGATGACCAGGCTTGATCTCATTTCTGATCTCCAGCTCAGGCCAGGACATTTTGTGAACACACAAAGACTTTGACTATTATTAGGATCCTTATTTTCTGAAAAGTAGAACAAATTCTGCCTCTTCCACAATGTCAACATTCTACCATTCCCATCTAGTAGCAAACCACCGTGATAATCAAGATCCCTTTTGTTCTTAACAGGTGTCACCTCCTCTGTGTTCTCAGTGCTGCCGCTAATAGATTTTTCCTGACATCCTTTTGTTTCTCCCACACAGTTGCCAAAACTTGCTGTCTGATAACAAACCGTCCAAGTAGCAAATTTTTTAGTGAGATAATCAGTTTGTCCTTCGAAAGAGCTATTTCCTGGTCCCTCTCATGTTCTCAAGAAATACTCATATCCCTATATCCGCTCATATGAAGACATGGTCCTTGCCCCTCATGACCTTGCAGAGATGGGGGCATGGAGAAAAAAAGGAAGGGGGGGGCCATGAAAAAAAAAAACAACACAAGAAAACCACAGTAAAATGCGTATCATTCAAATGTAAAATTTGGGCCAAGATGTATGCCAGAACAAATATAGACACAGAAGGAAACATACTAACTTCCTGTTTAAAAAAAGTGTAATGGTTTGAACACTCAGCAAATGATAACTTTGACAAAACTCTATGACCTTGAAAAATAAGTCACATATTTGTTTTGTCACAAATTTTTCATTCACGAAAAGAATCATTTTCCCTGAGGAATGAACAGAAATAGTAAGGACTAACCCACACAAAAATCTGACTGCAATAGCTGTGAAGAAATAAGTTATAAAGAAAAAAATGTTGCATACATAAGAAATCTCATCAGAAGTTAATTTTATTTCGGAGTAATTACTAAGTTTCCACATGTAAATCTGGAAAGAGCAGTACCATGGGAGAACTATTGCAAAATGAGTAGTCCTCATAGCTGTAGAAATAGCTGTTCTGGTTAATTGCTGCATGCAGGCATCAATTCATAATTTTAAACACTATAAAGGGTAAAAAAAAAACACACAAGAAACTGTGACTGGATTTCCACACATTTTTCAATCTGATGAAAGCAGCCCATTCTGGACACAACACTGCGACCATCCCTAGTCCAACACAACACACCCTCCAGTGGCCTGTTTACTGAAAGAACACACAAGCAGAAAATAAACTTTGCAGCTGTTCAGCAGAAATCCCTCTGGGAGGTTGTTCACGTGGCAGAAAAAAGGGACATATTTCAATTGTTCCTTTGAATTTCATTATTTAGGCAAAGGGCTGCAGTTTCGAGCCAACTAAGAGGATGATCTCATAATGGAGCACTTTTTTTTTTTCTTTTTTTCCCCTCTATGAGTGAAGACTTGGAAATATTACAAGAGTCACGTTTGCCATCTCCTGCACTTGGACAGCTGATGCGGCTGAGCTTCAAGAATAGATCCTTCATGATTTCTTACAACCTGGAAGAGAACTCTCCCAACAAAAAAACGAGCACCCTCATCAATTTGGAGATCCACCCTTCAGGAAGAATCTATCACCTTGTAGAAAATCACAGTAGTATCAAAGAACTGTTATTGAACTACAAAGCTTTAACTGTCACAGAAACAAGAAACATTCATGACAATGAACCTTAACAACTGAAATAGCTGAGCACAGATTTTACAGACTGTAATAGGGCATGGGTCCATTTTTCTCTTTGGATGAAGTTTGAAAAATGGCAGCAGACCAGAAACAACTTACCACGTTGTGAGCTTCGTCAAGTATTACCACAGTCCCCTTCAGGTCCAAGTTGTGCGCTCTCCGGCTCTAAAGACAAAGAAGAGAAAGAGGGAATGGACAAAAAGGCCACCAAGAAATACAGAAATACAGATCTGATTGACTGAGAAATTGGCTCATGAGACAGATTTGGGTTTTCATGTATTTTGATTTATTTTTACATACAGTAAGTAACCACTGTGGCTACCCAATATAGAAACCACAGAATCATTTTCTCTGGAAATGAAGGTGCTAAAATGCATCATGTAGAAGTCTACAGAGGTTACACCTAACACTGTAATAAAGAAGAAAACAGATGTACCATACTAGGATGCACAAGTTTATCAGAATTCATTTCAGTCACTGTTTTTGCCAACAGGGATCCGGGAGGAGTGGGGTGTGAAGCAGGAGGATTTGCCTTGTTTTTACAAATTCAGGCTTCTCTGCAAGAAGCGGATGCTCTGAAAACACCCCTAACAGTACCAGATCACATAACTTCTTTTCAGAATGCTTCTTTGCTTAAGGTGGTCAGAGATTTTTTTAAATTTTCTTTTTTAATTTATTAAACATTTGGTTGTTTTACCTTTTGTAGCAGTGGAATGTAATCTGGCCTTTACTGCAATTCATTAATTACTTCAAGTTGCATAAAGATGCCAGCAGATTTGTTTCCTCAGAGTTTTCAAAGGTTTCATTTCCTATCCATGAAATATGGACAACTTATTGCAACAGCTTTTTTTTTTTTTAAAAAGCCAGCAATTATTTCCAAGAGAGGTGTCCAATCTCTACTGAAAAAGTTTCCTTATTCTAGAACTCCAGAAATTCTGAGTCAAAAATGCAAAAATACTGCACAATATGTGACTGAAGATTTGTATTCAGGAGGTGAATATCACCAAACAACAAGGGCATCACATTCTGCAAAGCTAATTCTAGAAAAATAGCAAGACCTCAAACAAAAAAGAAAATATTTCTTAAGTGTGAGAAGGAACTTTATGGAGAAAAAAACCCCACAAAACGGCATCCTCTATGGTTCTGAATTTGAACTGGGTTTTGATTAGCTTTGAAGTATACCACAAAATGCATTCACTTGCTAGCCATCAGTTTTTTACAGCTTATCCACCAAAAGCCAATAAAAGATAAATAGAAGAACAATGGCATTTAGAAGCAAAGGTGTATGTTACCTTTGAGTCTAATAAATAGTTGTAAGGCATAAAAATAATATCTGCTTGCTGCTTCAGGCTTCGAGAGAGATAATAAGGACAAGCTCTGTTTAAAAGAAAAAGTAGTACAAATTATAAAGTAATACTTGCAGAAATATTAAGAGTGCACTCAACATTCATGTACTATGTTTCATACTCTCAAGTGTTTCTAATCAATTTCTTAAGGAGTTGAAACTGACACTTGTAATTTTAGGGCAGATGGTTAGCTCTCTTCACAGAAGACAAGTAAAAAGAAGTGTAGAAAATAATACCCAGCTGTGCAGCTCAACAAAACAAAGAACAAAAAAAATTAAAGGAGAAAGAGTGGCATTCATTACTGCATTATCATTTCGCCCCTTTAGGCTAGAATTGAGTGATGGACTAGGCTATTGTATCTCAACAAAGCAGTCACCTCATCCTCTTAGATCTGAAACAAACCTGCAATATCATTTGTCACATCAGATGATGTTGGTAGCCCCTGCTCAAGTGAGAAATAAACCACTGGTGAGCCTGACTCCCACCTGATTCAGTCTTTACGCCAGTAAGGACTGAAATAAATTGATGTATGATGAAAACTGCAGTGACAGAAGTTAAGGCTTTAGTGTGCACATGAGTTTGTTGGAAGCTGTCTCTGCAACACATTTAGCCACTCCACTTGGCTCTCATCATCATTCTGCTACTTCGGTGTATGTCAAGTTCATACCAAGGTATTAATAAAAATGAGCAGAGAAATAGTTTTTGCTATTTTCACAAGGAAGGGGGAGGAAGATCAGAGGGGATAACTTACCTGTGCTTGTTTCCATTTTTAACCAAGTCTTCGATATCCATGATCGATTCAATCAGTTCTTTCTCTGTACTCTTTTCTGCGAAAAATTACATTACAACCACGAGCTTAGGTAAAGGCATCACACAAAGATTTGTCACTACCCTGATAATCATGCTCATCCCCTTCCTAGCATTTCATTCTTGAAAAGACATTAACACAGAGCAAAACAACACACGTGGATGCACAGGCAGATTCTGCCAACTCTTCCAAACTTCTCTACCTGCCTAGCAAATCTCTCCCTCCCCCAAAAACAGGGTTTTACTTCCACAGCCAAACTCACCTTCCACATTGTTATAGAAGTGACAAGCACGAGCCATCACTTTCATTCGGCACATGTAGATCTGTAAAACAGAGCATATTTTAGCCAAGAGTAGCACAGCACAAGCACTGAAAAGTGTATTAAAGGGTGAAGAGCTATTAGTTTTCTGTGACACCAGCTAATGAAAAAGTGCTAATCACAGTTCTTCAGTTTCAAAATCATGTGCACTTCTGTCCACCATAAAAGTTCATCTCTTATGCAGCACAGAACACTCAGATGCTCAGAGGAAATTTAGTTATATTTTGCCACTAATTTTCAAAACAGTAATACTTGATATTACTCATAAACATAACAGGTAAATCAATCACTGCAGCACTATTTTGAAATTATTTTTGCTCTTGAAAAACACTTAAGTGGCAGATCAGAAAGTTAACTGCAAACTATTAACTTTCATGTCCTACACAATGACATCCTTCTCTGGATGGAAAACGCTACCAGAGACTCAGAATTAAGTTTTGCACTGACACAACTAGAAATTAAAAGTTCCCTGAAACACATTTAGAACTACTACCTTTCCCTACAGCCTCCAGTAGTTAAACAAGGTCAGAGTTAAGGATTACATGCCATCCACCAAAACAAAGACCCTCCATGTTGTCACTGTGCACGCTTTCAAGGCTCTGTTCGCACCTGCGTGTGGCTGTTCTCCTGTCGCTTCACTTCAGGATTGATGCAAAGCTGCTCTCTGGAACCCAACACACATACTTTTGGCCTGTTCAAAGAGAATACACAAAACTGATGTTAAAAATAAAGCAAGAAAGAAGAACATGGTTGTACATGCCTGGGTTGGGTATAATATATCAAAAGGAAAAGGTTCAGGAGAAACAGATGAGCCCAAACTAAGGGTCGGAATCAGAAACAGTAAGTCAGTCTGTAACAGCTATATATGTTATTTGACTTCATGGTACTGCGTTTCTCCTGGTAGCAGTGGGTGGTAATAAGCAGCAGTTTACAGCAGGAGGTAGTGAGTAGCAGCTTACACCATCCACTGTAAGATCTGGGTTCTGTTATGACAGTTCAGCCAAACAAACTGGGTTCTGTCATCTATCACAAGCTACTCCAAGCTGGCTGTGATTTTTAGAGAAAGGTTATGGCAAGAACCGATGCACTCCAAACATCTGCAATACATTTTTTTGCTTATTACAAGGCTGTATCTTTACAAGAAAGATATAAACAAATTACTACTGCTTGTTCAAAGAGCTCAGGCAACACACTGCCACATCAACAGCTGAAAACCATCACAGACAACAGTATAGCAAAACCACAAAGTTCCTCATAGATTTACATCAGCCTAAGGAATTCAACTTTGCAATGGCTTCCCACTGCCTTAAAGAAATACTCCAGGGAAAAAAAAAAAAGAAAAAAGATAATTTTAGAAGTAAATGCATGAAGCAAAGAACCAAAACCAGACCAAATTCAGGAAATCCTATGATCAGAGGAGATAAGAGAAGCTGTGAAGTATGAAAAAACCCCAAACGCAGTAACAAAGAAATCCAGGTTCTATACATGCACATTAAGAGAACTACATTTCACTGGATATAATTTTTTTTATACATTCATCCACATAAATTCAAACAACAACTGAATCACCCAGGTTTCTCTACCTTTTCTTTGAATAGGAACATTAACCTAAATCATATTTACCTGTAGACTGTGTTCTTTAATTCGTTAATGACCTGTGTAAGTTGTGAGTGAGTTCTGGAGGCATAAATTATTTTAGGAATGTCGGTGTAATAAGCTGCCGAACAGAGGAGAAAAAAGCAGAAAAACATTATTAGCATGGAAAGAACTAGAGATATTATTAGCCTCCTTTCCCAGCTGGTACTATGGTAACAGTTTGCCTTGTAGAGACAGCAAGAAATGTTGTCATCTAACTGTTCACACACTCACAAAATGAGCTAAATGAGTTTCTAATGTTCTAAGAAAAATTTACAATATGCAAAACACCTGTAAAATCTACAAAATGGTGAAACTGTGCTTTGGCTGCTGAACAATGGCTCCATGACTTTTATGGTTACATACTTATTACAAAAGATAGATAAAAGCAAGTGTTCATTAGTGTTCCTGTATCACCCCTCCTGAGCATAAAACCCACAGTACTTACTTGGGATATCGGCGTCGGTGGCAGCGTTGCCCCAGGATGACATGGGTCTCTCAGGAAAGAGTTCCACTCCATTCATACGCTGTGCGATTTTGCGGGCTGAGATAGTATCTTTAAAGTGTTCCCGCCAAGCCAGAGTGGAACACAGCAGGCAGAGGGTCTTTCCTGTGCCTGTAGGGCTCTCCAAAATGCCATTTACCTTCTTTATTGAAGAGAAATAAAATTTAGGAAAGGGAAAAAGTGAGCAATTTGGAGATTCAACTAGAACAGGTCTTTGGGCAGTACTGCATTTCCTCAATAAAAAAATAATCACAACCTGGTAAACTCTACCATATGACAGAAACACGCATATACCTCACGTGAGGTTGTTATAAATGCACAACATGCAGGACCCCTCTAATCAACTTCTTGAGGGTCAATCTAAAACCCAGAGTCAGCTATTACCATTTATTTAGCAGAGGAATTCTCCACTCTTAGAGCAACTAGAGTGCATCACATTTCAGCAAAAAGTACATGAAAATATTAAAAGTTATTGCAGAAAGTGACTCTTAGATTAGAGACTGCTAGTTTCCTTCTGGACTGAGACTATATCCCACATCATAGTTTAGGCAGAAAATTTTGTAACTGCTTCTAACACCTTATCCTCCTGGATGTTACAATTTTAAAGTGCACAACAATACTACAAGTTGCAGAAGAACTAGCAGCTGAGCTTGCACCGCTGTGACAATTCATGCTCAAGTGTATGAAAAGAATTTATATATATATATATGATAGGCTTACTTTACTTTTTTACTTTTACTTTAAAACAAGGAGGAACCAAGCCATTGCCCATGACATGGAGGAATGCTGAGCCACGTGGAAAGCCAAAGCTTCCACCACAGGCTTGTCTGATCTCCCAGAAAATCAGGGACCGTGAAGACCTGTTAACCAACTCCAGAACAAAGATAACTATTATAAAAAACTTCTTCTTATTTGATTATCCTATCGTAGATAAAATGAAGAATTACACTAAAAGTCTAAGGACTAACAAAACAAAACCAAACCCCAGATAGCTAAGGGCAGAGCGCACAAACACAAGGACAACTTGCTCAGCTTCTCTCTCTTTTCTCAAGTGAGGCAAAAACATCCTATCTACATTTCTACTGACCACCAACTGCACGCTTCTGGGTTCTTAATAGCTATATAATAAAAAAAAATACAAGTAAAAGAAGGTCAGAGAAGACTTGAAAAAGGCAGGATACAGAGAACAAAAAGTAAACTTGAATTGAGACAACCTACTTTTAGAGAAGTCCTTTATTAGTTAAAAATAAAACGCAATAAATGAACCAAAATGGCTCGGGCAGGGGGGGACTCACCTTCTGCAGACACTCGAGCACCTTGGCCATGTAGGCTTCCTGGCACTCGTAGGGCTGGAAGGGGAAATCCACCGTGATGCCGTTCAGCGTTATCTTGGGCATGTTTCCCGTCAAGTACCTGCAACGGAGAGCAGGCCCGCGATTTACCCTGCCGCCACGCCAGGAGAGGGCCGTACCGCCGGTGTCATGTAGAGCGACGAACCGGAACCGGGGCAGGTTCATCTGCGCGATGAAATGCTGAAAGGCCCGAATTTCGCCTCATATTTCGGGACCGGACGCTACCAGCCGACCCGCACCGCAACCCGGGCAGGAGGCTCACGGGTACCCGGGACCCGGCCCATGGCCTAAAACCACACACACACCACCCCCCTCCACTCCGGTGCGGCCTGGCCCGCCTGCCCGGGACCCCCCGCCCGCTCCGGTGCGGCCCAGCAGCAGTTGCCATGGAAATACAGACAACATGGCGACAGACGCCCCTCACCTCCCGCCCCGCCGTTCGGAATCCCCGCGCCTATATCACGTGCCCGCGCACAAGCGTTACGTCACTTCCGTCAGGAACTCTCGCGAGAGCTGCGGCGTTGCCCAGGCAACGGGGCGGGGCAGCGGCGGGGCCTAGCCGTGGCGGTGGGGCCTGGGCTGGGCCCTGCGCGCCGGGGGGCGGAGAGCCAGCGAAGCTGAGGGTGGGGGGGTCTGATGCCGTCTCCTGTGAGCTGCTGTGGAGGCCCGAGGGGCCCCGGGCAGGAGGGGACCAAGTCCGGTGGGGTTTGGGCCCTGTCGGGCCTGGAGGGAAGCGGGACCCGGGCCTGGGGAGAGGGGCTGGGTGGTTCAGCTGGAAGATCCCTTGGCAGAGCCCAAGGCTTGGACACGAAGAGGCAGAAGATCGGCTATTTGCGAAAAGTAGCAAAGCAGCCACATTACTAAACCTTCTCAGCCCTGTTTGGTTCCCCTGGAGCATGTGAGTGCTCCCGGGCAAGGGCCGCCCGGGACGGGCGTTTCTCCCCTTCATGAACCTCGCAGGGGAGCCGTGGGATAAGCGATGCCCTTGACCAGAACTGGTGTCCAGTGCGCTGCTGTGCTTTGTGCTGCACGTCTGCCACCCTTCAGTGGTGCTGCATTTAGGAGAAGGCAGACTACTACAGGATTCTTTGTTAAAAATCCCTGCATTTAAGATATGAGGGTTTGTGTGTCATTATGTTGAGCCTTGTAGCTTCTGCATTAAGAACAGTAATGAATTCTGACGGGTGTCTATTGTTAGGGGTGAATGTGCTGCTCCTTTGTTCCCTGCTTTGCTTCAGCACGATTCTTTCAGCCTTCAGTTCCCTGTCAGTGTATCCGTGGCCAGGAATGGCTGCGTCGGCGTTTTGGTTGCTCAGGCTGAGGGTTGGTTCCACATGTGTGTGACTGTAGTAAACTCTGAGCAGCTCGGGACTGATGGATTACTCAGTTTCTAAGACTAGGGAACCATGCAAGAGTTTTAATAAATGGTATATAGGGTTTGGGTTTTGCAAACCCATGCTTTATGCAGTTATATGAGGAGAAGGTAGGAAGAAAATATTTTACATGCATCTCTCTGTACTTCATTGCTGCATCTCATGCTGTTAGATGGTTACTGTGTAGATGTAGAATGGGATATGGCTTGGTTTATTTTAACTAAAATGCATTTATTCCTAGCAAGCTGCACAGCTTGTTTGTATGTAGAAGTGTTCTAATATTTAAAGAAAAATAACTATTAAAAGGAACACACCTTAAACTCGAGTATATTACATAATCTGTTCTCAAACTTCTGGTACATTCTGTGTATTCCAGGTGTTAAATTAGGGGAGATTATGGGCGTTGCCTTTAAACTCCTTGAGCTGAACTTGCTTGTATTGTAAACTGCCTTTAACTGTAGCAAATGGGCTAGAGAGCATTGAGTTACACCTTCAGATCTTCATGGCACTTCACGCAAAGTAGAACAACTGATTTTGTTCGTGTCTCTGATGGTGAGCTCTCTGACTTGATACCAGTTACGCAGAATTAAGCTGCAAAAGAAATTACTTTGTAAAGACTGTAAAATGAGAGCGTGGGATAAGGTCTTTATAATGGAGAATAAAGGTTTAAAACTCATCATAAATAGGTGCAATACTGTCATTACCATTATTTCCTGTAAATCTGTCTTTCCTGCATTGAAGAAGAATATCAGTAGTGATCAAATCAGATTGTTTTAACTTATTTAAGTGATGCTGATTGAAGCAGTGTTACCTTCCGAGAGAGAAGAGCTGGAAGGTTACCAAAGCCCAAAAGGAGTGTGAGTCAGCAGATGCGCTGGTGTCCAGCGGCAAACATGAGTCAGCGCCGGCTGCGCGCTTCATCCTTCTGGAGGGTGGTTCCTCTGCACCATTTACCTTACTTGACCAAGGCTGCAGTGCCAGCACTGGCGAGTCTCTCTTCAGCATTGCTACACCGGTTTCCTCTTAAAACTGAGAGCAGAGGAAACAAAATTTTTTAAGTTTAAAGAGAAAAATTTATTTTTTGTTAAGATTGCAAAAGAATTGTGAAGGTTTACTGAAGCTACGGCGTCTGTTTATGTCGGGATACAGACATGATAAAGGCAGGCATTTGTCTTAGGCCTGGATTGTCATTCTGGTGTTTGGCTCCCTCGGATAAACCCCGAGTTCTTACAAGGCAAGAGTTTGGAGAGGGAGAATGAGGGAGAAGAGGAGAGGTTTAAAAAATTTGTCAGAGCGGCACAGAGGATTATATGAAAGTAACACCCGTAACGGCATCTACGTGCTACCCAGACAGCAGGAACCAGGGCATCTCCACTGCTCGCTCGTTAGTGGATGGTGAAGATCTTGAATGAACCTTTTTTCATTTGAAGTGGTGCCTTCAAGGGAAAAAAAATGGAAAAGGTGATCCTTAAACTCTGTGGGGAAGTGGATGTGTGAGTGACTGAACCGAGCTGCAGAGAACCCGGCAAGCAGAAAGCTGCTGCGGTACAGAAATACAAAGTGAACAATCATCATTCTTGTTCAGAGGCCGCCGAGGCAGGATTTCTCTTCCCAGACAAGCCAGAGTCTTGAGGAATGGGACAAAAGAGTTTGAGGAGCAGCAATGACAGGCTGTGAAAGTCCCGCAGTTCACGTGAAGGTTATTTTGCCCCTTTCAGATAGGAGAGGATTAAGTTGCCATTCATTGTCTTTCGGAGGAGATGTGATGGTTCCCATAGCAACAGTCTAAAACTCTTGTTTGACCACAAAATTACTTGATTCCTTTGAATCCAGCTAATCCAGAGCCTTTCTGTCTCTTTACTGTCGGGAAATAACAAAACAGCTTTCCACTTTGACCCTCCCATTTTAATCAGAATCATCCTGTTATTAGGAAGGTGAGTAAATACTCATTTTACAGACAAAGAAACCGAAGCGGATGGGATTAGTGATTTGGTGGGGGCTGGAAGGGAACCCCTAGAGCAGAGTTCACAGCTTCACGTGTTCAACATTTGCTGCTCGTTACCGTTTGTAGTTGCTCAGCCGTGGAGCTTGGCACTGCTCACTTCACGCACGCACAATTCCCGTGGTAGCTGAGCGGCCCCTGGGGTGACCTGAATTCCAGCTTCCCTTACACCTCTGCAGGACTGACTTAGTACAACTCTTCTTCTTCTTCATCCAGATCCTTTGTACAACTTGACCTCATTTCTCAAGTGCACATGATGGGTGCTAAAGAGGAAACATCACAATGACCCTCTTGTTTCTCTTGCCTTCAGGGAAACATTTTCCTGGGTTAATGCTGATGTTGCTGTCACTGGTTTCTCTCCTTCGATTCTTTTTCTCCTTTCCCTCGTACTATTTTACAATGTCAGGGGGTTGACTGCTGTGCTGTGTGGGATTTTTATTATTGTTATTATTATTTCATGCCAACTAAGGGAGCTTCTTCCAGCTGGAGACTGCAAATGGTACTGGAGGTCTCCTGCCGCTGCGATTGCCTGGGTGCCATCGGTTACAGCCTCCTGCATCGCAGCCCCCGCTCCTCCTTTCAGACCAGAAGATTTTCATCTTTCTATATTATTTCATTAGTCACTAGATAAAATTATTCCCCAAATATTCCTTGTTGCAAGCCGTGCTTCTGCCAGGCCTGCAGCCACAAACAGCGATATGAAGTGTGTCAAGCCCGTGACCCTTTGGTAACAACCGCAGCTTGGAACTCTTCCTCTGTGGGCTGCCCTTGGTGAGCGTTCCCTGGAGTGAAACACGAGGATTGTTATGGATCCCTGTTTGGGGATGTGTTGAAGAGAGAATCTTTTCTGTCAGTTTGGGAATTTTTTCTTTTGTTTTCAGCATTGCTGAAAGTACACGTTATTGGAAGAAGCTCTTCCTATGTTGAAAGGCATCTAGGAATATTTAATTGTTAGAAATGTTGCAAACATTTGCAATAAAGCAGTGAAAGAAGTGCGTGCTACAAAATCAATTTCTTTGCTGATTCTCCATGAAAATCTACTGTTTCCCAGTAGTCTGCCTGGTTAGATGTCATGTGTGATGAAGGCACATTAGCCAAATACTCACCAATTTTCCCTAATCCCCATGTTGAAAAAATTACCCAGTGCCTTCTGATGCTTCCTAGTGAAAATCAGGGAGAACTTGAAAAAAGAGTTACAGCTAAACTAAGGAAGATCTATCGCCCAGTGTTACAGACAGATCAAGAATTAACTGTATTAACTTTATTTATATGACAGGTTATCTAGAAAGTGTGAACAATATTGGAGCTGAAGTGTATGATGTGTGGCGTAGCCACATAAATCCTTATTTAAAACCATTTCTCATGCAGTGTGCTCCACTGGGACACATGCCACGGCACCTTGAAAGCATTCTGTTCCTTTTTCTAAATAAAAGGAATAAAATGCGTACCGGATTTAGGCCCAGAAGATCCAGACTATCACAAGAGGTAGACAGACCCTCTCAGGTTTGCTGGGTAAGTCCAAGGCAGAGCTCATCCTGAGCGGGGAAATGATCCCAGCGTGCAGGTGCCTGGGATAGCTGCCTTCATCTGTTAATGGGGAGTGGCGTTTTGGAACACATACAGTTCGGGCTGCTGGCTTCAAGATAACCTGTAAAACCTGAGAGATTCAACCCAAGGAGAAAGTAGAGAGAGTTGCAACTGCAAAACAAGCCTCAGACAGAACCAGGAGCAGTTAATGGTAATAAAAAAGCTCCTGTTCCCAACACGCATTGAAAATTTGTGGATAGTGTTAATATTACTCTGAATTAGACTTCTTTTTTATTATTATTTATTTTTACATACAGAGTTGAAGGAATAGAACACTTGGAGACTGGGGAAAAAAATTAGGAAAAAAGGAAAATCTCTGTCTTTTTAACTGAGTTCAGTAGGCAGTGCCTACAGCTTCTGCCCCTGGCCAAGCCAGAGCTCCAGCAGCTACTCGAGCAACCTGTAGTTGCCTGCAGCTGCTGGAATTGTTTGGGAGTGTCTGCATTGCAGCGTGCTGGGAGATTTGGGGTGCTTTCAGCCAGAGGGGATGTGCAGCGGGCAGGATAACGTCTGGCACGAGAGGACCAGAGCCTGGGAGGATCCCGTGGGATCGCAAGCGCAGGCCCCGCGGTGGGGTTTGCGCAGCCCTGGTCGGGTGGGTGCAGCTGGCAATTGCCTTGGTCCCAAATGTGTGTCTTGATACTCTAAAAGCACAGATGCATTGGCCCCTAGCAACAGCCACAAATGGAAATGATAGAAATGATAGAAAACAGAACTGAAAAGGGAAATAAAAGCTCCTGATGCCTGGGGTGGTGCGGAGAGACCTGGAGAAGTCCCACTGAAATCAGAAGGCTCCATTCTGCTCTTCCTCGTCTACTTTTACAGCAGTTTTCCCCCCAGCTGCAGCCCCTTTTGTGCCCCAGCGCTGGTGCAAAAAATCCCCGCATCTAAAAATGCCGAGCCTGCCTGGGATCCCTCCTCCCTTCGTTGTTTGCCTAAAGCTGCTGCAAGGTTTGGAGTTTGGGTTTTACACCTCAGTCTGGATAAGCCAGACCCCAGACCTGGCCCTGCAGGTGGGCACTGCCTTGGAATGGATGATTTAAAAAAAAAAAATCAATGAATTTGCTTGTTTCTGCTTTCAGCAAGGGAAAAAGCTGTTTAGCCTGTCTAGAGCAGACAAGAAAGGGAGGAAGAGGAGGAAAAATCATCTTTTGCCAGAGCTCGGCTGGGTGTGTCTCCTCGCCCCCCCCCCGCAGCGGGTCTGTGTTTCTGGCAGGCAGTCTTGCCTGGGAGGGATCTGCCGTCAAAGCCACCCAGGAAAGGAGGCCTGATACGCTAATTAATATTCTGAACTAGTGACCCTTCTTTTTCTTTCCACCCCTTCCCTTTCTCTGGGCTCTCCAGCCTCTCCCCGCCGCGGATGGCTGCAGCCCCCTCCAGCTGAGTCAGTCCTCCCTCCCCGCAGCATTGCAGCACCTCCGCAGCTCCCTGCGCTCCTGCTCCTGCAGCACCCGCTCCGCTCCCACCGCCGCAGCATGGCCAGCACCGTCTCAGGTAGGACAGACATCTTTTGGGGGGCTTGTCATGAACCTGCCCATAAAACCAGCAGGTTTTATTTTTTTTAATCATTATTCTGAGGGTTTGGGTTTGGTTTTTTTTTCCTTGCGTTTCGGGGGAGTTCTCTGATGAGGAGGCAGCTGGTATGGCAGCATTGTTCCCCTTCCTCCCCCATACACACACCCCTCTGATGCAAGATAGCAGGTGGGCTTTTTATTTTAATATGAATACACATGTGATAAACTTGCCAATTTAAAATATTGCTGCTGTTACATTGTGCCACAAGAAGATGCTGCTGCATGCCAATTAATTATTATTTTTGTAACGTGACACAGCTTTTTTTTTTTCCCCCTAAAAAAAATGTGCATGCTGTGTAACTGGATGCAGAGAAATCAGCATTTACATTTTATTTTGTGAAGATCATGTATTGCCTACATGGGTAATGGAAAGAAAGACACGGACCAGACACTGACAGTAATGCCCTAGAAAATCCCCCCAAACCCAACCAGAATAACCTGGATGGGTTTCTGTGTATTCTCAGGGTTTCCCATCCCTAGATTTCTTCACAGCTCACATTTCTTCCTCAGAAGATGCTCCAGGGGAGCGGTCCTCTGATGGCGTTGGGTGAAATCAAATGCTGCAAGGGAAGCCCTTCCTCCCTCCTGCAGCACTAACGGGGGTCGCCCAGGCGCCCGGTGCCGGGGTTGGGTTTGCCTGCAGGATGGCAGCCTGCCCTGAGGATGCTGCGCTGCTTCCGTCCAGCCCTTTCCTAAAGATGTGTCTTGTCCCTTCTAACTGGGGAGGAGGGATTCAAATGGCCGAAACTGGGAACGTGGGTGATGGAGAAGAAAAGCCTGAAATGTTACAATGAACAGTGGGTGGGTTTGGAGGGTCCTTTTCTTAAAAAAAAAAAAAACAACAAGTTTATTCTTGAAATGGCTCTGAATTCTGCAGTCCATAAAGAGGGGCTTGGGCGGGGGAAGCTAAATCCTGGAGGGCTGGGACACAGAGCTGAACAAAAAGGAAAAGTGGGCAGTGCTTTGTGCCCCCCAGGCAGGGAACCAGCCAGAAGGAGACCAGGCAACACTTCTTGCTTCTTTCACTGGCCTTTGCTGTCTCCTGCTGTGCATTTTCTATTCCTTTCTCCTTCTGAAAGACCAGGAAAGGCAGAGGGACAGAGAGATGGAGGGGGGGTGGGAAGGGTGCAAGGGTGCAGCTGATCCCGAGTGGGCTTTGCATGCAATTAAAGATGGTAAAGGAGCATTGAAAAAATATGTCTCTGTGATAGAAAATCTCCAGCCATTGTACATATTTCTGCGAGTATCCCTGTCTCAATGAGTGTGTGCGGCAACGCACGCTCGGGAGGTCCCACCCATCTGCCTTCCTCTCCTACAGAACAGGATTGGACCTCGTTTGCAGAGTGGGGGTGGGAGGGACGGATCAGACTTACCAGCCATCTAAACCAAGGTTGCATCGAACTTGAGATGGACGAGGTGGCAGATGAAACACGCATAGGCATAACACGCATTTTCCACTCGGTGCATTCTCACCCTCCCAACCCGCCCCATGCCTATGGCGTATTTCATCTTCCCCAAGATGCAGTTTTACTGTCACAGGAGATTTAGGACCATGGAGAAGTGTGTGCTTCAGAGAAACCATGCTTCCTTGTGGCTCAGGGCAAGTAGAGAAACAATTTCAAGGAGTAGAAAGTCACGGAAACCAGTGCTGTGGCAGGAGGAAAGAGAATAGGGCGATGTCTGCCAAGGGAGGGAGCAGGGCTGAACCTCGCCCAGCTGCCTTTGCAGGGAGCAGCTCCCCATCGCCTACAGCACTTACAGCAGGAATGGAGAGTGCCCTGGAACGGCAGGAGAAAAAGGCAAGCAAATCCTTAAATTAAGGAAAGAGTCTTGTTTGCTTTCTTCATTATTTTCTTCTTTATCCTCAGCAAGAGCAAATCCGTGCTGAAGGGATAGCAGCTGCAATTGTCTGCAGCTGGTGCCCGGGGGCTTATCCCCCTAGGGAAGATTTTCTTGGGTTTGTTTAAACAAACCAACCAATCCCTGGGATGAAAAGAAACGGGGCTTGCTTCCCCCAGCGCAGCAGTCCTCTCTCTTCCCTCCCTGCCACCTCAGGTGTTTTCTCCTGGCCGCGGTGGTTGGGTTTGGTGCTAGAGCAGCGGAATCGGCGGCACATGCTCAGTGCGGGCTCAGCTGCGGTGCTGGCCCTGCTGCCGGGCAGACCTTGCAGGGGCAGAGCCCTCGCACCTCCTCCCCGCAGCATCTGCACAAGGCTTTGTGCTTTTGCACACCGCGGAAGCGGCGTCTGGCTGGACTCTGCAGGGCTGCGTAACTCTCCCCACCATTTGCAGGCATCGGGGTTGAATAAAGAGACTCGAGATTATGAAATGATGCAGTAAGGTGACAGCCTCATGGGCTTTTCTCTGACGTTAGTGTGTCTGAGAAGGTGGAGCCAAGAGGAAACACCGGGTTGTCATTCCTGGCCTCACGACTGGGCATGGTAAATGTGCCTCAACAGATCCTGAGCTTTTCCCCTGCTACACCAAAATGTGAGAGTTGTGTGACTTTAGGTAGGTCTGGGTTATCCCCTCAATCCCTTTTCTGGATGGTGCTGGTGGACACTGTATGGTATCGTCCTGTCCTGACACTTCTACTGCCCGTGCTGGAGAGTCAGAGCCCTTTCTATCAAGCTCTCCATCTCTGTGTTCTCAAGAAATCACTATTTTCTTTTTCTTCAGGTGTTGATGGAGTCTATATGGCCTTGAAATTGATGGTACTTTTATCAGGATTTCAGTTTTACAAGCCAAAAGAATCCATTGTAGGCATTTTATATATATATATATTTTTACCACTGTATCCAAATGAGGGATCTAAATCCTTGGAAAATATTTGTTCTTTCTAAAATACAAATCATACCTTCTTTGATGGCACCATGTAGCCTCTGTGAGGATCCCTCAGATATCTCAAAAGAGCCCTTTTGTGGAGCCTACCAATGTTGGTTCAGATCTGGTGAATGCCTTGTTTTATCAGATGAGCACATTCTCCTTCTGCAAAGGAAAAGCTGAGATTTAGTGGTCTGATGTGGCAACTGGAAGGCTGCAGATAAGACCTTTGTGACAGCAGTGTGGGCAGCAGGACAGATTGCAACTTCAAGCTTTCTTGGGGTGAACGGGGCTGATGATTCTTGATGACAACACTTGGAGGGACCTGAAGCTCACTAAAACTTCTATAGCCTTCTCACTAAAACTTCTATTAACTGGAAACAACATGCCTGGCAAATCCCTCCCGCTTGCCCTACTGACGTGGGCTTTATTCTTCCAGGTGTAAGCTTATGTTTTTCCAAAAAAAAATCTCCTATCCAGAGGGGAGTTAAACTGATGGTCAAATTTTTGCCTGTGATTTAGAAATACAAAAGAGCTGGAGAGCAACCAAAGACCATGTGCATGTGCTGCAGCACTTTGGCACAGCCGAACTGCTGAAGAGCTGCTCAGCATATTTCCAAACAATCCTTTTATTCTTTCAAGGTGCCTCTACGTGTTCTGTGCTGTACTAGAGAATCTTATATTCTCTGGTTGTGTTTCTACAAGTAATACCACTGCGTAACGGGCAAGTACAATAATCCTCAGTTAATGCAAAGGAAACCAAGGCCCAGAGAGACCAAATGACTGTCTGTGGTCACACGGCGTGTCCGTACCTGACACATCGTGGCACTGGACTCCTGTCTTTGCCTGTCTCATGAACCGCTGCCTTACCCCATCCCCAGCTCCTTTGTAGCTCTTTGTCTCACCAAACCTGACCCCCTGAACATCTGTTTGCCCCAAATCCACAGACACCCTGGGACAGCTGCCTCCATTTGGCTCCTTCATCTGCTTTATCAAGCAACCCAGGCCATGCTTCTTCCTGACAATCAATCACTCGCCCAGCCCAGGCTGTGGGTCCAGCTCAGGCCCTTCTCTCTTGCTGAGCGTGTGGAAAGGGAGATTTCCCTGGTTATTTTCCTGAGGGCAGCCCACATGTCCCAGTGCTCCAGCCTGAGTGATTTGCTAATCCATTGGCTGTGCATAACACGGATTGATGTGGCGTTCATGAGCTGCGAATGAAACCGAAGGGGGAAGGAGCCGGGTGACTGGAAACCATTCCTGGGTGATAGTTTAGCAGATGTCCGACAGAAGGCAGAGGAACCCTCGCATCTGCTTGTTCCCAGGGTTGATTCCACATGAGCCCACAGTAATTTCTGGGCCTCAAATCTCGTGGTGAACAGCTGAGATGGTGTGTGGCATCAGTGTGGACTACAAGTGCTGATCTGAAAAAAAACCCCAACCCTCTAGTGTTCTCTGGTTGTGTGAGCTCTCCTGCTGACCTGTTTTTGGAATTTGGGAAGCAAGAAGGTGGAAGTGAATTAGACTGAAGTGAAGGTCTGGCCATTATTTTGATGATGGGATTGGTAGCAGGTGAGAGTATCTAGAGTCTGTTGTATTCTCAAGGCTTATCAAGGACTACGCTTGCATTTGTTGTGTACGTGGCATTGCAGTCTTTGTGCTGAAGGACTCTGTTCCCAATCCCTCTGGTTTCTCTGCCTTCTATTTGTGCTTTGGTTCTATCTATAATTGGACTGTTCTCATTTTTTTCATGATATAATATTCTTTATGGAAGCAATTTTTCACTTCTCCAAAGTTATCTTTGCAAACCAAATTATTTTCTTGTAATAACCTTCCTTTGACCTTGCTGTCAGACATAGCACATCCAGTCTCATCCATTTAAATTGCCTGAATTCACATAAATTAGTCTTGCTGTGCCTCTGGTTCATTATGAATGACACTGTATCAGTGTTGTGCCTAAATGGCCTCGCTCTCTTCTGCTGGACGTCATGAAACACTGAACAAAAACACAGGCTGCTCAAACACTCTGCAGTTTCATTTTATCTGGGTAGGAAGCAGAGAACAAAACTTTTTAGTGAGTAAATGGGTGAGGTCCACTGGCCAGGCACATCGCGAGCGGGAGGATGGTTCCCATTGCTCACGCACCGCTCCCGTCCCCGGCTGTTCCTCCATCTCCTGCACCGCAGCTGCTCGGGGAGCAGCTGGACGGTGTCTCCAGGGGTTAACTTGGAGACAAACAAACCCTTTGCATGGAGAAATGTGGTCTGTAGCGAGGCAGCAGGGCCAGGGAAATGCAGGAGGTACTGTGCAGCACTAGAGGGAGCACAGGAAATGAGTCGCTCGAGGGAAAGCAACCAGGAGCACCCAGACCCTCCCGGTGGCTTGGTGCTGAGCGAGCAGCCAGGCCTAATCCTCTACCCACCAGCGAGACAAAGCTCTTGTTGCACCTCTGAGACCAAAGCGATGCTTTGGTCCCTTGGGAAGGGAGACAGCGGGAACGGAGACGGATCGCGGGAACGGAGACAGGCAGCCTCACTAATTTATACACATATGTAATATTTGCTCAGTGTAAGCTGAATTTAATTTTACTAACTTAGCAGAAGTAAAAAATGCAAATAGATGCTTAAATTAGAAGTTCACCATTTCCCGTCTAATTGTTCTTAAAATACGTGCATGGTGCACTGGAAGATATAAAGTCTTTCCTGGAAGGGACTTGTTGGCCACGTCACATTCTGACCAGCCAACTGTCTTACCTCAGTTCAAGGATTTTGTCCACTGGCATAAATATGTCCTCAAAACCTCATATCTATTGGCAAGTGTGCGTGCAGGCACTTCTGAAGTAAATTTTAGTGCTGAGGTTTCAATGATCTTTTACCCCCGTGAGTTCTAAGCGTGCCCGTTCTGACGCAGTGTGGTTGAGATGTCGTCTTGCTTCAGGAGAGCGGGGGTCTGATCTTCATCGACACAATCTCCTGAACACTGACCCAGAGGTTACGTTTTTTACTTTTCCTTACGGAACCAGAGGAGCTGCCTCTCCTCGCAGGATGCCTTTTCTTATTTTAACCTATCAACAGCGCGGTGGACACACCTACCACGTATCTTTTGTCACTGGACAGGCCAGATCAAAAGCCTGTGAGCATGAGAGTGTCACTGTGGGTGTTTATGCGTGTCCCCCCCCCCGGGGTGTAACCACCGGTCCCGTCGCAGAGGCGGGGGGGTCGCAGGGCTCCCTTTATTTCTCAGGGGGTGGATCAGGGGTGATTCCTTCAGGGGTCGATCCTTCCCCCCCGCCTCTTCATCCCGAAGCCCCCAGCCTTGGCGCTGCTGGGGGGGTCCCCGGGGTGGGGGGGTGGTGCTGAACGGACAGCTCCGGGCGGTGGTGCTGAACGGACAGCTCCGCGGGGGTGGGGGTGTGGCGCCGGGCGGACCCTCCCCGGTACCGGCGGGGGGGGTCTCGGTCCGCTCCCACCGTTCCCGCTGCTTCCCCCGTGTCCCCCCCCAACACCCCCCCGGGCAGCGACGAGGCTGGAGCGGCTTTGCCCAGCGGTGGGGGCTGGTCGGGGCTCTTCGGGCTCTTCCCCCGGTGGTCTCCGGTGCCCCGGGAGCCACCAGCCCCGCTCCCCCGTCCCCCCCTCCCCCGCCCCGTGCCCCTATGCAGCTAATTGCATGTGCCGGCTGGCGCCGGGGTGCAGCCGGGGGAACACAGCACTTCCAGAGCTCATTAAAGCACAGTGAAGCCGCGTCCTTTTGTCCTCTCGCTCCTTTTCATTTTAATTGACGGAGGGGGACGGTCACTTGGCTCTCCAGACGGGAGAGCGGGGCAGGGAAGATCCCGGTGGAATGGAGGCAGCTGCGAAATCACTCCAGCAGCTCTCCTGAAAGGCCGGGACTGCAGCACACCCTCCTCTAAGAGGACCGTGAAACTACTGAAGTTCAAGTCATGAAATACAAAGCCCGGTGCTCTGTCACAACTGCTAGGAGACAATTAAACAAGCGGGCCAGGGCCGTGGCACATCTGCTTAACGTCTTGGTTTCACCCAGGGCCAGACATAATGGTGGAGCAACGACCTCGGTGCGTGGTTTGTCTCTATTAAATGATAATGTCTCTCGTTTAATCCAGGGGACCCTCCTCAGGGCTCCTGGCAGCACATTATGAGATACATTAGCTTACTGCTGCATGCCACGACTTCGAGCACAATACAGCCCTCTCAGAGGCTTTCCAAAGATTTTTCTCATTAAGAACAAAATCAAAGATGGGCTGCTCTGTGGCTGGCACTGCTGATGTAAACTGGTCCTGTTTGGTTTACATTTAACAGCAGGGCTGGGCAGGGTATTAAAATCAGAATGTGGAGTGAACTGGAAAATGTTCAGTAAAGGTCTGAGCTGCAGGGACTGTCAGTCAGCAAAAGGAGGGTGTTAATTAGGGTGAAGTTCTGTACCTAGGAGGAAAAATAAGTGCAGTAGGCATAGAAACCACTGTTTTCCCACCTGAGTAGCCGTGGGAAGGCAGAGAAGAGCTGAAAGGTGTTCCTGAGGGCATACGGAACACAGGGTGACTTTTTTTTTTCTTTTCCAAATTGTTCTGCATCTAACGTCTCTCCATATCACAAAGTTTTGGGCATTTCCCCTTCCTGGCCCGGTGAAGGGTCTTGCTATGAAGGTGGCATTGGCAGCCAGGCTGCAGGTTCACCCCTGGCCAGAGGTTGAAACAGAAGCTCAGTAAGGAAGGGACAAACCCAGGCCAGAAGCACAAGGACGTGGGAAATCCAGAGGCAGAGCCAAGGCTGGACGCCAGAATTCCTGTGCCCTGTGGTGGAGGCAGGAGGAAGGGTGGCACGAGGAGGCTCAGGGCAGGTTTGGCAGCACACGCGGCCATGAAGACCCTGTCCCCATGTGCCTGGGTGTCCCCTGAGCAGCCAGGCCAGGCCAGAGCCTCACAGCCGCTGTGAGAGAGCAGCTCCCACCGCTGAGCCATCAGCTGCTGACCTGTGACATAGCAGCGAGGCTGTGAGGGTTACGCTGATGTGATAAAAAGCTCGACAGCCTGACAGAGCACCTCTCTGTTTTCAAGTCATCCTTCTATTCTGAGGTTCTTTGTCAAGCCTGTACTAACAGTTTGCTGTCTTAAATGTGCTAAACTGAAACTACAGGTGAAGATTGCCCCAGAAACAGGCGCAGTGCGAGCTGTGTGTCGTTAGGGCAGCACTTGAGATCGCTGAGGATGCCGTAGTGCATCCTCCAGTCACAGGGATGATGAGAAAACTGGAGGGCTCAAAGGGATTATGTATTTCCCTGTCCTTTGCAGAAGGTTGGGGGCCAGGTTGGACGGGGCTTTGAGCAACCTGGGCTAGTGGAAGGTGTCCCTGCCATGGCAGGGGGTTGGAACTGGGTGATCTTTAAGGTTCCTTCCAACCCAAACCATTCTCTGATGATTCTGTGATGTACTGTGGTTGCAGACCAGCATCAACCTCTGCCTGTGTGGGCCAAGGTGGTGACAGAATCCACTTACATCCTCCTTTCTCTGCTCCTGCAGGGAAGGAGGTACTTGGGGAAGCTGGGTTGCAGCACTTCCCCCCGATAGCAACACCCCTGAACCGTTTCATCACTCAAATGCCCATTTTTTTCTCCACATCTTACCTCTTCACCCTGATGTCAGAAATGCTGAATTGTGAAATATTCCGAATGTTCCCGAGGGTTGATGGGCGTCATTTTACCTCTGAGTCTGGAAGTGGAGTGGAGGAAGGGTCTGGGCAGCTGTCCCAACGTGGTTAACTACCCGGGCTGCAGCGTTTCAGCTCCTTTGGAGGGAAAATCCTGCACAGAAACTCTAGATGTTGTAAATTCCCACTGCATGTCTTCCTGTGACATTTGCCACTCTGGCAGATAATTCAGTCTGCTCTAGAACGGACGCTCCCTGGGGACCTTCTGGCAAGCTTTGGCAGCCTGGAAAAGCCTCCATGGAGTCCGGTAGCTGCCAATGGGTTTTCTTGTGTCTACTTGCTTCATTTCTCCATGAAAAAGAGCTGTTGTTGCCATTAGATTCTCTTCTCATTGCTCTTTTGTATTTTTCAGCCTACAAGGAGAAAATGAAGGAGCTGTCTCTGCTCTCCCTCATCTGCTCCTGTTTCCACACCCAGCCCCATCCCAACACCATCTACCAGTATGGAGGTACGTAACCTGCTCCCGCGGGAGCGGCGGCATCGCTTGCGTGATGCTCCTGAGGTACCAGGGGAGCTTGTCAGCACACTGGGCTGCCCCATCCAGGAGCAGCAATCCATGTCTTGGCTCATGTTTTGTCTCCTTTCACAGTTTATTTTATTAATGTAACCTACATTTTCCCAGAAAGAAACTGCTTGCACTGGCCAGCTGCTTCATACTGGGGTGACGTACCAGGTGTTAACAGCAGGCTGGCCTTTCTGTAATTGTGCTGTGAAATGAAATTAACTGTGTTGTCCTGGGGGGGATGAAGCTGATCACTAATCAGGAAATTTTGAACACAGAACAAAATCACCCAGGTCAGGACATGGGCACACTCTTAATTCCTATGTGAAGACACCGGTGCCCTCAGGTGAACTCTCCCCTGAGGGTCACAGGTCCACAGAGCCTCTGGGTTTTTTTTCCCCCCCAAAGATATGGAGGTGAAGCAGCTGGATAAGAGGGCATCGGGCCAGAGCTTCGAAGTGATCCTGAAGTCCCCTTCAGATTTATCTCCTGAGAGCCCGATCCTTTCCTCCCCCCCCAAGAAGAAGGACCTGTCCCTGGAGGAGCTGCAGAGGAGGCTGGAGGCTGCAGAAGAGAGGAGGAAGGTAACAAGATGTGCTGTAGAGCTGTGACTTTTCTGTGACGGGTACTGATTGCACCAAACCCTAAAACTGGCTTAGCAGGAGCAATCAAAAATGTCTGGAAATAGTATTTCTGCACTTATTATTATATTCCACTTGTCAGATGAGTCATGGAGTGAGGTTCTGCAGCCTGGTTTAGGCAGGGAATTGGACTCAGTGCTCGTTGTCGTCATCCTCCTATTCTTAAAACCACACAGTACAGGGTCCTCTCGCTCCTCCGCGTGTGACCCGGCTGGGCGACGGTTCTCACCAGCTAATTCTGCAGGAGATGCAGCAGCTGGTCACACACAAACTGAAACTCCAAACCTAAACACAGCCTTGTGTCTCTACCAGCTGGCTGTGCCCCACTTTATGGTGAGCACTGTATAAAATGTCTTCTGGGGAAAACTATTGGAAAAGGGAAAATAAATAGAAATGTTACAAATGTTGGAGGGTAAGAGGAGAGGGAGCTGAAATGGTTTGAAGAATGAGGTGGCACTCGGAGAGGGGACTCTGCACCTGCAGACGTGTCGCCTCAGTTTTGCTGAGCCAGTGGGCACAACGTTGTGTCACCTGCCTGCCTGGAACACCGGACCCAGCAGACGTTGCCCCATAGGAGGAAAAATGTGTCAAAGTGTCTTCCAGGCAAGAGTGTTATGGGATGGAGGCGGGTGGCAGAGTGGTTTGGAGCAGAGGAGACGGTCAGAAAGCCTCTTGGGGGAGTTGACGGCTAGAAGAGTCTCTTGAGTTGCCTCACACCTCTCCCGACGCCTTGCCTCGGCAGACCCAGGAGGCGCAGGTGCTGAAGCAGCTGGCAGAGAAGCGGGAGCACGAGCGGGAGGTGCTGCACAAGGCGCTGGAGGAGAACAACAACTTCAGCCGCCTGGCCGAGGAGAAGCTCAACTACAAGATGGAGCTGAGCAGGGAGATCCGTGAAGCACATCTTGCCGCCTTGAGGGAGCGGCTCCGCGAGAAGGCGAGTGCGATGTCCTGGGAGAGGGCTGGGTGCTGACACCCATGGCGGGGTTTGGGGGGTCATCCCGGAGCGATGGGCACAGGGGAGAGGGCGTTTCGTTGCTGATGGAACACGGGCTGTGGAGCAGCTCCGCTCCAGAGCAGCACGAGGAGGGGGAATGTGTCCTTCAGGGTCCGTAGAGAAAACACCGTCTGGCTGATCTTGGTAAGTGCAAGCTCAAAGGCACAGGATCAGGCCCACCCCGCGTGCAGGGGCTGCATGGCCGAGGGGATTTGCAGACAAGGGGACCTGTGAGTGCGTTCGCTGTAGGTTTGTGTCACCGCCGGGCTCCTGCGGAGGAGACGCTTCACTCCTTGCAGGCGTAACCCACTGTCCTGGGGTGCGTCAGATGGGAACCTGGTCACTTTTTTTTGTTCTGATGCAAATCCTGCGTGCAGGAGAGGAGGAAAATAGAGGGTGCAAGAGCAGAAAGTGTTACCCTGGTGTCGTCTCTCCCGTCTTTGCAGGAACTGCACGCAGCTGAAGTTCGCAGGAACAAGGAACAGCGGGAGGAGATCTCTGGATAAAGGGCTTTTCTACACATCTAGCACCTGATTCCTGTTAACAAACCAACCAATCGACCAACCAACACATTTTATTTTGTTTGTCTAGATGCGACGTTCGGTTCTCCATCCCCCCCTCCCCTGGTGTTCGTCCCCCAGCTACACGCTTCTCTATCTCTGCATCCTTAATCGTCAGTACTTGTGGGGATTCACAGATCATAGGGACCTCTAAGCAGAATAGCAACTAGTTCACATGAAATAGAGAATCAATTGATCAATCAGTCAATCAAACAGCTTCTTTGGAGGGTTTTGTCCTTTTTTTAAAAAAAAAATATTTCTTAAACTGATGTAAAAAATAATTAAGATATTAATAAATTCAACCAGCAGTGTCACGGAGATACGGATTTCTTATCCAGGGCTTTTACTCCTCTTGGTGTTTGCTCTGAGCCAAATATCAGTTTCAGAATAATGGGAAGTAAGTGACAATTTCTGTGTGTGAAGTGGAATAGGGAACAGCCCCATGTTTGCCAGCGGTAGGAGCAAGGAAGGAGAGAGGGATGGGATGGCTCCGGAGTCGCGGTGTGCAGAAACCCCCATCTCATGGCTGCGCCGGGAGCCAGCCCAGGCAGGCAGTGACCCAGAGTCCCCACCTCTGGATGATTCTTTGATAGCCCGTGGGGAGGCAGGCGAGGGTCTCCACCCACAGCTCGGGAGGGGAGTCCCCGTCTCGGCAAGGCCCCGTCACCGCAGGCACCGCCGGACGCCCTGGTGGGCCGCGAGCTGGAGGAGCCCCTAGACTGAGCCACCCTCTCCCTGGCAGAGCGGGGACCGAGAGGTCTTGGCCGAGCAGCCCGGGAGAACCGCGGATGGCGATTGCGTCCCCGGCTCCACGGGAGCCCTGGGAGAGGGCGCTGGGTCTGCGGCCTCTCCAGCGCTCCCGCAACACGAGTTGTCACTCCAGTAAGAAAGAAAATCCAGTAGAGACGGTGCATGGTTGTGAAATAGTCTTTTAGTGAACAGAATAGTCATCCTTCCCTCTTTCCAAAGATGGATGGGACTCTTCGGTGCCATTACAGGGCAGACACCGAGACCAGAGGTTGCCAGATGAGCCCCGGAGCTCTGGCTCGTAGGCTGGGGAGTCAGGGCACCTCCAGACCCGTGGCTTTGGGTGAGATGGAGCTAAGAGGGGAGCAGTTCTGCAGTAAGGGGTGAAGAGATGTCCCCATGCTCATTCCTTGTCTATCTTTAGCTTTTCAAGGCCTATTTTTAAGAAAAACTTGTCTCTTGATTGAGGTAGGGATGAACAGAGAACGTGCAAGAATGGCAGTAACATCTTGATCTAAATAGGTGACTGTCAAAGCCCACAGATTCCTCATCTTCTAGTGTCCCGGCTTACGAAGGTGGCCAAGCTCCAGGCAGGCACCGCGCACTGCGAGGGGCTGCCAACCTCCCGCTGAGATCCACAGACCTGCTCACCCGGCCCCAGCTCTGCTTCTGCCTTGAAAAACAAAGCGGAGATGTTGCATCTGAAGAGCAGGGCATGGCCACCCGCCGGCAAGCGGGGCCTCGCGGGACGCGGTGCTGGGGACTCAGCCCTGCCAGAGCGCGGTCCTGCGGCGAGGTTTAGCAGAGGAGATGGTGGAAGCTGCTTTCATTTGAGGCAGAAGGTAACAAGAATTCCTCTCTGTCCTGCGCTTGGAGATTACTGGGTGGTTATTTTTTTAACAGAGTTTCGGGCGCAGGGTGCGTGGGTGGTATTGACACCGCGGCACCGCTCCCTCCTCCTCGCGATGGCCCCTCCGTCCCGGCTGCCCTCTCAGACCCCAGAATAAACCAAAGGGGCATCCAAGGCACCGAGATATTTAATTAGTAGTAATTGGTAGTTAGCTGTGCCTCTGAAGAGCCGTTCTGTGGGTGGGATGAGGGACTCCTGCGGTGGGTTTTGCAGGATCTTTGGGGAATCATTTCTGTGCACAGGGGGTGCAGAGGGGGGCGTGGGGCTCCCCGGGGGGCAATGGCTGGCAGCGATGAGGAGCTAGAGCAGATGAGGGGTTTGCATGGGGAACGGCGAGAGGCCACAACCCTTGCCTCTCCCCTCTGAAAAAGAAATCATCACTGAGTCTTGTCAGAAGCTGGAGTTTTCTGTCTACCTTGTTCTTTAATTAGGTAAAGAATTGCTTACAGTCTGGGGTGAGCATCAGGCGGTCGCAGAAACCCCCCCAAAAGCCAAAGAGCAGCAGCTGCTGGAGATCAAATCCCGGGCTCTTTGCTAATCTCCCCAGAAGTCCCAGCTGGATTCGGGAGGGATCCCTCGATGGCCACAGTTTGATGTCAGGGGACTCTGCTCCTAAAAGGAAGGGCTACCTTACTCCCAAACCCCTCTGCCTGGGCCAGGGGGACGACAGGACTGTTAGAAAGCCCCAGCACTGTCAGTGGGAAAAAAAAAAAAAAAAAAGATTTAGGGCAAAGAGGGAAAAGGGAAGGAAACTGAGGGTTGAATTTCTTAACAGTAGCTAATGATCAGTTTATAGTAGCAGCTGTCTTAGATAAGCATCTGTGTAGAGCGCGGCATCACCGCCAGCATCACCTCATTCATATAGTGACGAGAAATTTTAAAAAGTTTAAAAAAAAAAAAGAATTTAAAAGTAATTTAAACGAAATGTTTGTGTGTAAGAAATGGTTGAAACTGTCAAATGTCTGTGTCCCACGTTGGTGGGATCTGAGAAGGTATCTGCGAGATATTAACCCTGTCCTACTCTCTGTGGTGCTGAGTGTTTGCTTGGTGTGTAATTCTGACCTGGAGCTTGTTGTAAATACTGTTTTTAGTACTATGATTATTATGATTATTATTATCAGAAATGTTGTACTCATGAGCAGGAGTTTAAAACAAGAGAAACGACCGTTTTCACTCCCTCCTTGGGGCTCAGAAGGAGTCGGAGGCTGGGCTGGGTGAAGGCAGGCTGCTGGCGGGGTGGGATGCCGGACCAGAGAGCAGCTGGAAAATCACGGCGTCGGGAGCTGGAGGCAGCTGAGTCCTGCGGGCAGGGCGGTGAGAGCGGGGACAGGCTGCTCCTCGTGCTGGGGAGGAGAGGGAAGGGCTGAGAGGTGATGCTTCAATTCTGGTACATATAATTTAGTGTTAACCCAAACCTCCTCCTGTAAGGGGGTCCAGGCTGTTCCCTGCAGCCCCAGGGGAGGCCGGAGGAGCTGCGAGGTTTGGCGTGTGCTGAAGCAGGAGCGGTTGGTGGCAGGCTGTGCTGGGTAGAGCCGTCATCCCCAAATAGCTACCGAGTCCCTGGACTCGGTTCCTGCCTGCGTCTGCCTTTGTGCTCTCAGCTTAGGGCCCCAGTCCCGCTCTCCTCCCGCTCCCCAGAGGCCAGCCTGGATCTCAGGTGGGGACTTATTCCTGCAATAGCTTTGCCTGGCAAAAAATCTCATGGGAAATGTGCAGGAGAGTGGCCCGGCACACAGTGCTCACGCAGGTGTGAGCACTGGGAAACTCCTTTTTTCTCCCCTCCGTCAGGTCGGTGCTGTGAGGGACAGTGGACGTGGCTGGAAAACGTGTTACTGCAGGGTAAGCTCCTGCGTCAGAGGAGCAGGGATGTGCAGGGAGAGTTTTGCATCGGTAGTGTCAGGGAACTGCTGCAGGGAAACAACCTCATCCGTGGGGCCGGGTGCTTTGGGTGCAGCAGAGCGATGTTGGCCCGGTGCGGGTGAATGTAGCAGGGATGTTCGGGAGCTTGACATTTGTCCAGTGCCACTGGACGCTATCAGGGAAATGTGTGATTGCTTTGGCTGCCTGCACCAGCTCCCGCGGTTTCGGCTGGACGAGGGGTGTCCACCCACCCGCCGCGCCGCTCCAAACCCACCGGGACGGTGCTGCCGGTGCCAGCGGCTCACGCGGCGCCGCACCTGACCGGCAGCACGCGGCCCGGCCCGGGATCGCGGTCATTTCATGCCTTTCCATCTCCCAGGGTTGCTAGCGGTTGTGTGCGGCAGCATACTTCATGCCTCAATTGAGACTAATTAAGTATCCTCATTAACATCCTTACCGTCCCAGCCTCCCTCATTCCCGGACCGTTCCCACGTACCGCGGTTGCCGGCGCGACACGCAGCCCCCCAGTTCCCGGGGCCACCTTCCTTATGGTCGGGCTTGAGGTTCTTCATTGATTCCCGGAGGTGTTTATCAATTAAGCTTTGTAACCACAATTAGTAGCCCCATTTTTGCAGCAGCGTGTGAACACCAGACTTCGTGCCTGGTAGGGAGAACATCCTCAGGGCGCTGGCAGCGTCCCTGCCCGGACCACGACCGTTTGCAGTTGTGTGAGGGAGGAAAGACGAGATGGTGGCAATTTATTACGTGCATGTATACACCTTCCAAAGAGCTGTCCTGGAGAAGGGCCTCTGATTCGAGCAAGACAGAGACGCTGAAGCTAAATGAGCTCCCAGCTGGCACCGACAGCCAGGTGGTGAGTGAAGCTGTGGGAGAGCTGGGACAACGGGGCTCGTATCCCAAATTGAAGCTCTGCGCTCACATCACCCCTTACAGCAAAGAGCTCAGCTCTGTCCGTGAACGGGTGTTTCAAGGCTGCTGGCCCCTCAGACTGCTTCTGGACTGAGCCTATTCCTTGTCTTATTCTTTTTGAGTCATTAAAAAATCTTGCTGTGACCCAGACGTGGGGTTACCTTTGAGTTGACCTTCCAGGATGGTGGCAGTTCACGATTGCATGCATCCTACCATGGGGGTAGGTCGGTATCGCTGCTCCTTTTCCAATGTAACCTTCAGCTTGCTTGCTTTTGCTTAGCCCGGTGTGAGTCTCTGGCCCTGGCTCTGCAAAGCCCGTCTCATGGGGTTCGTTTAATTCCCTCCCGCTGCATTACTTCCCTCCCTCGCAGTGGCTGTGCACTGGGCTGTGCACACACGCACAGAAATGCATACGTGGAAACGATATATGCACATACACTCTTATACCACTTGAAATGAGTCAGGGAATGGCTGTTTACGGTGCTAGAGATTTCTTACTATCCATGCTAGGGATGAGATGACATAGTAAGACCAATAAACTCCACCTTTGTAGTCAGTTGTCTTTAAGTAAAGCAGAAGAGGGGCACTGGCCAACGCCTACGTTTGGGTGCTCTGCGGTCCCCGGGGTGCAGGGAGGCAGCTGCCCCCACCCGCCGCCAGGACGGTGGGACCCGAGCGCGGGGGGCAGCCGGGCATCCCAGCCCCGGGTATCCCCCATGCCTCAGTTTCCCCCCTCCCCGTGCCAAGGGGACACGGACGCTCCCTACCCCACGGGGACTGCGGGAGAGCCGACGCATCCACGTCTCTAAAGTGCTCTGAAAATGGAAAGTACCCAAGTACCGAGTCGTGGTACACAACCGTCCACCCCGGGAGGAATAAACTGGCCCAGGGCTGCAGGCAGAGGTTTGGAAGGTGATTGCGTGGCCGCGGGGCTGAGCCAGAACCCCAGGGCTCAGCACCCCGGCTGCCCTCCCGGGCAGGATTCACTCCTCCCGCCGCAGCCTGGGCCACCTTTGCTCGTGCCGGGGGCGGGGGGCAGCCGGGTGGGGAGCTGGCGCGGTGTCGTGGAAGGACTTTCCATCACTAACAGAGCCTTGTCCGGTTCCCTTCGGTCTACCGCGTGCATTTCATTGTCAACTTGAGGTTGTTGTTGTGCAAAAGAAGTGATTATGAAAAAAAAAGAAAAAAGAAAAAAAAAAGAAATAAACTTGGTATGAAACCATATGTGTCCGTCTCTCTCCATAAATGGATCGGTTTAGTTCTGAGGCTTCTCTTTGTATTGTGAGAATACTAATAAAATGCATTAAACAGAAAATTGACCTAAAGATTTAACAAAATAGACTTTAAGCATCTGTAGGCTAAATGAGCACTTTGCACCCAACATAAAAGACGCAGACACCCACAGTTTATCACCATTCTCAGAGGAAAAAAATAATAAAATGCTTGAATGAGGGTGCTGCTGACATCCCTTGGGGCTGGAAAGGTGAGGGTATGCCAAGTCTTTACAGAAGAAGGTTGAAAAAGATAAAAGACAATTACAAATACCATAAATCCAGTTCTGGAAAATACGTGAGCTTCTTTTTTGTAAGAAATCCAGCGCTTGCTTAACGAGCTTTTCCTGAGAAATGATCCAGCCTTCCCCCCTGGGGAGCAGGGCCGGGGTTCCCAAGGAGAGGGGCCCCTAACCCAGGAGACCTTGCACGGCCAACGCTCCGAATCACATCCCTGGGGCCAGATACACAAAAATGTCCAAAAAGCTGCAGCTGAAAACACGGAACTTTGTGCTCCATGGGGACACCTGAGGGGAAGGTGCCTGGCCGCTTCCCCAGCTGCTGTGGAAAGGATCCTCCCGCCTTGGTGTCTGAGAAGCTCAGCCCAGGAGGTGGGAAATTTTAATTCCCAGGGCAGCTCTTCCATCCGAGGGGGGCGGCCAGCGCTGGGGCCATCACCGCAGCGGGGTCACGGCGGCGGCCGAGCAGCCTCTGCCCGATGCTCTTCCCATGTGTGCGCGGGGACGCACAAACAGGAATTCTATTTTTGCAGCGGGACCTTCCTGATTTTAGAGATAATGACCTCACGGCAAACGCTGCACCGCTCGCTTTTTGTCTGAGGTTTGCTCTAGACCACTGACCCGGGCTCTTAAAAAAAGTGGATGTAGTTCAGTGAGCCCCTGCATTTGCTGCAGGAAAGTAGGCACAGCACCTCGGTGCCACAAAATTCAAGATTTCTTAGAAAGTCCAAGCGTGGTCACCCTCTAACTAGTTAATTTAAGTCAGATCCTTCATCCTCTTGTGATCTGAAGGAGAAAACCACAGAGGAATGGGGATGTGCTGGGGAGAGGGGGGACGGGAGGAGCAGGAGGCGACGCAGAGGCTCCCACTGCCCTCGAGCCTCTGCCCACACCTGCAGCCCTGCGGGGCCGAGCGCTTGCAGGCAGCACCGAGGGGGCTTAAAGACACGATACTGATGTTTTGGACCAGATTGTAGCACGCACCAAAATGCTGCTTCAAAGATCAAAAGCAGGCCAAGAAAGCAAAATATCTAAGTAACTCTTGGAAGGATCCCTACAAAGTGCTCGAGCTGTGTCTGAGCGAGGGGAAGAGAACAGCGGCTCTGGCAAGGTAAATGCAAAAACACACCTGGGCAGGCAAAACAAAAAAAAAATAAATTTTGCAGGGTGATTTGCTAAAGGTTTGAAAGAAAACAGGCCATCCCTTCTCAGCAACCTCACTGGCATTAGGGCTGAGAGGAGCCTGGCAGCCGGTAAAGAGCTGATAAAGACAGTGAGGCAGTGAGCAGATAAAGTGCCAGGAGGGAAATTCTGGGGAGGAGCCCAGGGAGGTTCCCGTTGCCTGGGGTGTGATGGCAAAAACAAGGTTTTGCTTTCCAAGAGGCCACAGGCTGCTGGGAAAACTGGAGCAGGGCAGCGTCGCTGTGGGTTTGCCACCTTCTTATGCCATTGGGCGCCGGAGGGAGCCAGTTCTGGTGGCAGAGGGGCCTTTTATCTGCCTCCTCCAGCCCCACTTAGGTCCCAAGGACACAGCTGCCAGGGCAGGTCCCCAAGGAGCCGCTGACAGAGACGTTGGTAGAAATACAGACAGGCTTCCACGGAAAAGGGCGTCACCATGTCTAGAGGGTGAACGAACATGGCTGGTGACCGTTGGTTATCTTGGAGAAGGAAAAGAAATACAATTCCTTGTGAAATATCACTTTAACGAGTATTAGCTTGGGTAAACTGGAAAGCAAAAGAGCTGGCAGCTGGTTATTGGGCAGGGTTGGTTTGGATGGGGAGGACGGAAAAAGAAAAGGAAGAGCCTTCGGAAAAATAAGCATTAAATAAACCACTACAAATCCATCAGACAGGTTCATTAGAAATTAATGTAGAAAAGACTGCTAACCAGACCAAACCGGGCCAGCCACACCCAGCGCAAGGCAGAAAAAGCCACTCGCCAAGTAGCTGCGAAAAGCCGACAGAATTAAAACACATCGAGGGTTTCAGAAAAGAGATTCAGTGTTTCAAAAAGAGATTCACGGGCCTCTGGTCTGGCTCTTCCTTTTTCAGAACGTGTTAACCACCCCCACTCGCAGAAAAAGCTCGATGCGGTAAGATCGTGGGAAAAGTCCTCCCCGAAAAATCACTGCACGCCTCTCAAACCCCCAACCCGCGCGGGCACAGCTTGCAGGGTAAGCCCAGAAACGGCAGAAATGACACCAAAACCTGTGAGAATTTGAGGTGGCTGGGGGAAACCCGCAGCACGCTATTTAGTGCTGAGATGCAGCAGCACGTCTTGGGTGCAGCAGTTTGGGGGGCAGCTCCCGGGCTCTGCCACGGGCAGGAAATCGCAGACCCCGGATCGAACAGCAGAGCCCCCCCACAGAACAGTGGAGCCCCCCCCCCACTTTCCACGGACGACGGCACTTCTCTGTCGCTGAATGGCCTTTGCACTGGAGCTTTGCAAAGCTCGGGGACAGCCCGCAGACCTCTTGGGCAGAGGGATTTTAGAGATTACGACCTCACAGCAAACGCAGCACTGCTCGCTTTTTGTGTGAGGTTTGCTCTAGACCACCAACCCGGGCTCTTAAAAAAAGTGGATGTAGTTCAGTGAGCCCCTGCATTTGCCACAGGAAAATAGGCACAGCACCTCGGTGCCACAAAATTCAAGATTTCTTAGAAAGACCAAGCGTGGTCACCCTCTAACTAGTTAATTTAAGTCAGATCATGACTTACCAGCAACATTAAGTCAGACACGACCCACCCCAACGCTGCAGAGCGGCGTGAAAAACCGCCGCTGAACCGAAACACCGCGCGGACACGGCTACTTTCTCTTCCAGCTGCAAAACACACTTTTCTATCTCTCCGTTATAATTCGTCGCTGATAAGGACAGTAAAAAGAGGCCTCGGAGAACTTCTTTATCTCTAGTTTTTATTGGGCCTTTCGAATCGGAGGCTAAGCAGCGCCGGGGCTGCAGCGTGTACCATGAATGTGAGAGAATTGGCAAAGGGACGCTGGCAGCTCTCCCTCGGGAGAGGCTGGAGGGTCACCGGTGCCACCTTGACGCCTCTTCTGAACCCGCATGGCCTGGCCACCCACCACAACCCCCCCCCAGGCGGGGTGCGGGACACCCCGAAATGCTGCAGGGGCTGGTATGGGCGGTGCTGGCAAAGGCTGGTACCCAAAGCTCCCCACCAGCGCTGCTCTGCACCCCCAAACAGCACATACACCCCCGGGGACGGAGGGAGGGAAGAAATACACACCCGGCCCCCCCACACTGCGCTTGGGGGGCAGGGGGGGCACACACGCCAAGGTACATACATAGGCTGTGACCTGGGGGGTATGTGGGAGCCCTGGGCACGTTTGGGGGTGCAGGGGGCACAAAGACGCTGGGTGTATGTGAGGGGGGGTGAATGGGGGGGGGTGTGTGACAGACAGCTGGCAGCATGCACCAGCCCTGGAAGGAATGCATGGGGGGAGCTGGAGGGGGGGGGCAGGCAGGAGACAGGGGGGACATGGAGGAGACACGGGGGGGCATTCAAGGCCCTGGGGGGGGCATACACATGCAGGAAGCACAGGGGACATGCAGGAACTCGGGGGGGGGGGGGGCACGCAGGAGACAGGGGGGCATGCGGGACCCCGGGGGGGGGGGGGGGGGGGGGACGACACAGGAGACACGGGGGGCACGCAGGACCCCAGAGGGGAGCATGCAAGAGGCATGGGGGGCACGCAGGGCCCAGGGGGGGGACAGACAGGAGGCACGAGGGGCGTGGAGGAGATATGGGGAGCACACAGGGCCCTGTGGGACACACACACACACGGGACATGCTGAACCTCGTGGGGGGGTCACGGAGGACCCCGGGGACGGACGGACGGACACAGACACAGACGCACGGAGGAGACACCGGGGACACGCAGGGCCCTGGCGGGGGGACAGGGAAACACGCAGGGCCCAGGGGATCCCCCACGGCGGCGACTGTCGCCGCAGCACCCGAGTCCCCGCCGGTGCCCGCCGCGTGCCCGTGGTCCCCCCCCCCGTCCGCGCGCATGCGCCTCGCGCCGCCCCGGTCGCTATTTCACACCAGCTCGGGCCGCGCGCGCCCCCGCGAAATAAGTCCCGGGCGCCGGGCCCGGCCTTGCGCCTGCGCGGGGGGGGGGGGGGGCCCCGAGAGCCGCGCGCGGCGGAGCCCCGCTCCCCCCCTCACACACAACCCCCCCCCCCCCCCCCCCCCCCCCCAACCACCACCCTCCTGCCTCCCTTCCCTCCCCGCACCCACCGCCCGCCCAGCCGAGCGGCCGCCGCTGGAGCCGGAGCGGGGCAGCGCGGGCCCCGGCCTGAGGTAAGAGCCGGGCCCGGCGTCATCCGCCGCGGGGCCTCCGTACGCGCCGTCCGGCCGGCGGGTCCCTGCGGAGCGTCAGGACGTTACGGCAGCGGCAGGAGACGGCGGCAGCGCCCGGCCGCCCGCCCGCCCCGCGCCCCCCCCTTCCCCCCCCCTCCTCCTCCTCCTCCTCCTCCTCCTCCTCCTCCTCCTCCTCCCTCCCGCACGCCCGGCGCTGCCAGCGTGAGCGCGCCCCCCCCCCCCCTTCCCCCCCCTTCCCCTCCCGCCGGCCTCGCGCCCGGCGCCGCCGGCGGGAACGCGCGCGCCGCCCCGCCGCAGGGTGGGGGGGGGCACCCCCTGCCCGCCCGCGCGGCGCCACGAGGAGCGCCGGGAGCCGAACCCCCCCCATGCACCCCTTTTCCGGGCAGCCTCCCCCCCCCGTGCACCCCACTCTCTGCACCCCCCCGTACAGCCTCCCCCCGTTTGCGCAGCCACGACCCCCCTCGTGCACCCCCTCTCCCTGCACCCCCCCCGTTTAGTCGCCTCTCTCCGCGCCCTCCGACACCCCCCCCCCCGTGCTGTGCCCCCCCCCCCCGCACCCTTGCTGAAGCCCCCTCCCTGTGCACCCCCTTTTCTGCGGCCCACCCCAGGCACCCCCGTGTTTGCACACCCCCCCGCACCCTCCCTGGGTGCGCTCCCCCCCCCGTGCACCCCCCTTGCTTGCTTCTACCCCCTCCACTGCCAGGCACCCCAAAAATCTCCTTCCTCTGAGTGGTGCAGTGCTTTTTTTTTTGTCTTCTTCCTTTTAAAAAAATTTTTGTCTCACCTCACCCCAGATTTTTCCTGGAGCTTGCTTGGTGCCATCCGGGGTGCACGGGTGGACGCACATGGGTGCACCCAGCCCTGGAAGAGCTAGGGTGCTCCCTGTGCCGCTCCAGCCGCCCCCCCACACCCCACCGCTGTTCATTATTTGTGTTTTCAGCCCAGTTTTCCTCCATCCCGCGCTAGTTCCTGCCCAGAGGTACCTGGTGCTGAGCCTTCCCTCAGCCAGCCCTGGTGGGAGCTGGGCAGGATGTTCAGAGCACCCCGAAACCGGGCCCCGGCGCGGAGGCCGTCATGGGTGACGCTAATGCTGCAAGTTTTTACCCCAAAATGAAAACATAGGCATAGGGCAACAACAAAAAAATTGTACTAGTTCAGCTGAACGCACAGCACCCGGGGGGAGCTGCCGTCCCGCTGCAGGAACGAGGGGGGACGGGAAGTGGGGAGCAGGCGTGGGCCTGCCCCGCTTCTGCAGTCGCTAAAATGCTATTTTTTAGCAAACCCTCTGGTTTCTCTCGCCCTCGGTCTGGCCGCCCGCCCTCGCCTTGTTCCTCGCTGCTGCAAAACCCGAAGCGCTTCTCTTGGTGGCTTCGTGCTGGGCTGTTTCGGGGGACCCAGCACCCTCGGCTCGGGTGAACCCCGTGGAGGGGGTAGGTCACCTCGCGGGTCCACGCGGGTGTTTTTGCAGGGCCTGAGTCACGTGGTGACGCCAGCTCGGACACGTCGGTCAGCGCACGGCTCCGGTGGTGGCCCCGGGAAGGTGGGGGGAGCCCAGCGGCTCCAAAGGGCTCCCAGGAGCTCCCCGTGGCGAGCGCTCCCCCAAATCTGCCCTTACCCCCGTGTCGGCTGCGCCGGTGCGAGGGGAGACGCTGTGTAGTCCCGGGCTTCTCAAAACCTGGGTGTTGGTGTGTGGGTGAGCGCTGCTGGGGCGTTAGGGGGAAATCAGGCGTGCTTCGCTCGCGGGACAGGGCTGCAGATCTCCTCAGAAGCTGATTTGCAAACAAATTTTTTTTTTTTGTGGCTCTAACAGCGTACACACATTTTATTGCGCTCTCCTTGTAACGTTAACGGTAACAGGGGTGTTTGAAGGATGTTTATGCATGCACGTATAGCGTTGGTAAAGGATATTTATTTCCCTTTTTTGGACTTCTCCTATTGCTTAAATGACTTAAAACTGCTTTTAATTCTAGAGTTACCTAAACTCTCTGGGGCGCGAGCTGGCAGGGAAGGAGGGCAATGGTGTCCCTGGGGGACCCAGACTTTCCCCCATGAGTTGGGTTGTGCTCCGGGCGTGGAGCCTGGAGCAGCCGGGGATGTACTGCATCCGTGAGAGCATAAAGATGCACGGCTCCTTGTGCCTTTACTTCACTAGATTTTGGGTTTTTTTTCCCAGGTTTCTTCTTGCATGTGAAATACTGGCTTTGCAGGGATGGGCACTGAAGTCGGTTTTAAGTGCTGTCCTAAATCTATTGCTGATTTATTAGAAACACACGCTTTGAAATAGTTTTCAGATGTCACTTCGTTTCTGCTGGCTTGAAGTGCTTTTTTAATTTCATTTTTTGGGGTGTGACTTTGGAGGAGGGGAGAGTTCCTGCAGCGGAGGAGACGGTGCTGAGCTCCTCCAGCAGCGTGAAATCCTTTTGAGATAGTTTGAAATACATTTGGAAGCGCACCTGCAAACTGAGTAGCTTCACAGAGTTTTTTGTGAATGCCAGGACCGTTTTTTTGCTTCCCACCTGCTCCCACACTCTGCCCCTCGCCACCCGTGCCCCAGTCCCTTCCCACCTCTTGCCCCTTCCCGTGCCCATCACCCTCGCCCAGCCTGCGGAGCGTGTGTTGGGTTACGAACCTCCCTTCATCCCTCCCCTTGTTTCTGGAGCGGTTGGGGATTTGCTAATCCCCCTCTCCGTAGGAGCACAGATTCCCTGCAGCCCCCTTGCTCCCAACGCGCCGATGGTCTCCCCATGACCCATTTTAGCAGGGAGAGTTTTTCACGTGGGGCTTCCCCTCATTTCTCCACAGACCGAGGGCTCTCCTGCCTGTTGCTGCCCGCTCCGGCCTGGCCATGGCGACTCCGGACGTCAGCGTTCACATGGAGGAGGTGGTGGTGGTGACTACACCCGACGGCGCCGTGGATGGAGCCGGCGTGGAGGAGGTGAAGACGGTGCTGGTCACCACCAACCTGTCCCAGCACGGGTAAGAGGTGGGGTCGGCGCACACTGAGGTGACGTGCTGGAAAACCTCCCAACTGTGGTCGTAGTCAGCTGAGCTGGGTGGTTTTAATCATCTACATCTTGCTCCTCCATCACAGCGGGGACCTCAGCGACGTCTGGGCAATCTCCAGTTCCTCGTTAGGTCCTCGCTGACACCCCTGGGACCATACCCAGGGCTGTGGGCTCTGTGGCTCCAAGCTTACAGAGCAGAGCAGGCTCCGCTCTTTTTCTGTTAAAGTGGAGTTCCCACTGGTGGTTTTAAGCTGCTGTTAACCCAGAATAAAAAGCAGTGCAGCAATTTGTTTTGGAGAAAAGAAGAAAAAAAGCCACCAAACCAAAATATCTTTTCTGAGTGATGTCGATGTTGGAATGGGCACAAATCCGGTCAGAACAGGGCACCAGTAGCTAAATCAATGTTTTTCTGCTATTTATTTCATGATTGCCTCACTAAGCTGCCTACCTCCGAGGGGTGAGCGTCCGTCCGCAGCGCGGTGCGGCAGAGCTCCCCTCCCCAAGGCGGGTTTGGTGCCGTGGTTTTCGGCAGAGCTCTGCAGGAACCGCCACTGCTGGCAATAGGAGTGAGGGAGGTGGCCTTGAAACCCCACGGCCTTGCGTGATGTGTTGGGTGAGGTGGCACTCCTCAAAAAAAAAAAAAAAAAAAAAGAGAGGAATTTTTAAAGTGTTGCTGCTTTGCCCAATTTCTGCCTTTCTGGTTGGGATT